>NC_133515.1:45762727-46075681 GCF_049354715.1 Callithrix jacchus
GAATAAAGGTAGAAGAATGGAAAGTGGCACATCTTCCAGTAAGTTGCATTCCAGCACGCCCCACACAACACTTTCATTTATAGTTCAGTGGACAGAAGTTAGTCCTGTGACTACACTTAGCTCAGAGTGAGACTATGAAACGTTGCTCTTGGTTAGGCATACCACCACTCTGAAACAAAATAGGGATTCTTTCAGTACAGAATTCAGGAAAATTAATATTAAGTTGGCATTAGTAGTCTCTGTCACAAACACATTACATTAGCATGGCTTTTGGGGGAGACAAATTGGCAACATCCATCAAAATGTTAAATATGAATACCCCTTGAACCAATAAATTTATCTTTACAGAATCTTTCTATAAATTTACTTACAAATATGTACACATACACAAGTATATATGTGCTTATTCTAGCATGGCAGTATTAATGATATCAAAATATTGGATACAATCTAGAGGTCTATCAATGATAAAATTGTTGAATAAATTGTGGTATGTACCACAGAATACTATTCAGCTCTGAAGGAAGAATGAGGTGACTATAAGTACTGAAAGGCAAAACGACGTATTATTAATGTAAAAGCAAGTTGCAGAGTAATAGTATATTTCCCTTAGTAGAATTTTATTATACACATCCCTGGGGATGGGTCAGAATCTTTGCAGACAAAGGAATGAACTCATGTAATTTAAAAGACATCCCAGAAACTCTAAGAGAAAATAATGGTAATGAGTGCAAACCAAATCCCCAGTACAAACAAATGAGTGAAAAGCTACCACATAAAAAGTGGTAATAATCTTGTTTCCAGAAGAGTTCTGTTTGTACCAAGCTTGCACCAAAGTATTGGATGGGTCGATGAGACGTAAAGTCTTCATAGCACATCTAATGATGAAACTGGGATGCGAAAGGTATCAGTGTCACTTCTGGGTGAATGGTGCATAAGCCTCTGAAGTAATATTCCACTACAATGGAATACAATCAGATTATGACATTAAAAAATATATATATATTAAGCTCTTACAAGAAACAAAGGGAACTTTCCAGTGTCAACAAAACAGAATGAAACAACATGCAAATATGCATAGAAGGCTAAAGCTAGAATTGAGTGGTAAGCAAACTGCAAAGCTTGGAGAATAAATGCCAATGTTAGCCACAAATGAGGAATTGAAAGCTCAGCTCTGAGGCTGCTGCCAGGTCCTGTGCCCTAATTAAGGAGGCTAAAGCTGTCTCCTGTTGTCAGCATACGTAATTCCAGAAATATAAATTCGAATTTCTTTTGGAGGAAGGTGTCATTAATTCAGGCTTTCAGGATTCCCATTATGTGAAACTAAATGAATAATTGCAATTAAAACATTTCCGAATATACAAAGAAACAAAAGACATAGTGATTATATGAGTTAGGACTAAGTTTAGCCTCACACAGCAGAACAAAGAAATAATGGTGGCACGTGCCTGTAATCTCAGCTACTCAGGAGGCTGAGGCAGGAGAATTGCCTGGACCCAGGAGGCAGAGGTTGCGGTGAGCCGAGATCATGCCATTGCACTCCAGCCTGGGTAACAAGGGCGAAACTATGTCTCAAAAAAAAAAAAAATTTATTGTCAACAATTTAACCACAATAGGCTGGGCAAGGTGGCTCACCCCTGTAATCCCAGCACTTCAGGAGGCCGTGGATCACTTGAGGTTGAGAGTTCAAGACCAGCGTGACCAACATGGAGAAACCCATCTCTACTAAAAATACAGAATTAGCTGAGCGTGGTGGCACATGCCTGTAATCCCAGCTACTTAGGAGACTGAGGCAGGAGAATCACTTGAACTCAGGAGGTGGAGGTTGCGGTGAGCGGAGATCATGCCATTGCAATCCAGCCTGGCGACAAGAACAAAACCCCATCTCAAAAAAAAAAAAAAAAGAAAAAATTTAATCACAATGATCATATCTTGATGTGAGCAAAAACTATGGAGTTTTAACTGGCTAGCAATAAGCCTGACTAAAAATTAGTATTTTTATGACTAGAAAGGAAGTTGGAGAATGGGTATTTTTTGGCAATTGAGAGTCTCTGACACAGTGCGTGTGTAATGAGCTAAATAATGGCACCCCCAAATATCTAGGTCCTAATCCCCGGATCCTGTGTATTACAAGAAAAACTTGAGACTGTAATATCCCCTTCCCTCCCAAGTTGGGAAGGTGCCAAGAGACCAAGGAATGATTTAGAGAAGTCCTGCTTGGAAAGTAGATGAGCTTATTAAGATGTACAGAGCACTCCTGAGTGACAGCAGGATAGCTCTAGAGATCTGTGCCACCTCCCTTCTTTCAGCTGCTTTTAAGCTAATTTTCTGGCTCTTTGCTACTGTGTTTGTGTGATGATACTGTTTTCTTTAGTAGGTTCTCACATATTCCCTGGGATGTTTAGGATCTCAGGGTCACCTGCTCCACAGCTGGGTACCATGGCCATGCCTTACTATCTGGCCTTCAGAGTTTAGGCAGCAGGCATATACTTTTAATTAACCTGGTGGGGGAACTTGTCACTCTGCACTGTTAGTATCACTTTACATGGCAAAAAAGACTTTGGAGATGTGATTAAGTTAGTGATCTTGCAGTGAAGAGATTATTCTGTATTATCCAAAGAGGCCCTAGATGTAATCACAAGGGTCCTTACAAGAGGGAGGCAGAGGGAAGTGTGACTACAGAAGTAGAGGATGTTGACCAGGTGTGGTGGTTTATGCCTGTAATCCCAGTGCTTTGGGAGGTTGAGGTGGGAGGATTGCATGAGTTCAGGAGTTCAAGACTGGCCTAGGCAACATAGCAAGGCTTCATCTCATTTTACAAAACAATAACAATAAATGAAAGAAGTAGAAGATGCAAGAGGTTGGAGTATGAAATAATGCAAGGAAGAGGCCATGGGCCATGGAATGATGGAAGCCCCTAGAAGCTAGAAAAGGCAAGGAAACATCATTCCTACAGCCTCCAGAAGAATCAACCTTGACTTTAGCTCAGTGCTTTTAAACTTCTGGACCCAAACTGTATGAGAATAAGTTTGTGTTGTCTTAAGTTACCAATTTGGTGGTAATCTGTTATAGAAATCACTAAGAAACGAATATATATTGAGTGTCAGCTGAAACCAAGAACAGCTATAGACCTACAAGCCACAGATTTTAGACATTGTAATTATTAGACACCTAGCATTTTAAGGAAAATTTAAAGATAAAAAATATCGACTTAGAAAATATGCATGGAAGAGACGATTTAAAGTGATCTGGAAAATCAGAAATGGCATTCATTTTCTGGTTTGAAATGACATGAAGAAATGAAAAATTATAACATATATATGTACATATAATTTTTATAATAAAAAAATAGAGATGAGGTCTCACTTTGTTACCCAGGCTGGAGTGCAGTGGTGTGATCACAGATTACTGCTCTCTGCTGCCTTGAACTCTTGGGCTCAAGGGATCCTCCCACCCTAGCCTCCCAAGTAGTTGAGACTACAGGCACATACTACCACATCTGGCTAATTTTTTTAATTGTAGAGATGAGGTTTTGCTATCTTGCCCAGGCTAGATTCAAACTTCTGGGCTCAAGCAATCCTCCTCCCTTGGCCTCACAACGTGCTGGGATTAAAGGTATGAGCCACCACACCCAGACGTAACTTAGATATTAATAACACAATGAATTGGTTAAACAACAAATTTGAAATAGCTGACAAGAAAATTGGTGAGCTATCAAAAAAAGTAGGAGAAACTATTGCTAGTACTGGATAGGGACATAGGGAGATTAAAAGTATGACAGAGAAGTTAAGCAATACAAAAGATAGAATGGACAGAGGAGAGACAATATTTGACATATCATGGATTATAATTTTCCAAATATGATGGCAGCCATGAATTCACAGCTATAAGAAGACCAATATATACTAAGCAGACTAAAATTCCACACCTAGACATATTTTTGTACAATAGAACAAAATACCAAAGGCCAAAAAAAGATCTTAAAAACAACCAGAGAAAAGGATCACTTAAAAAATTAAAACAAGTTGGCTGACAGCAGAATTCTTTTTTTTTTGTGACAGCAGACTTCTTGACAAGCAAAACTAGACAACAATAGAATAATATCTTCAAACTGATTAGCATACTGTGTTCCAGGAAAGGTGCTTTCCCAGGAAAAGGGCTAAATAAAGACATCTTCAGAGTAGCAAAGAATGAGATAATTTAAAATCAATGGTTCTTAATTAAATGAACTTCTAAGGGATGTAATTCAGGAGGAAGAAAATATATTCCAGTAGGAAGTTTAGAAATACAAGCAAAAATGAGGAGTAGAAATGCTGGGTGTTCAGTCTGGGTCCTGTTGCTCACTGCAGAGAAGGCCAATCACTGAGACAACAAGCACTGCCAGGGAAGAAAGCTTAATTAAATTACTGCAGCAAGGAAAAGGGGAGGTAAGTCGTAAAACTGTCTTCTCAGCTGACTAAAACTAGGGATTTATATAGCAGGGAAGAAATGTAACTATGTGTGTGAAAACAGGAATTAGGGAGAAGTAAGGAAGCAGTCATGACAGATGAGGGATCTGATGTCTTATTGTCTGTACATGGTGATCTGGTAAGTTTCATTTCCTGATACTATCTAGGGGGCCTGAGGGTCAGTTTTCTGAGAAAGGAACTCAGAAGACAAATGTAAATTTCAAGCTTTAAGACCAGGAGGGTCAATTTCTATGTCTATCCAAAGACCATAAGCATCAGTTATATGGGGATATTGGTCCAGTTTCAGGGAAACCCAGTAAACATGAGGGTTAAACTGAGGTAAATGTAAAAAAATACTGTCTGGATATGACTTATAATAGCAATAATAATGTACAAATACAAATTGAAACCAAATGAGATATGATTTCACTCCCACTAACTTTGCAAACACTAGGAAGCCTGGCAGTATCTAGTGTTGGTGAGTATGTGGAACAATAAGGACTCTTACAACATGACTGAAGAGTGTAAATGAGTATAAACACTTTGGAAAATAACTTGACATTATCTCATAAAATTATGCATGCTTTACCACCATGCAATACCCCAGGGAAGTTCTTGCACATTTGCACACTTTAGCAAGTTCAAGAATGTTTATAGCATCATTCCTTGTAACAGCAAAAACTGGAAATAACCCAAATGCTTCTCAATGGAAGAATGTATAAATAAATTGTGATTTATTTGTACAAGTAGTCCCTAACAGTGAAAATGATCAAAGTACAGCTAACTGATACAATATTGACAAATTTTAGGTAAATAACATTGAGTTAAAAAAAGATAAGTCACAGAGATTGTGTATAGAAGATTGACCCCACTTTATGGAAGCTCAGAAAACAAGCTAAAACAAAAATTTTAAGAATATTTACCTATGTGGTAAAAGCTATTTTATAAAACCAAGAGAATTATAAACACAAAATCTAAAATGATGGATCCTGCTGGGGGTAGAGAGAAGAAGGGATGAGTAGAGGCACACAGATCACTTCAAAGGTATCAAAGAGTGACAGTTCTTAAGTTGCACAATAGGTTCATGAGTGTTTATGTTATTACTATACTTTATAACTGCTATGGTTTAGATATAACTTGTTTGTCCTCACCAAACCTCATGCCCAGTGTAGTACTGTTGAGAGGTGGGGCCTAATGGGTAGTGTTTGGGTCATGGGGGTGGATCTCTCATGAAAAGGTTAATACTGTCCCTTGAGAGTGAGTTTTCAAGAGCACTTTTTGTTAAAAAGAGCCTGGCACCTCTCCTCCCTGCCACTGCTTCCTCCTCTTTTTCCATGTGATCTCTGCACATGCTGGATCCATTTTACCTTCTGCCATAAGTGGAGGCAGTCCAAGGCTTTCATTGGAAGCCAAGTAGGTGCCAGTGCCATTCTTCTTGTACAGCCTGCAGAACTGTGAGCTAAATAAACCTTTTTTCTTTATAAATGACCCAGCCTTAGGTATTCTTTTATAGCAATGCAAAACAGACTAAGACAAGAACATATGTGTATATATCAAGTATTACATAAAAAATAATGAATAGTGGGAGTTGCAAGGCTGGCTTCCAAGTCAGAGTGTCTGGTTCTCAGTCCTGGCACAACAACTTAAGTGATTGTGCAACCTTGGGTAAACCCCTTAATCTTTTTAAGTCTCAGTATTCTCATCCTTAAAATGGGAGAAATAGTATTTCCCATTACATAGTTATTATGAGGCTTGTATAAGATAATACTCAGGGCACTCAGTAAGTGTTCAGTAAAATGTAAGGAGAAATTATTATTACTTTTACTCTGAATTTACCCTCACAGTGGTCATTGTGTGTAATCAAGGTCATTGATCATCATCTGTCAGGGTGTCAATCCACTCATCTCCACCTTCACCTCCCTAGTGCATCTCACCTTTTTATGCCTTTATATTTACCTTCTTCCCTCCACTCCCACCTCACAAGTAATCTCACAAACATAAACATGGATAGCATCCAGGGCTTGTCTGACAGAGCATTTAAAAATACATATATGGTTGCCAAAAAGAGGATCCTAAGCATGAAAGCCCAGAATTTTCCTTGCTTTAGGGCTCAGCAGATCTGGCTATTGCTTCAGAATGTGTTTGGCTGGCTTTCTTTGGTCCTTAATGAAACTCTGGGTGAGTAGTATCTAAGTGATGGATCCTAAAGGGCTCCAACCAGGATACTCAATTTGATGAAATAAAATCAACAAATATCCCTCTAGGAAGATTTGGATGCTGATGGGATATGAATGGGCTATGAAAATGCCTCCTTTGGAACTGGAATTCCTAATAAATAATGAATGTATAGTTGGTTAGGGCATTGTGACAAATCTGGCTAGAATCCTGGCAGCAAAATCTTGAGCTGAAAGTGTCTGTTTTTATTATACCCTTGGGACTGGAGAAAAATAAGTACAAAACTGCACTTTCTCCTACTTTTTGTTTTCATTTTAGTTTCAGTACAGCATAGGCCAACTGCACTGGGCTTAGGGAATGGCATTTTGCAGTATGTTTCAGAGTGTTTCCCTTTGTGTTCTTCAGAATTGCAGTTGATTTCCTTGGCTGGAAACAAGGATGAAAGGAGATGCTCATATCTAGCTGCCTCAATTCCCCGCCAGACCTAATGAAATGCAATCTACAGCATGATGACTAATGTAGTTCTTCGGTCTGTGGCTGCTGGCTCCCAACCCTTTCTCAGGTTTTTCTTTTCCCTGGATGCTGTCATTGGATCATGTAATAGATTGATTTGTGTCCCCCTAAACAGATGTTGAAGTTCAAACCCACAGTTACCTCAGAATGTAGAAACTGCTTGGAAATAGGGTCATGAAACTTGATAGGAAAATACCTCTCACCATATACAATAATCAACCCAAAATGGATTAGACTTAAATGTAAAATCTGAAACTATGAAACTACTAGAAGAAAACATAAGGAAAATTCTTTACAACATTGGATTGGGCAAAGAGTTTTTAAATATAAGATCTCAAAACTCAAGAAACAAGAGCAAAAGATAGACAAATGAGATTGCATGAAACAAACAAAAAAAATTGCACCACACAGGAAACAATTACCAAAGTGAAGTGACAACCCAGAGAATGGGAGAAAATATTTTCAAACTGCACATCTGGCAAGGGGTTAATATCTGAAATATATAAGAAACTTAAACAATTCAAGAACAACAAATATACAAAGAAATAGCCCCATTAAAAATGGGCAAAAGAGCTTAACAGACATTTCTCAAAATAAGACATACAAGTTAGAATGGCGATCATTAAAAAATCTGGAGACAACAGATGCTGGAGAGGATGTGGAGAAATAGGAACACTTTTATACTGTTGGTGGGAGTGTAAATTAGTTCAACCATTGTGGAAGACAGTGTGGTGATTCCTCAAGGCCTTAGAAATAGAAATTCCATTTGACCCAGCAATCCCATTACTGGGTATATATCCAAAGGACTATAAATCGATCTACTATAAGGACACATGCACATTGTCCTTATAGTAGTCATTGCAGCACTGTTTACAATAGCAAAGACTTGGAACCAACCCAAATGTCCATCAATGATAGACTGGACTGGGAAAATGTGGCACATATATACCATGGAATATTATGCAGCAATCAAAAATGATTTGTAGGGACATGGATGAATCTGGAGAACATCATTCTCAACAAACTGACACAAGAACAGAAAATGAAATACCGCATATTCTCACTCATAGGTGGGTGAGGAAAAATGAGAACACATGGACACAGGGAAGGGAGTACTACACACTGGGGTCTATTGGGGGGAATAGAGGAGGGACAGCGGTGGGGGGAGCTGGGGAGGGACAGCCTGGGGAGAAATGCCAAATGTGGGTGAGGGGAGGAAGGCAGCAAAACACACTGCCATGTGTGTACCTATGCAACTATCTTGCCTGTTCTGCACATGTACCCCAAAACCTAAAATGCAATAAAAAAAATAAAAATAAATGTAAAAAAAAAAAAGAAGACATACAAATGGCCAGTTGGTATATGAAAAAATGCTCATCATCACTAGTCATCAAGGAAATGCCAGTCAAAACCACAAAGATATATCACCTCATTCCAATTAGAGTGAAACAAAAGAAAATATGTGTTGGCAGAGAAAATACATGTACATGCTGTTAGTGATGGATATGCTAACTACTCTACTTTGATCACTATATAAAATGTACATGTGTCAATTTAAAAAGTAAAAAAAAGGATCCAATTTTTAACATAAAATAAATAAATAAATACATTCCAGAAAATCTAAAAAGACTTTAAAGGTCTGGGGAAGACAGAAAAAAAGCATACTTACTGTACCTTTCTCAAGTTAAAAACTGGACCCATTTTTTTTTTTTGAGACAGAGTCTTGATCTGTCACCCAGGCTGGAGTGTAATGGCACAATCTTGGCTCACTGCAACCTTCACCTCCCGGGTTCAAGCAATTATCTTACCTCTGCTTCCCAAGTAGCTGGGATTATAGGTGTGTGCCAACATGCCCTGCTAATTTTTTCTATTCTTAGTAGAGATGGGGTTTCACCATGTTGCTCAGGCTAGTCTCAAACTCCTGGCCTTGGGATCCACCCATCTCAGCCTCCTAAAGTGCTGGAATTACAGGCGTGAGCCACTGCACCCGGCCCAAGATTTCTCACTTGAAAACATGCTAAGCCTATTATTTGAAAAAGTAACTAACTTTTTGTTGTTGCTGTTGTTGTTGAGACCTAGTTTTACTTCAGTCGCCCAGGCTGGAGTGCAATGCTGCCATCTTGTCTTAACCTCCGCCTCTTGGGTTGAAGCAATTCTCCTGCCTTAGCCTCCCGAGTAGCTGGGATTACAGATACCTGCTACCATGCCCAGCTAATTTTTGTATTTTTAGTAGAGACAGGGTTTCACCATGTTGGCCAGGCTGGTCTCAAACTCCTGACCTCAGGTGATTCACCCACCTGGGTCTCCCAAAGTGCTAGAATTACAGGCGTGAACCACGTACCCGGCCACTAACATGTTGTTTAAAACAGCTGTCTTCAACCTTTTGGGGAACCAGGGACTTGTTTCATGGAGGACAATTTTTCCAAAGACATTAGATTCTCATAAGGAGCACTTTACCTAGAGCCCTTGCAGGAACCTTTGATAGTAGGATTCACACTCCTATGCGAATCTAATGCTGCTGCTGATCTGACAGGAGGTGGAGCTCAGGTGGTAATATGAGTGATGGAGAGTGGCTGTAAATACAGAGGAAGCTTCGCTTGCACACCCACCGCTCACCTCCTGCTGTGCAGCCTGCTTCCTAACAGTCAACAGACTCATACTGGTCTGTGGCCTGGTGATTGGGGACCCCTGGTTTAAAAACTTAACCTATTATTTGCAGTTTGTGAACACTCTTCGTTTCATGCAATCTCAGACACACCTTTTGAGAAATGTTGCATTTATTTACAACCCAGTCAACAAGTGGAGTATCTGAGTGAGTTTGCCCCACACCAGGGGCCATTGTGACAGTGAATAGGAGAGGATCCTGATAATGATATCCCAGAATAAGAGAAGAAAATGTGACTGACTGTGTTGCAAAACAGAATCAAGAGCCTCTCAATGACTCTTTATGCAGGAGGAGGTTTAATGACTGTCCTATCTAGATTTCTTTTCTTCTTGGGTGAGGAATAACTTTTTTTATCCAGGTGGTTCCACACTGTTGTCCTTGCTTGTCTGACCCTACTCGATTTACTTGTTTCTTCCTTCTTGCTGCCACTGAACCTAACCTTGTCATACAGATGTATTGTGCAGAGTTCTGACAAGTCCTCAGATTGGATGTCTGGGTGATGACAAAGGAGACCCACAGTTTTCCTAGGTATTGAGGAAGGAGACCCCGGCATCTGGGATCACCTCCCCCTCGACATTCACAGTGCATTTCAATAGAAGAAAAAGCAGGCCAACTGGTGCCTCCTGAATTACCTTCCTGTAAGTAACACGCTTGGTATTGGGGAAACTCTCTGGAAGACACTGTTTTTACTTAAAACAAGATTAACGCCCCACCCCATTCCTCCATCCGGAGACCAGAGCCTTTTCACATGTGATCTCTAAAGCGGTAATCCCAGAAACCCTTTCATATGTGATTTCTAAAACTGTAAACCCGAAATCCTTTCACTTGTGATTTCTAAGGCTGTAAACCTAAGATTCTTCCACATGTAATATCTAGAGTGTAAACCTAAGTAAAGGCAGAACCTTCCTTTGTTAGACGAGCTGGGTTTGGACAACTCATCACCCGGCTCCTGGCCGTAATAAACCCCTCCCTTCCCCATTCGGTGTTGGAGAGCTCTGTTTCTTCCGGCCACTCCTGCTACAGTATGGTTGAGATTTTCCATGTGTAGCTCTGTCATTTTAAGCTCACACACAGAACTGATGAATCTACAAACTGGCAGACTTTCCCAGCCCAAATGTGGAGTAGAGCTTAAAAGAAAGGAAGATGTCTCATGTAAAGTGACCCATCTAAGAAGTGGCCAAGTGGGACTCCAGCCCAGCCCTCCCTCACCACTGGCTACTCTTCTGCCCTGTTCAGATCCTTCCAAAGGCATAGTGCCATTGCAGCTGGAAAATCATTTCAAATCACTTGGCTATTAAAATTCGGTCTCTTAAACTGACATGAAGGTAGCTGTAATGCTTATTTTTTTCAATTCAAGCCCATCTATGATTTGCTTTATGCTTACCACTTGTCAGTCTGTGTGGGTTGTCTCCAGAACAGTTCGTCTGATCCTTACAACTAACCTGCAAAACACACAGGTTTAATTGTGTGAAAACTGCTATGACCTGAAAGCATGTTTTTCTGAATGTTTTTGTTCTTAACTTCACTTAAAAAAATCTCTTAAATATTGTTTCTGTATAGATATTACACGCACAAAATTTAAAGGTATAAAAAAGTATAAAGTAAGAGTAAACCCCCCCTTCTATCCATCCCTTATGCATTCAGTTCTCCTCTCCAGAGGCATCCGCTGTGCACTGTTACATTTCTTTTCTTATCTTCTACAAGTGTCTCAGGCATTTGCAGCATATATGTGTATATTCTGTCCCTCATGCACATGAATATATGCATTGTCCTGGATCTAGCTTTGTTTCACTTTACAAAATACTAAATATCTTGGGGATCTTTCCAACTTATCCAGAACTGCCTCACTCATTAAAAAAAAAAAACTGTCTTTGGGTGAACATTTAATTAAGTTATAATATTTTGCTATCATAAAAAGCACAGCAATACCTATCCTTGTGTGTATGTTTTTGTTTTGTTTTGAGATGCAGTCTTGCTCTGTCACTCATGCTGGAGTCCACTGGTGCAATCTTGGCTCATTGCAACCTTCGCCTCCCGGGGTCAAACAATTCTCCTGCCTCAGCCTCCCAAGTAGCTGGGATTACAGGTGACTGCCACCATGCCCAGATAATCTTTGTTTTTTCAGTAGAGACGGGGTTTCACCATGTTGGCAAGGCTGGTCTCAAACTCCTGACCTCAAGTGATCCACCCACCTCGGCCTGCCAAAGTGCTGGGATTACAGGCATGAGCCACTGCTTTGTGTTTGTATTTACTTAATATTGTATGGATACATTATTATATTTTACACACATGTAGGCAAAGCTCATTGCTTTTAAACTAAATAAAGAATGGTTTAAAAATTAATTTAATCCTTATGCCATGAATCAAAATATACTTTTTCTTGGCCTGTCTCATTCCTCAATTAGCAGATGGACCACATCGTCTGAAAATGGGTCAGTTTTTGCACGGGCTCAAACACATACAAAAGTATCTCAAATCTAGGTTGATTGGTAGGAGGCATGACTAAAAATCAGACTGCTTAGATACGGTGGAGGAGATTTTAGAATGAGAAATGAAATCCCAGAACCTCTGAATGTTAGAGTTTGAAGAGATCTTAAGGTTCAGGTCATTTTAGATGAGGTCCTAAATGACAAACTTATCTGTGCTTGGTCACAGAAAATGATTACTGGTCTACTGACTGATGGATGGATTTAAGTTTAAGGTAGTTGGAACTGCATCATCCAATAGAGCAACCACAAGCAATTAAAATATAGTTCAAATTGAGATCTATTTTAAGTGTAAACTACCAACAGGATTTTGAAGACTTAATACTAAAAAAAGTATTGACTCAATAATTTTTATATTGGTTGCACGTTGAATTGTTAGTATTTTGGATCTATTTGGTTAAATACAATGCATTCTCAAAACTAATTTCACACCTTTATTTTGATTTTTTTAAAATGTGACTTTCAGAAAATTTAAAATTACATATGTGGCTTGCATTTTATTTCTATTGGACAGTTCTGGGTTGGACTATTTGGGAAGGGGAAACCTACTTATTTGAAGACTCACTTAGGTCAGAACAGGGAATAAACTGATTTTCTCTGTTTAACTTCTATTTCCTGTTTGGGATGAGAAAGTTTATATTGAGACTATTGAATTTCATAATCTTCCCAGTATGTGTTCCTGTTTGAGGACGAATGTGGCATGCCCTTATCTTCACACTAGCTTTTACATTCCTTGCATGCAGCTGTTGTGACTGATTCATCAGACAACACTTCTGATTTAATGCTTGTCTGACCAGTTACTTCAAGAGAGAGAGAAAGTAGAGCATGTTCAAGAAATTGAGAGGTTGCTGTGCCTTTGCCAGTCATTCAGCCTGAGTCAAAGGGCTCATCTCAAAAGTACAGGAGGGGTCCCCAGGTACAAATTTAAAGATAAACATTGCAATGTAAATGATTTTGTCACACAACATTGTTTGTGTATGGGTGTGTTCCTAGCAGCTTTCTTGAGGTGTAATTCACATCCCATACAATTCACCCATTTAAAGTTTTTTTTTTTTTTAATTTTCAGTTGTACAACCATCACTACAACCACATTTAGAACATTGTCACCAGCGCAAAAAGAAACTTCTTATCTCATTATCAGTCACTCCACACTTCCTCCCAACCTCCCCAGCCTCTGGCAACCACTAATCTACTCTATGTCCCCATAGATTTATCTATTCTTGACATTTCAAGATCCATTCATGTGGTGTGCTTTCAAGGTCCATCCACTTGGTAGCACATGTCAGTACTCCATTCGTTTTTGTTGTTGTATAATAGTTGTGGGTATACCATATTTTATTTATTCATTCACCAGTTGATGGACTTTTGAGTTGTTTCTACTGTGTGGCTATTCTGAGCAACGCTGCTATGAATATTCACCTACACACTTTTTTGTATCATTTCACATGTTTCATTTCTTTTGGGTACATGCCTAGGAGTGGAATCGCTGGTCATATGGCAACTCTATGTGTAGTTTGTTAGGAACTGCTGGGCTGTTTTTCAAAGTGGCTGCACCATTTTACATTCCTACAAGCAATGCTTGAGGGTTCCGATTTCTCCACATGCTCTCGGCAACATTTGCTTTTTTTCCTTTTGAGCATAGCCATCTTCATGGGTGTAAAGTGGTATCTCCCTGTGGTTTTGATTTGCATTTCCCTGATGGCTACACTTGTGTTTTTATAATACATTTTATCCAGTTCTGAAAATCTACTCACCAGGCTGTTTATTCAGTATTAGTACTGGGGCTCCCTTCTCTCAGTCATTAGAGCATACCTTACTTCTAGATACTTCTTACTTTCTAGATCTAGAAATAAGGGGGGATGCCTACTGCTTAGTCCTTGTTGGCCACCTCACTACCCCTGCCCCTATACCGTCAACAGCTTGTCTCCCTCCACAGACCAAGTATTCTACTTTCTTTTTTTTTTGAGATGAAGTTTTGCTATTGTTACCCAGACTGGAGTGCAATGGCACGATCTTGGCTCACCACAACCTCTGCCTTCTGGGTTCAAGCAATTCTCCTGCCTCAGCCTCCCGAGTAGCTGGGACTACAGGCGTGCACCACCATGCCCAGCTAATTTTTGTATTTTTAGTAGAGACGGGGTTTCACCTTGTTGACCAGGATGGTCTCCATCTCTTGACCTCGTGATCCACCCGCCTCGGCCTCCCAAAGTGCTGGGATTATAGGGGTGAGCCACCGCGCCCGGCCCAAGTATTCTACTTTCACACTGGTGGCTCTCAACCGTCAGCTCTCTCAGCACGTCTCAGCTAGTGCCCCCATGAGGCCATTGCATGCGAGTGCAGCACAGTGCCCTGCCTCTTGCAGAGACTTGCACCCCTCAGTAACTTCCCCTCAGGTGGGAAGTGAAACTACTTCATTGTGTTCTCAGAACCCCTTTCCTTTTATGAAATTTATGCCAACTTATGCTTTGAGCCTATGCTTTAGGAAATCTAATTACATGTCATCTCTAGAGTACGGAAATCCAAGACTTCCATACATAAATGCTTACCCCTTGGTTTACAATGAGTTAAAGCAATAGAGATGGTGTCTTGGATAGAGTTCCCTAGAAGCGGAATCCAAAACAGGGATTTAGATGCAGAAGATTTATTGAGGGAGTGTTCTTCAGAAACAGAATTAAAAAATTTAAAGGGGCAACAAGAAAGAAGGGAGAGGGAAAGAGCTAGCAAGGTCGTTGCCTCAGGGGAAGCCTCACGTTGGTCTGACCCATAGGGGTAGACTCTAAGATAGTGCTGGCCAGTAGAACTTACTGTGATGATAGAAATGTTCTACAGAATCTGCACTGTCCAATAGAGTTTCCACTGGCTGACTGAGCACTTGCAATGTAGCTAGCATAACTGAGGAACTAAGTGTTTAATTAAATGTAAATTTAAATAGTTAATATGGCTAATGGCGACCACATCAAACAATATAGTTATGGAGTATAAACTTCAAGACAGAATTGAGGCAAGGGGGTTGGCCTCTTGTGCTCTCATTGGCTGCGGGCTGTCTTGGCCTTGGGAGAATGGGGTGGGGCGTAATTTCCCTGGTAACTGTGTTAGCACCAGACGTTCACACAGCTGGGGTGGGTGCACTGGACCAAGCAAAGGGGACGGGGGTGCAGCACAGCGCCTACTACAGGCTAGGTCTCAACAGGGTCATCCTGACATCATATTTTAATCTCAGTTCATGGATTCTCCAAGAACTAATTATAGCGGTAAAGTAACCTGAGGCCAACAACTAGCCATGCAAGTCATGCGGCAGAACAGCCTTCCCAATCCTCAAAGCTCAAATCGCTGGCAAATTTTCTAATGGTTTCCTGCTCCCAAGAGGAGGGTCATGATGTTTTGCATAAGCATACAAAGGAATGTAGAGAGAATTTTCTCTGTGGGTTTCTGAGTATTAGCTTTTTCAGCCGTAGAGAGGAATTTATTTGAATCAACAATATTTACTACAATCTCTGAGACGACTAGCCTCAGAGCTCTAAAAATGAAGAAAAAAGAAAATAACGTTGCTCTTCCTATGCTAAAGTATCATAGATTTGAAGTTATAAATGAGGAAACTCAAGTTCATGTTTTATTTATAGCTATTAAACTTGATTCATCGTGTTGAAAAAACACATTCAGCTTAATTTATGCAGGAATTAACTTTGGTGGAGATTAATTTTGAATCTACAGCTCCTTCGTAATGTATATCATCTCTATTCATAATTTTGGCTTGCAGAGAAGACAATAGTGAGTAAAAACAGGAACAAAAGCAAAAAAATTCCAAAGAGAAATTCTTTGAATCCTTAAAATGAAAATAACAAGATGTCTTAAAAATGGTGTCTTAAAAATAGCAAGATGTCTTCATTGGTGCAGTTAGAATTTGGAATTCATTTAATGGTTCTTTCCATTGAGTTTGGACATTTGGTACAGAGTTTTATCTGGAAATACCTGGAGCGGTGGCTCATGCCTGTCATCCCAGTACTTTAGGAGGCCGAGGCAGGCAGATCGTTTGAGGTCAGGAGTTCGAACCAGCTTGGCCAACCTGGTGAAACCCTGTCTCTTCTAAAAATGCAAAAATTAGCCGGGTGTGGTGGCAGGTGCCTGTAATCTCAGCTATATCTACATATAAATGTGTGTGTGTATGTGTGTGTGTGTGTGTGTGTATTTTAGAGACAATATTTTTCTCTGTTGCCTTGGCTGGAGTGCAATGGCATGATCACAGCTCACTATAGCCTTGAACTTCTGGGCTCAAGCACTCCTCCTTCCTCAGCCTCCCAAGTAGAGAGTACCACAGGCATGCATCACCATCACTGACTAACTGAAAAAAAAAATTCTTTTTTTTGTAGAACTGGTGGTCTTGCTATATTGCCTAGGCTGATCTCAAACTCCTGGGTTCAAATGATCCTCCTGCCTCAGTCTTCCAAAGTGCTTGGATTACAAGCATGAGCCACCATGCCTGGCCTATTTGGCACATAAGAATACAGGACTTGATAATAAGGAATTAAGAACTCTGGAATGTTTAAACTAGTCTTATCCTTCTGCTATCTATGCCACATCTGGGTAGACTACCAAGTGTGTGTGTGTGTGTGTGTGTGTGTGTGAGAGAGAGAGAGAGAGACAGAGAAGGATAGGAGAGGGTGCTTCAAGGTGGTTAAAAAACAGGGCTCTGGATTCTGATATTTTGGGTCTGTTTCACCTAAGAGTGAGCGGAACCCTGTAGATCTTGTCCTCTGTACCACTCTAGGAACCAAGGGTGGAATCTGGCCTGTGTTTCTAGGTTGTCTGAATTCCTTGGCACTTAAATGGTGTGGTATTCTGGTTAAAGAATTGAAAGCATCAGCCTCTTGAGTGTAGACAGCATTTGTTTCATTAATTTATTACTTTACACTGCATACTGTCATAAGGGTTTGTGATAAAACTTACAGTAAAGGAGAAAATGCCAGAGGTAAAAATGGAAGAGCCTGTGTTGCTCGTATATGTGTATGTGGCATATGTGTATATGTGTGTGTAAATGTATGTGTGTATAAAGCGTGTGTGCACATTGGGAGAGGAGACAGGTGGGAATGAGAGAAAGACAGCTGTGTCCAAAAAATCAAAGGGAAGCACAAAATAAAGCTTTGAGCCTCTTGGAAGTCAAGGGAAAAGAGGAACAATAGATTTCATGCCTAATACAAGAAAGGATATCAGCATGCCAAGAGGACTTGATTTTGTTTTGTTGTGGAATGTCATCTTTATTTTAATTTTTATTCTTTTTATTATTTGACATGGAGTCTCACTCTGCCTACTAGGCTGGAGTGCAGTGGTATAGTCTCAGTTCATTGCAACCTCTGCCTCCTGCATTCAAGCAATTCTCCTGCTTCAGCCTCCTGAGTAGCTGGGATTATAGGCACCCACCACTACATCTGGCTATTTTTTGCATTTTTAGTAGAGAAGGGGTTTCACCGTATTGCTCAGGCTTGCGTAGGCTGGTCTCGAGCTCCTGACCTCAAGTGATCCACCCATCTCGCCCTCACAAAGTGCTGGGATTATAGGCATGAGCCACCTCACCTGGCCATCCTAATGTTTTTTTTTAAAGAAATAAAACTGTCTTTATTAAAAAACAAAAACCAATAACATAGTAGATAATGTCTTCGTTCCTTTTCTCTTCTTAAACCTCACCCATTTTACTTTCTGATGTTACCTGCCACACGCTGGCTGACACTTGTATAAATACTGGCCCCTGATGCAGGGAATGCTGTTCAGAGCTCTTCACACTTGCCTCTACCTGTGCAAACCCTCCGGTCAGTCCAAGTGCCAGTAGGCAGGCAGAGTAAGAGGCAGTGAGTTGGCCTCCACCTTTCCTATGGCAGACGACGCCCTCTCTCTGCAGTTTATTAAGGTTTCCATGACTCTTCTTTCCTCAGCCCCCAGCACTGCTGTCACCACAGCAGCCAGCACCCAGGACTCCAGGTCTTCTCTGGTGATGGGGCACGTGTGCCAAGGGAGGGTGTCTGGCAAGAGGGCAGCAAAAAAGTCTCCCCTACATGGAGTCTTGTCTGTTAGTTTTTAATTTTAAAAATTGCCGGGGCATTCGACCTGGCCATGGGTTTTACTGGACACAAGCAGAGAGTCTAATATTAAGTTGTTGTTCTGTGGATTATGTGACCAAGTGAGTCATTCGGTTTGCTTCTAGCCTGTGTCCTTGGCAGTTGCATGATTTAATTCTGAAAGGAAAAACAAATCTCTCTCCTTCACCAGCGCTCCACAAAAAGCAAGACGGGAAGCTTAGCCAAGTGCGCAAATCTCTACTGTGAACTTTTCTGCCGCATGAGGGGAATTACTGGCCCTTGAAAGCCATTGCAGACAGATAAGAAGCAAGGTTATAACATGATTTGACATGGAGTTTTGAAGAGTCTCACTTAGAAATGTGGAAAGTGCGGCTTTAGAAGCACCATTTCAGGAGATTAAGATTTGAAATTGTGTTGCTTTATCTTGCCGTTTTCTTTTCACAGGCTTTTCCTTAGGTTTTGTCGTGGAGTCCCTTTTTTTTTCTTCCTTCTTTCTCCAGTGTACACTTGAAGGTTTGCAACGCTTCACGCTTGAAGACTTGGGAAAAACTGAGTCAATTCAATCTGACCGACTTCATAGTCACCGGCTTCACATGCATTTGCTTGCTGTGAAAAGAAAAGCATGTGAAGAAAAATATATTGCCACTGAAGGAATGGATCTGTCTCAAATATAATTGCTCATTTTTATCTGTCCCTTGTGTACATACTCCTTCCAGCCCTAGCTCTTCTGAATGGACGCACCCTCCAGGCCACTTCCGCATCCGGCCACGCTACCAACGTCTTTGCCAGTGCCAACGTCCTGGGTCTCTTCTTGATTCTCTGAGATCCCTGGGGCTGCTCACAAGGCTTGAGGCCCTGGGCTCTTAGAAGCTGAAAGAAAACCTGAAAGAAATTCACTGGGCTTTGCAATCATTGTGCTAAAACACCTCCAGCAAGGAGCTACATCATCCCATTTCCGGGCACGTGGGTGCTGGAGCTACTGGGCTTCTAGCCCCGGGTTGACGGTCTTAGAGAACTTGAGATCAGATTCTGGTCCAGAGGGCAGAGCAGATTGAGTTTCTTGAGAAGAAACCAGGAAGCAATGACCGGCCTTGGATTTTCTGGAGCAATCCTGCTTTTAAGCATTTTTATTTTGTGGTCTACAAAAATCCTTTTGTCCATATTAGAGCATGTGTTCTAACTGCAGCAGGTGGACATGGGGAAGTGGAGAGGTTGGGAAGATGTAGGTGTAGCAAATGACAGAAACTGATGCGGGAACTGTTCTGGGGAGGCCACTGTCACTATCAGGATATTGTGTTATTAAGAGGGCCACTTATAGGAACAGCGGTTGAGGCTGGTTTATCTGTTTAGCTCATTCTCAGTCTTGTCAGCTAAACAGACATTGGGGCTCTGGTGTGTTGGTGGTGGAAGAAGAATGGGAGGATCTGGAGCTGGGAATACACACAAGGGTCTAGCGCTTTGGCAGCATTGCGATGGGTGTGATGCACAGCCAGAGGCTTTCAGGTGGCATTGGGGAGCTGGGATTGGAGGTGAAGGGGGAAATGTAGATTCAATAAAAGGAAGGAGTAGGAGAAACTTTGCCTATTCCACTGTTTTGTTTAGGCCAACCTTAATCTCTGGGATTTAACTTCTGAATAATGAAATAAAAAAGAACAAACAGGCTGGGCACAGTGGCTCATGCCTATAATTCCAGCACTTTGGGAGGCTAAGGTGGGTGAATCATGAGGTCAGGAGTTAGAGACCAGCCTGGCCAAGATGGTAAAACCCCATCTCTACTAAAAATACAAAAATTAGCTGGGCACAGTGGCAGTCGCCTATAATCCCAGCTACTCGGGAGGCTGAGGCAGGAGAATTGCTTGAACCCAGGAGGTGGACGTTGTAGTGAGCCGAGATCACTCTAGCCTGGGTGACAGACAGAGCAAGACTCTGTCTCAAAAAAAAAAAAAAAAAATCCCAAAAAAGAACAAATAATATGTGAAGATATTGATGCCTGATGTGGCACATTGCTAGGGTCTTGGGTCAGTTCCTAGCAGTTTTGCTAGAATGCATATTAGGAGGTAACAGGATAACTACTGTGACTCCAGAGGGTTTTGACAATCTGGTCCTGGTCTCTCACAATTCATCTTTGTCTACTTTCCCATCAACTCATGCTCTTGTCTTTCTGAATTCTTCCCCATTCCCAGACACTCTAAATTTATACCACTGTGCTGGCAGTATTCTCACTGCTTAGTAGAAGACCATCTCTCCTTATTCTTTGGAAAATTCTTTTTTTTGAGATGGTGTTTAGCTCTGTCACCCAGGCTGGAGTGCAATGGCATGATCTCAGCTCACTGTAACCTCTGCCTCTTGGGTTCAGGTAATTCTCCTGTCTCAGCCTCCTGAGCAGCTGGGATTACAGGTGCACACCACCACATCCAGCTAATTTTTCTATTTTTAGTAGAGACAGGATTTCACCATGTTGGCCAGGCTGGACTCAAACTCCTGACCTTGTGATCTGCCTGCCTCGGCCTCCCAAAGTGCTGGGATTACAAGTGTGATCAACTGCGCCTGGCCGGAAAATTTTTATTATCTATTCTTCACATTCCCTGTCAAGTTTCTTTTATATGATTTTTCTAGCTCTCTAGATAAAATTAATCTTATCCTTCTCTGAACTTTTGTTTTTATTCAATTATAACATATGTAGAATTATAATTATTTCATCATCGGTGTCTCTCTGCTAGATCATGTATGCTTTAAGGGAGGAGACCAGAGTTAAACTGAGTTGCCTTGCCTTACATTAAACTAAGTGAATGTCTGAGATACGCAATAGTCTCTCAGTATTTGGTAGGTGTTTATAAAAGGGAAAGAGAATGGGAGTAGAGAAGCTCTGTCTTTGGTATTGATGTTGCATATTGGTATAAACATGTTCGTTTAAACATACACATACACAGAAATATAGAAGTATTAATACTATGTGCCATGTGCTATGCTAAGAAATTTTACATGGATGTTTGTACTTAATCCCCACAAGGGTCTCTAAGGCCGATAATGGCATTGTCTCTGTTTTAGAAGTGGGGAAATAGAAATAAGTAAGAGTTTAAGTGATTTATCCAAGGTCACATAGCATCAATTCAAATTTATACAGTCTAACTCCAGAGCCCAAAACTTCATCTGTTATTACTAATTACCTCCCTTTATCGCATCTCAGTGGAAACTGTCTTTCGTTCTTTTAGCTGCTTGACTCCCACTTTAGGAGCTAAAAACTCCATTTTTTTTAGCCTCCCTTGCAGCTAGGATGCAGGTATGTGACCCAGGCTTGACTAAATGGATGCATCTGCTATTGCCTTTGAACTGGGAGCTGGTGACACATGGAGACAGAGACGCAGCAAATCCAGAGTCACTGAGGTGGAGCAGCACCATTCGAAGTGCTGTGTCTGTGGCTGCCCGTCAACCTGTGATAGCTACTGTTCAGTGTGAAGGGAGCGATGGTGGTTTCCACATTAGATGGGTTAGGTGTTGTGATTTTGGTTGTCCACCTGCTGCCTAGCTTCCCTTGTCTGGTCTCCTTTTCTATGCCTGGTTTCAACACTGTTGAAATGCCTTAAGCTGTTCAACAACACAGCAACAGATGCTTTTCTCTGCTTAAATCAGCTAGAGTTATTTTCTGTTGCTTGCAGTAAACAACTCTGACTGGTATAATATCCAAACTCATTATCTTGAATATGAGACCCTCATATACATCATTCTTACCTGGAAGAAAAAACACATAAGTAACCAGAATTTTTTGACTGTTCAATAGAGCAGAGGGTGAATGTGACAGACTGTGTATCACTAGGAACAATTTCTAGTTCATCCATCTGACTACTTAGGATCATATGGCAATTTGCATGGATGGTTAGGGGACTTTGTAGTACATTCTTACAAAACTCATGTCCCAAAATGGACTTTTACCTTCCAGTGTAATCTGACTCTGGGCTTTACAAATTTAGTAATAAATTTTTCCTTTGAATGTTCGGAAAGAAAAATACTAAATATCTTTCTGGCTCACTATAGGCAAAATGGCTTCCTGAAATTGTAGTAGTTAAAAAACTAAGATCACAGTGGAAGCTGAATTGCTGAATTATTTAACATAAGCTGACTCATTAGAGCCTTAGCTTCTGAGATGGAAGAAAATATTCTAGTTTACATAAAGGTTACTGATAAATTCCAAGATAAAATTCACTTTGAAGGGAGTAAAGTGTTGCTACAGGTAACTAATTCCTGTGGCATAATGCAGTGAAGGAGTTGAGTTTACAGTTTGTCAGGGGGTTATGATTATAAGGCATTTCTGAATTGCAGGAGAGGCTACTGCTTCAGATGGTCAAGTGGTCTACTGAGATGTCAGATACTAGACAGGAATAAACTTTACAGAGGCCAAGCGTTTGACCTTAGTAAGTCTAGACATGCTAATGTGATTATCATCACTCTAATTAGATTATAAAGTAAACACAGGCTTTACAAAGCAAAGAATCCTAAGGGATTGTTATTTAGAAGATGAAGAAAAGCTGCTTCCTATCTCTCTTGAGGATGCAACAGGAAGAAATGGGGTGGTTGCAGCATAGGGATGTTGGTTTGATCAGTGGTTCTCAACTGGGGACGATTTGGCAATATGTGGAGACATTTTTGGTTATTATACCCTGCGGGGGTGAGGAGGCATCTGGCATGGCTACTGGCATTGAGTGGGGAGATGCCAGGGTTGCTGCTAAACATCCTGCCATATGCAGGACACCCCTGTAACTAAAGAGTTATCTGGCCCCAAATGTCAAAAGTGCTGAGGTTGGGAAACTCTGGGCTAGAAGTAAGAAAGAACTTGTTGAATCTGAAGCGATGTTAATGTCGGAATAAGTTTATAGGCTCAGGACTACTAGGGACCACGTGAAGCAACTGCTTCAGGAAACAAAATTTGAAAGAGTGCCCCATACCTCAGTAATCAAGAAAAATAATGCTTAAAAACTGAAATTCAATGCAAAAAATATCCATGGTGGACAATCTATCAAAATTTTAAATAAAGACAGGATTCAACAGAGATAGGATTATGATAGGGAAGTCAAAATATTGTTTATCTTGATTACCGAAGCTGTGGGCACCCCCTACCTTAAATTCTGTGTTCAAGGTAAGTGCCTCAGCTGCTTCACACTGGCCCTGGCCTGTTGGATCATCAAGGGTAGAACATCATTTTAGCTAAAGGGTAATTTGGCTTGATTATTACAAGCGAGGGGTGGTCAAGCCTGGTGAAAGTAAATGAGAAGATTCAGCTCTAGGATTTTAGACTTTAGTGAATATGTTAAGTAAGGGAGCAACCTCCATGTTGAGCTGCACAGAAATTCCCTAATATAGGTTTTTAATCTCTGTGATTTATAGCCTGGCTTGGATTATCCACGATCATCTTCATTATGAGTGGTAATGTATGGCTGACATCCCAAAGAAACATGTGGCATGAACTGTGGTCTTTATCAACATGTTTTTGTTGTAATTCAGCCTTCCAGAAAAATAACCATTGTATGACTCTTCCATTTTACTTACAAGTAAACCATTACTTCTCTTCCTCTCCTCTTCACGATCCCACTTCACCTCAAAACCAACTTAGCATTCTTTCCTAGGCCTGATTAATATTGACATTATTTTATATTATTTGCATCCTTTCCCCCTGCCAAAATGCCTTAGATGGATTTTTAAAGGGGATGATTTTAAATATTTTTCCTTCTAATAGGCTTGGGGAAATTGTCTATATCTAAGTTTTTAGTTTATGTATGTGGGATATAGAGTACTTACAACATGATGCTGACGCCCTCAGAAATGCCAGATAAAAGTTTCAAAGATAATTTACTATTCTGGGCAAGGCAACATAGACAGTTATAAAAATTATAGTAATATTACTAATTAGGAGAAACGTAGCCTTGGATCCATACCAGAACAGTCTAACCATTATAGATTGCCTTCCATTAATTTCCATCTATGAGTGTCTAGCCTATTAGAGTGCCTGCATTCAGCAAACGTGGTTGTTTGTGAAGTAACTAGATATGGGACCTACCACTTAACCACATCTTATCACTAAATCTAACTGCCATATGTACAATTGCTTTTGATCTATGCTAACCATCTTTATCTCAATGCAAATCTCAGCTTCCTATCTGTTATTTTTAAAAACACTTTCATTAAAAAATAGCAAAAAGTTGGGTTGAATTATAGGGTTTGAGTTTAGTATTATTAAAAATTCTGTTAGAAACAAAGCAACATCACGGGCTGCTTCTTTCAAACCACATAGTCATTGCTGTTTTTATGAGCGAGTTTGTGCTTATTTCTTAAGAAAAAAGAGGAAGGAAAAAAGTGTTAGATGGGTAGATAAAGAATAACTCTAATTTAATTTATATTACCAAAGCTAGACATATCCAAATGTTTTTCTTCTTTTTTTTTCTCTCTCTCTCCTTTTGGTACATAGGTGAATGGGAGTCTGCCTAATGCTAAGCAAAAGGTACATTTGATTGTTTAAGATTTAGGACTTTGCTGAGCTGCTTGGATGTACAAGGCCATAATTACCTTGTGGCATTAAATTCAAATCCTCCAAGAGAGGCCAGTGTTGAGTATGAAGTGGAAAGAGTGTTGGCGTGCGGTAGAAATCCTGCCCCTTCTTTGGGTTATGAATTTTGACCAAGGACAGGTCACAGAATATAGATTCCTAGGTTTTCCTATTTACAAAATGATGATAAAAATGCTTAGACGTTCCTTTGCAATAAACTGTCCCTATGAATATTAGGTTTGTGGGCTACATTTTGTTCTATGGCAGAAAAATTATGTCCCTTGGAGAATTTTAGTCAGATCTTCAGAAAGAAGGGATGGAAAATTGGAACTAAATGGGGAGTGTGTTCTCTTTTCTATATTCATGTTCTCTAAACAAATGTTATAACACCTATTTTATTTAATCTTACAAATATATACCAAACAAATGAAGAAGTCAGTGAATAAGTCAAAAGAGCATTGCAAATATTAAGAATCATTTCATAAAACTTTGTTCTTATGCATGCATCAAGTGTAGGCCACATGTATATGTTACTGTGGTTTGTGCTAGTCACTGCTAATAAGAGAGTGTCATATAACAATTTGAATGGAAACACATAATTACTTAAATAAGCTATTTATCATGGAAGGCATAAATGTAGTGCTTAAATATTTTCTTTTTATGATTCAACTCCCTGCATTGCAATATAACTTCAGCTATTTAAAAACAACCCCCTCCATTGTACTATTTTGTTTGTTCTTGTATGCATTTGAAATTTTTTATAATAAAAATGTTTTAAAAACCTCTTATCCCAATGTCCTATTTTTTTAATGTAAAGAAATCAGGGAGATTCTTATCTTTTACCTCTAACTCTTTAGGACAAACCCTTTAAACAGAATCTGGAGCATCTCAGGGCTCCCAGAGGTCTGTGCCTGCAGTTGGATCTTCTGTTCAGGTCTCTGATTCAGATTATGTCTATAGAATGGAAAACAATTCATTAGCATATGCATTAAGCCAGCACCTTCTGAACAGACAATTTCAGTTGCAGTGTTCTCATAGAAAGCTTCCATGAAAAGCATTTTTTTCAGGGAGTGGGGGCAGCTATTTCAAGCAGCTCACAAAAAAATATTAGGCTCTAATAAATAAGGTAGGGCTGGGCATGGTGGCTCATGCCTGTAATCCCAGCACTTTGGGAGGCCAAGGAAGGCAGATCATGAGAACATGAGTTTGAGACCAGCCTGACCAACATGGTGAAACCCTGTCTCTATTAAAAACACAAAAATTAGCCGGGTGTGATGGCATGCACCTATAAACCCAGCTACTCAGGAAGCTGAGGCAGGGGAATCACTTGAACCTGGGAGGCAGAGGTTGCAGTGAGCTGAGATTGTGCCACTGCACTCCAGCCTGGGTGACAGAGAGAGACTCTGTCTCAAAACAAAGGAAATGAGTTAGATGCTTCTTGTTACAATGAACTCACTTTTTTCTTCTTTATAGGTACTGATAGAAAATCAAAGAGGGGAGTGATACTCATGTTTGCAAAACAGCTATGGAGCGACAGATGGGGCATAGTTCTAGGTGCTCTCATTCATTAGCTCTTTACTCTACACAGCAACCTGGAGTGGTTGGTGTTATCAGCCCTACCTTACAAGAGAGATGTGAGGCATCTGAAGTTCTGCCTTAAAGCTGAAGTTCTGGTTAAAAGCTTTGTGAGGAGATAGAGAGCAGTATACCTATGACAGGTAACAGGATGACAGGAGTCACCTGCTCTGAAAGAATGCTTGTGACCCTGGAGTGCTCAGTTTGGCCCACCCAGGGGTAGAAGCTGCTTTTGTTATTCAAGAGCTCTGGGTTTCACACAAATGGCATGTCCTTTGGTGGGGGCTAAGAGCCCTGTAGAAATAGATCTTTACCATCAGAAGTGATGCCTTAGCACCCACATGTGCTAGATTCATTAGAATAACCTGTATCCCAGGAATGCCCCAGTCCCTGCAAATTGAGATGGCTGGGTTCAAACACGGTTCTGTAAAAGTTAGTTGTTTGGATCTGACAAACCATATTGATGCGAGTTTCATGAAATGGATCAACTCACTGGATAGACATCAACTATATAAAGGAAGTAAGGTGTGTTTACAATGACTCTTCTCCTAAAGCATAGACTAAGCTCCCATAAGTTTGCTTTGACAGTGGTAAAATGCAATTGCCAGAGCTTGAGCTGGGAAATCAATGTAATCTCTGTGCTCCTTTAAACACAAGGAATTGATCTTCCTTTTCATAGCTCAGCCCTGCTCTGATGACTTCACTATTCCCCTTTGGATGAATGTCTTGAATAAACACATACAACTTAACTTTGTCTGAAACGCACTATTAGATCAGAGCAGAGGGTCAGGATCTCATTAAGATGGGGTGGGGTGGGGAAGCCATTTCCACTTGACATCATAATAGCATTAGATTGGAAAAGTTATCCAGATCCATGCAGAGGACACATGGACTTCATTCAAACTCAGTAAATCTGGCTATTTGGAACAGATTCCTTTAAGGAATCTGTCCTGTTTGTTTATTCAGTATGTAGTACTACATATCAAACTCTACAAAAAGAAAAAAAAAAACATTTGGAAGTATTTAGTGAAGTGGAGCCAAAAAAGAAAGAGCATAAAGCAAAAGGTGCACTATGATAAGAAAGGTAAAGACAGGGACAAAAAGTGTGAGAAAATAAAAAAATTTCTGTTTAAATTTGTTAATTTATATTTTTAACCTACTTCAGGCCTGAGGTTCTGCTATAGCCCAGAATATTCATTCCAAACAAGGATAAGTGAAAAAGATTAACTTATTTATATGGTCTCTCTCTCTCTCTCTCTCTTTTTTTTAAAGACAGTTGCCCAGGCTGGAGTACAGTGGCAGATCTTGGCCCACTGCAACCTTCCAACCTCCCGGGCCAAGTGATCCTCCCACCTCAGCCTCCCCAGTAGCTGGGACTACAAGACTACAGGCATGAGTCACCACTTCTGGTTATTCTTTTTTCTTTTTGTAGAGACAAGGTTTTACCATGTTGCCCAGGCTGGTCTTGAACCGAGTTCAAGTAATTTGCCTGCCTCGGCCTCCTGAAGTGCTGAGATTACAGGCATGAGCCACTGCACTTGGCTTAGAGTCTCATTTTAAAGACATATTTTATAGTAGCTTATTCGACATTAGCTTGATGTGTCATTCTCATTACAGTTGTTTATACTATGTGAATCCCAAATAGTAAGTTGATCTTCAAGCCTTAATAACCAATTTCAAACAATTTTCTAGATAGGCAATGATTTTTTTTTGTTTTTATTGGATTATAGGTTTTGAGGTACATGAGCAGAGCATGCAAGACAGTTGCGTAGGTACACACATGGCAGTGTGCTTTGCTTTTCTTCTCCCCTTCACCCACATTTGGCATTTCTCCCCAGGCTATCCCTCCCCACCTCCCCCTCCCACTGGCCCTCCCCTTTTCCCCCCAATAGACCCCACTGTTTAGTACTCCCCTTTCTGTGTTCATGTGTTCTCATTTTTCATCACCCACCTATGAGTGAGAATATGTGGTGTTTCATTTTCTGTTCTTGTGTCAGTTTGCTGAGCATGATGTTTTCCAGATTCATCCATGTCCCTACAAACGACACAAACTCATCATTTCTGATTGCTGCATAATATTCCATGGTGTATATGTGCCACATTTTTCCAATCCAGTCTATTATCAATGGGCATTTGGGTTGGTTCCAGGTCTTTGCTATTGTAAACAGTGCTGCAATGAACATTCGTGTACATGTGTCCTTATAGTAGAACGATTTATAGTCTTTTGGATATATACCCAGTAATGGGATTGCTGGGTCAAATGGAATTTCTATTTCTAAGGCCTTGAGGAATCACCACACTGTCTTCCACAATGGTTGAACTAATTTACACTCCCACCAACAGTGTAAAAGTGTTCCTTTTTCTCCACATCCTCTCCAGCATCTGTTGTCTCCAGACTTTTTAATGATCGCCATTCTAACTGGCGTGAGATGGTATCTCAATGTGGTTTTGATTTACATCTCTCTGATGACCAGTGACGATGAGCATTTTTTCATATGATTGTTGGCCTCATATATGTCTTCTTTTGTAAAGTATCTGTTCATATCCTTTGCCCACTTTTGAATGGGCTTGTTTGTTTTTTTCCTGTAAATCTGTTTGAGTTCTTTGTAAATTCTGGATATCAGCCCTTTGTCAGATGATGGGTAGACTGCAAAAATTTTTTCCCATTCTGTTGGTTGCTGATCCACTCTAGTGACTGTTTCTTTTGCCGTGCAGAAGCTGTGGAGTTTCATTAGGTCCCATTTGTCTATTTTGGCTTTTGTTGCCAATGCTTTTGGTGTTTTGTTCATGAAGTCCTTGCCTACTCCTATGTCCTGGATAGTTTTGCCTAGATTTCCTTCTAGGGTTTTTATGGTGCCAGGTCTTATGTTTAAGTCTTTAATCCATCTGGAGTTAATTTTAGTGTAAGGTGTCAGGAAGGGGTCCAGTTTCTGCTTTCTGCACATGGCTAGCCAGTTTTCCCAACACCATTTGTTAAACATGGAATCCTTGCCCCATTGCTTGTTTTTGTCAGGTTTATCAAAGATTGTAGAGTTGTATGTATGTTGTGTTGCCTCCGGTGCCTCTGTTTTGTTCCATTGGTCTATATCTCTGTTTTGGTACCAGTACCATGCTGTTTTGATTACTGTAGCCTTGTAGTATAGTTTGAAATCCGGTAGTGTGATGCCCCCCGCTGTGTTCTTTTTGCTTAGAATTGACTTGGCTATGCGGGCTCTCTTTTGGTTCCATATGAAGTTCATGGTGGTTTTTTCCAGTTCTGTGAAGAAAGTCAATGGTAGCTTGATGGGGATAGCGTTGATTCTGTAAATTACTTTGGGCAGTATAGCCATTTTCACAATGTTAAGTCTTCCTAACCATGAACATGGAATGTTTCTCCATCTGTTTGTGTCCTCTCTGATTTCGTTGAGCAGTGCTTTGTAGTTCTCCTTGAAGAGGTCCCTTACGTTCCTTGTGAGTTGTATTCCAAGGTATTTTATTCTTTTTGTAGCAATTGCGAATGGCAGTTCGCTCTTGATTTGGCTTTCTTTAAGTCTGTTATTGGTGTAGACGAATGCTTGTGACTTTTGCACATTGATTTTATATCCTGAGACTTTGCTGAAGTTGCTTATCAGTTTCAGGAGTTTTTGGGCTGAGGCAATGGGGTCTTCCAGGTATACTATCATGTCATCTGCAAATAGAGACAATTTGGCTTCCACCTTTCCTATTTGAATACCCTTTATTTCTTTTTCTTGCCTGATTGCTCTGGCTAGAACTTCCAGTACTATATTGAATATGAGTGGTGAGAGAGGGCATCCTTGTCTAGTGCCAGATTTTAAAGGGAATGCTTCCAGTTTTTGCCCATTCAGTATGATATTGGCTGTTGGTTTGTCATAAATAGCTTTTATTACTTTGAGATACGTTCCATCGATACCGAGTTTATTGAGGGTTTTTAGCATAAAGGGCTGTTGAATTTTGTCAAATGCCTTCTCTGCGTCAATTGAGATAATCATGTGGTTTTTGTTTTTGGTTCTGTTTATGTGGTGAATTACCTTGATAGACTTGCGTATGTTGAACCAGCCTTGCATCCCCAGGATGAATCCTACTTGATCATGATGAATAAGTTTTTTGATTTGCTGTTGCAATCGGCTTGCCAATATTTTATTGAAGATTTTTGCATCTATGTTCATCATGGATATTGGCCTGAAGTTTTCTTTTCTCGTTGGGTCTCTGCCGGGTTTTAGTATCAGGATGATGTTGGTCTCATAAAATGATTTGGGAAGGATTCCCTCTTTTTGGATTGTTTGAAATAGTTTTAGAAGGAATGGTACCAGCTCCTCCTTGTGTGTCTGGTAGAATTTGGCTGTGAACCCGTCTGGACCTGGGCTTTTTTTGTGTGGTAGGCTCTTAATTGCTGCCTCAACTTCAGACCTTGTTATTGGTCTATTCATAGTTTCAGCTTCCTCCTGGTTTAGGCTTGGGAGGACACAGGAGTACAGGAATTTATCCATTTCTTCCAGGTTTACTAGTTTATGTGCATAGAGTTGTTTGTAATATTCTCTGATGATGGTTTGAATTTCTGTGGAATCTGTGGTGATTTCCCCTTTATCATTTTTTATTGCATCTATTTGGTTGTTCTCTCTTTTCTTTTTAATCGATCTGGCTAGTGGTCTGTCTATTTTGTTGATCTTTTCAAAAAACCAGCTCTTGGATTTATTGATTTTTTGAAGGGTTTTTCGTGTCTCAATCTCCTTCAGCTCAGCTCTGATCTTAGTTATTTCTTGTCTTCTGCTGGGTTTTGAGTTTTTTTGATCTTGCTCCTCTAGCTCTTTCAATTTTGACGATAGGGTGTCAATTTTGGATCTCTCCATTCTCCTCATATGGGCACTTATTGCTATATACTTTCCTCTAGAGACTGCTTTAAATGTGTCCCAGAGGTTCTGGCATGTTGTGTCTTCGTTCTCATTGGTTTCGAAGAACTTCTTTATTTCTGCCTTCATTTCGTTGTTTACCCAGTCAACATTCAAGAGCCAGTTGTTCAGTTTCCATGAAGCTGTGTGGTTCTGGGTCGGTTTCTGAATTCTGAGTTTTAACTTGATTGCACTATGGTCTGAGAGGCTGTTTGTTATGATTTCCATCGTTTTGCATTTGTTGAGCAGTGCTTTACTTCCAATTATGTGGTCAATTTTAGAGTAGGTGTGATGTGGTGCTGAGAAGAATGTGTATTCTGTGGATTTGGGGTGGAAAGTTCTCTAAATGTCTATCAGGTTTGCTTGCTCCAGGTCTGAGTTCAAGCCCTGGATATCCTTGTTGATTTTCTGTCTGGTTGATCTGTCTAGTATTGACAGTGGAGTGTTAAAGTCTCCCACTATTATTGTGTGGGAGTCTAAGTCCTTTTGTAAGTCATTAATAACTTGCCTTATGTATCTGGGTGCTCCTGCATTGGGTCCATATATGTTTAGGATCGTTAGCTCTTCTTGTTGTATTGATCCTTTTACCATTATGTAATGGCCTTCTTTGTCTCTTTTGATCTTTGTTGTTTTAGAGTCTATTTTATCAGAGATGAGAATTGCAACTCCTGCTTTTTTTTGCTTTCCATTAGCTTGGTAAATCTTCCTCCATCCCTTTATTTTGAGCCTTTGTGTATCCTTGCATGTGAGATGGGTTTCCTGGATACAACACACTGACGGGTTTTGGATTTTTATCCAATTTGCCAGTCTGTGTCTTTTGATTGGTGCATTTAGTCCATTTACATTTAGGGTTAATATTGTTATGTGTGAATTTGATACTGCCATTTTGATGCTAAGTGGCTGTTTTGCCTGTTAGTTGTTGTAGATTCTTCATTATGTTGAAGCTCTTTAGCATTCAGTGTGATTTTCGAATGGCTGGTACTGGTTGATCCTTTCTATGTGTAGTGCCTCTTTTAGGAGCTCTTGTAAAGCAGGCCTGGTGGTGACAAAATCTCTGAGTACTTGCTTGTTCGCAAAGGATTTTATTTTTCCTTCACTTCTGAAGCTCAGTTTGGCTGGATATGAAATTCTGGGTTGAAAGTTCTTTTCTTTAAGAATGTTGAATATTGGCCCCCACTCTCTTCTGGCTTGTAGTGTTTCTGCCGAGAGATCTGCTGTGAGTCTGATGGGCTTCCCTTTGTGGGTGACCCGACGTTTCTCTCTGGCTGCCCTTAGTATTCTCTCCTTTATTTCAACCCTGTTGAATCTGACGATTATGTGCCTTGGGGTTGCTCTTCTTGCGGAATATCTTTGTGGTGTTCTCTGTATTTCCTGCAATTGAGTGTTGGCCTGTCTTGCTAGGTGGGGGAAATTTTCCTGGATGATGTCCTGAAGAGTATTTTCCAGCTTGGATTCATTCTCTTCGTCCCCTTCTGGTACACCTATCAAACGTAGGTTAGGTCTTTTCACATAGTCCCACATTTCTTGGAGACTTTGTTCATTCCTTTTTGCGCTTTTTTCTCTGATCTTGGTTTCTCGTTTTATTTCATTGAGTTGGTCTTCGACTTCAGATATTCTTTCTTCTGCTTGGTCAATTCGGCTATTGAAACTTGTGTTTGCTTCACGAAGTTCTCGTATTGTGTTTTTCAGCTTCTTTAATTCATTCATATTCCTCTCTAAGTTATCCATTCTTGTTATCATTTCCTCGAATCTTTTTTCAAATCTTTTTTCAAGGTTCTTAGTTTCTTTGCATTGATTTAATACATTATCTTTTAGCTCACAAAAGTTTCTCATTATCCATCTTCTGAAGTCTAATTCCGTCATTTCATCACAGTCATTCTCCATCCAGCTTTGTTCCCTTGCTGGTGAGGAGTTTTGGTCCTTTCTAGGAGGCAAGGTGTTCTGGTTTCGGGTGTTTTCCTCCTTTTTGCGCTGGTTTCTTCCCATCTTTGTGGATTTGTCCGCTGGTCGTTTGCGTAGTTGCTGACTTTTCGATTGGGTCTCTGAGTGGACACCCGGAATGTTGATGATGAAGTATTTCTGTTGCTTGGTTTTCTTTCTACCAGTCTAGCCCCTTTGCTGTACTACTGCTGAGGTCCGCTCCAGACCCTGCTTGTCTGGGGTGCACCTCTAGCAGCTGTGGCACAGCGAGGGATGCTACCAGTTTCTTTTTCTGCTATCTTTGTCCCAGGATGATGCCTGCCTAATGTCAGTCTTTTGGATATAGAGGGGTCAGGGAGCTGCTTGAGGAGACAGTTTGTACTTTATACGGGCTTAATTGCTGAGCTGTGCGCTCTGTTGTTCATTCAGGGCCGTTAGGCTGCTATGTTTGATTCTGCTGCAACAGAGCTCATTAAAAAACCCTTTTTTTTTTTTTTTTCTCAAATGCTCTGTGTTGAGGGGTTTGGGCTTTATTTTTGGATGTTCGATGAGGTGTCCTGCCCAGCTAGAAGGCAGACTAGCCACTGTTTGGCTGCCGAGGCTCCGCCCTGCTGTTGTGTGATTCGCCCTGTTCCTGCAGGCTCTGCTGTGGTCTCCGCCACGCCCTGCAGCAGAGTCTCTTCGTTGTAGCGTGTTGCCTCAGCAACGGCAGGCTGCGTCAGCAGTGGGCGTGTATCTCAGTAGGGATGGGTTGCCTCGGCAACGGCTGGCTGCGTCAGCAGTGGGCGTGTATCTCAGTTGGGGTGGGTTGCCTTGGCAACGGCTGGCTGCGTCAGCAGTGGGCGTGTATCTCAGTTGGGGCAGGTTGCCTTGGTAGTGGTGGATGACCCTCCCCCACAGAGCGTCTCGGACCGTCTGCTCGGGATAGTTTGAAATCACGGTTTTGTTCTTCCCACTGGGTATCCCAAACGATCTGTCCCTGCAATCCCCTGGGCTGGGCTACTGTCCAAGTCTCGTTCAGTCTCAAGTCCAGCCCTCTCAAGTCTCAGGTTGCCGGTTCAACAGGGCACCCGGACACGCGCGCCCTGTGGGGATTGCTGGGTAGGGCCGGCCGCCGCCGCCCCAGCTGCCGGCTTCGCCAGGCAGACCTACTGCCTGGCGTCCCGTGTCTTTTTCTACTTGGGAGTTTCCCCGTTCTGTGGGCAACAAAGATCAGTCTGTAAATGCAGCTCTGACTCACCGTTTGCGGATTCAACGCGAGCTCTAATCCTGGGTTGTTCTCACAGCGCCATCTTGAGTCCTCTCCCAGGCAATGATTTTTCTTACTGAAAACATTTCCTCCATTATTTTTAGTAGTGATCGATATCAGGGAGAGAACTTACCTACATCCTGAAACTAAAAAGAACTTAGGTCTGTTAAATTCTGATGATCACTGCATGGATAAGGTGTACACATCAGGTCAGCTGTATTCTAAGAAGTTAATCTATGCTGTAGTCTTGCCCCATACTGCCTCTGATGGGCAGTGGACACTTGAAACCTGCAGAATATTTCTAAGATACAGGTCATATTTTCCATCCTTAAAAATGACTGTTTCAGCTTCAGGAAACGAAATGTTTTAATTAGGTGAAGCCAGTACTTTTAAATATTGTTGGCAATGTCATTTACACTCTTTTAAGTGGATCTACCATCTCAAGAAATAAATATGTTCCCAAATTTATCTTAAGGAAATTCATCCTTAGTAATCAAGGACTGAATAATGATGGAAAATATGACCTGTATCTTAGAAATATTCTGCAGGTTTCAGGTGTCCACTGCCCATCAGAGGCAGCATGGGGCAATGTGTATTCTCTCCTCACGGTCTTCAATTGCTGTGTGAAGTCCAGTCTGTCCCTAACCTCCCCCACTGTACATCCATCTTCCCTCCTGATGGCCTGCCCAGTGAATTTCAAGCTCCAGGACAAGATATTGAGACAGATATTGTAATAACCTTACAAAATAGCAGAGCTTTTAGCCAGCTTCCAACAATTATATGATGCCAAACTCTTGTAACAAATTCTTAATTCTGTATATATCTTCTGGTGGTCCTGTTTTCCTGTTTGAACCCTGACTGATACAGAATTTTCCTTGGAGCCAAATAGAATCCACAGCCTGCTTTTGTATGGTGCTTGAGTGAAGAATTATTTTCACAATTTTAAAGGGTTATAAAGTAAAGAAGGACATGTAACAGTCACAGTATGTGGCCCACAAAGCCTAAAATGTTTACTCTTTGGACTTTTACAGGAAAAGTTTGTTGACCCTCGATGTAGGAAAAGTAGTAGTATAAAATGGCATGATCACTTTAGAAAAAGTTTGCCAGTTTCTTATTAAAAAAAAAAACCATACATTTACCATACGGCCCAACTATTCTACTCCTAGGTATTTACCAAAGAGAAAGGAAAATGTATGTCCACACGAAGACTTGTACCTGAATGTTCATAGCTTTTTGACTCATTTATTCACTCCAAAAAAAAAAAAAAAATCAAGCTGTTCACCCTAAGAAATAGTCTTGGAAAAGAAAGAAAACAAACAAACAAACAAACAAACAAAAACCCCATCATGCTGTGTGAAAGAAGGCAGGCAAAACAGTACATATTGTGTAAATCTATTTACATGAAGTTCTAGAACTGGCAGTATCAATCTATAGTAATAGAAGAGCAGTGGTTGGCAGCCATAGCTGTAGAAGGGATTGGCTGCAAAGGGGATAAGTGAACATTCTGGGAAATGTTTTATAGCTTGATTGGGATGGTCTACATGTGTGAAAACTCATTGAATTGCACAGTTGAAATATGTGCATTTTATTGTATGTAAATTGATCGAGATAAAACTATTTTTAAAAATCTTATGGCCTAAACCACTTTCCTCCCTGGTTCCTCATGATATAGTCTCAATTTCCAATATATTTTTTGTGTATACACACCGTACTGGCTTTTAGCTTAAACTTCCTCTTTCAGTCACCTGTGTAGTCTATAACAGCAGTCCCCAACCTTTTTGGCACCAGGGACTGGTTACATGGAAGACAATTTTTTCATGGACTGGGTTGGTGGGGAATGGTTTCAGGATGATTCAAGCACATTACATTTAATTTGTTCTTTATTTCTATAATTATTACATTGTAATATATAATGAAATCATTACACAACTCACCATAATGTAGAATCAGTGAGAGCCCTGAGTTTGTTTTCCTGTAACTAGATGGTCCCATCAGAAGGCGATAGAAGATATTGACAGATCATCAGGCATTAGATTATCAAAAGGAGAATGCAACCTAGATGACTTGCATGTGCAGTTCACAATAGGGTCCACACTCATATAAGAATCTAATGCTGCTGCTGATCTGAAGGAGGTGGAGCTCAGGTGGTAATAAAAGTGATGAGGAGCAGCTATAAATACAGAAGAAGCTTCACTTGCTCACCTGCTACTCAGCTCCTGCTGTGCAGCTCAGTTCCTTACAGGCCACGGACAAGTTTCAGGACTTGGGGACCCCTGGCTTAAGCAACAGAAATTTGTGATCCTATAGTTCTGGAGGCCCAAAATCTAATATTAAGGTGTTGGTAGGGTTGGTTCTTTCGGAGGGCTGTGAAAGAGAGTCTGTTCATGCCTTTCTCATAACTTGTGATTTGCTGGCAATCTTTGGTGTTCTTTCACTTGCAGAATCATCACCCCAATCTCTGCCTTCATGTTCAGTGGCATTCTCTCTGTGTTCATGTCTGTCTCTGTGTCCAAATTTGCTCTTTTAATAAGGACACAAGTCAAATTGGGTTAGAGTCTACCCTAATGACCTCATTTGACTTGATTACCTCTGAGAAGACCCTATTTCCAAATAAGGTCACATGCACAGGTACTGGATGTTAGGACTTCAATATCTTTTGTGGGGAGACAATTCTAGGAGTTGTTTACAAATTAATATAGGGATATGGGGTTTAGACTTACAAATGTGGTCATCTCAACAAGTTCCACTGTCTTTTAAGCCACAAGTCTTTGGAATTCTCTCCTGTCTTTCCTGCCTACTATGTTATTTTGATCTGGGCCAAGGTTTATTATGTAAGCATAATTAATAAATTGATTAGGGTTTAAGACAAATGTTTAGATAAAGACAAACATATGTACTCAATGTTCAGCTATACTCTTTATTCACTGATTGGTTTACAATTAAGGATGTAAAGTAAATCCCACCAATTTAGAAAGGATCATTTATCTGAAATACTATGGCAGGTGTAGTTAGTTTTGCAGTTTATTCTGAAGACTTCCAAAGTTATAATAGCCATAGCTCTACCAATAAACTTATGACAATTTTAAAAATCAATATAATTTTACTTTCTCTTTCACAATGGAAAGTTTCTCACGGCTAACTTTTTTTGTGTACCCATTTTTTTTTTTTTTTTTTTTGAGATGGAGTTTCGCTCTTGTTACCCAGGCTGGAGTGCAATGGCACGATCTTGGCTCACCACAACCTCCACCTCCTGGGTTCAGGCAATTCTCCTGCCTCAGTCTCCTGAGTAGCTGGGATTACAGGCACGTGCCATCATGCCCAGCTAATTTTTGTATTTTTAGTAGAGACAGGGTTTCACCATGTTGACCAGGATGGTCTCGATCTCTTGACCTTGTGATCCACCCGCCTTGGCCTCCCAATTTTTTTTTTTTTTTTTTTTTTTTGAGGTGGAGTCCTCCTCTGTTGCCCAGGCTGGAGTGCAGCAGCCCGATCTTGGCTCATTGCAACCTCTGCCTCCTGGGTTCAAGTGACTCTCCTGCCTCAATCTCTGGAGTACCTGGGATTACAGGCACAAACCACCACACCCAGCTAATTTTTGTATTTTTAGTAGAGACGAGGTTTCACTATATTGGCCAGGCTGGTTATGAACCCCTAACCTCAGGCAATCCGCCTGCCTCAGCCTCCCAAAGTGATGGGATTACAGGCATGAGCCACCACACCCGGCCTCTTTCTACCTATTTTTAAATGTAATATTTATTTATTCTAAAATTTTCTAATGAAAGAACAGAAATATTTTTAATCAACAAAATTGTATCTGCCATGCTTCTTCCTTTGTATTTCTTATATTTAACATAATATAAATGTTTCACAGAATATTTGAGAAATAGAATTTTAAAGAATCACTCAGATGTCATTACCTTATTTAACTATATTTTTTCTGAGTTTCTCTACACATTACATGTAATTGTACTGATTGAACAGAACATATTCTTTTTCCTTCAAAATACAGATGTATTTCTTCTGGCCAACAATTGTGTTATAACATTTCTACTCTATTTTTTTCATGCTGAAAAAATGTCAGAATTATTTATACTAACTAGTTTACATACATTTTCTAGACTTTTTTGTATAATAGTGAAAAAGATGAATCTGATCAATCATAATCAGTCTAAACTAGATAGAATTATAGAAACATACTAGGCACAGAAAAAGACACAAGAGAGGCAGAAAAGAGGTCACTGTCCTTAAGAACTTCAAAATCTAGTTGAGTAGTTTACAAAAAAAGTGCCAGATCTGGACTCAGATTGGACTGCCTGCTGCATTTATCTGTACATTATCATTTTATGCCACCTCCTTTGAATTGCTATTAGATGACGGCAGCTCTGGCCAAGGACACTGATGAAAGTGAGAGTGAAAGTGAGTAATAGAGAAATCAACTTGGGGAAGGTCCCCCAGGGAAGTTGCATGTTGGCCACCATGGGAGAGATTCAGTGTGACTTGATCCTTTCAAGATTTTTGCCTGTAGGGCTAATAGGTACTTGAAGAGTGAAGTGAACCCAACACTAATAAGGTAGTGAGTTATCATTTATTACCTGATATGAAGGAAATAAAATATGCTATTGACATAAGACATAAAAACAGAGTTTCTCCCTCATTTTTTCTCAACACTCATCAATGATGGTTGCTAATAAAAATAAGTTTCCACTACCAACCTTACAAAACAAAGCAAAATAAGCAAATAAAGCCATAGAACACCTACTTTTCTTTTACATCAAATACTTTGTTTCTGAGTGCAGAGAATTAACTATGTTGTCAATAAAATTAAGCCAGTTTTGGTAATTTAGATTTTCCAAACCATTATTTCTTGTATCCAGATGCAAATATTTTACCTTAGGGATAGGGGCTTTATAGAAGATCTACCAAAGAATGGGGCCCTCTTCGTGAATAGCTATTTGTTTTCCAGTTAGTAAAGATCATGGCATAGACTACATCATAGCACAGTACACTGTACACATTATGACAAATATCTCCACTTAAAGATTGTCAGGGTCAAGCATAATGGTTCATGCCTGTAATTCCAGCACTTTAGCCTGGGATTTTGTGTTCTTCCCTTTTTCGACAGCCTGAAAAACCAACATAATTGTATCAGGACAATCACATTATAACTGGGTGTGGGCCTGTGTTGGACTTCCCATAGGTTTGAGTGTGAGTCTATGTACATCCTTACCGTCTGTGGAACCATAGCTATGGGAAGATTGGAAGGTGTTCATTTTTGCCATCTGCTTCTGGGAGTCTTTCTTATGACACAGTGCTCTACAGGAGGAAGAAAATCTCTGTACATAGTTTGTGCCTCTTGTTTGCATCTTTCTTGAGTCTTTTTTTTTAATTGGCTGCCAATTCTCATTAGCTGCTTTATTTCTTCAATTCTTTATGTAAGTAGAAACATAAAGTTCCCTGCCTTCCAAATATTATCTGCATTCCTATAGTTATGAGGTTATATAGGCCATTTTGTTAAAAAAAAAAAACAAAAAACCTGACCACTTATTAGTTTCCCGTCCAAATTCTCTCCACTCTTCACTCTAGAGTCTATCACCTTTCAACAGGCATTTTCCTTTCAAGTGCTATAAGAAGGGGTGGGGAGCACATATTGACTACCGACTGCAATCACAAATATTGCAAAAAATGTTAGACTTTAATTGAGGAAAGTCATGGATAAAATGGAAAGTCATGGACAGTGAGGATATGGCAGACTCAAGAGCAGTTACTGTTAAAAAAGAGAAAATCTAGAGCCAGGCGAGGTGGCTCACGCCTGTAATCCCAGCACTTTGGAGGCTGAGGTGAGCAAGAGATCGAGACCATCCTGGCCAATATGGTGAAACTCCATCTCTAGTAAAAATACAAAAATTAGCTGGGCATGGTGGCGTGTACCTGTAGTCCCACCTTGAACTGGGGAGGCAGAGGTTGCAGTGAGCCGAGATTGTGCCATTGCACTCCAGCCTGGTGACAGAGCGAGACTTTGTTTCAAAAAAAAAAAAAGAGAAAATCTACAAGATTTATGACAAGGATTATGTGCTTCAAGAAAGGAAGGTTTGGGTTTCAAGGGATTAAGAGAGGCTCTTGGGAAATTGGTACAGCCTTCACAAGTTTTTGCAAAGATGAATCTCTTTATGGCTGTGTTGCTAAACTAAATGAAAAATGTCACATCAGGTCATCTAACAATTTTTAATAAATGTTATTCTGGAATAATTTTAGATTTATAGTGCAAAGATAATAACAGAGTTCCTGCCTATCCCTCATCTAGTTTTCTCTAATGTTAACATCTTAAATTACCATGGTATATTTGTCAAAACTAAGAAACTGATATTGGTATATTACTGTTAATTACACTCCCGATTTTATTCAGATTTCACTGATTTTTCTCCATGAATGTCCTTTTTCCTCTTCCAGGATTGAATCCAGAACACGGCATTGTTAGCACCTAACAACTTTTCATAAAAATTTTATATAACAAAAGTCCCAATCAACATTTGATTCAGTCTTTATTTATTTTAAGAGTTAGTGAGTTGCATTTATAACCAGAATTTCGTTAACTAATAATAAATTTTTAGTCATATTTTAAATCTCAATTTTCAAATTGGAGTACAAATCAGATCATTTCTTATACAAGCTACTGTCAAATTTTGCTTCCCCCCTCCCTCCCTCCCTCCCTCCCTCCCTCCTTCTTTCCTTGACAGAGTTTTGCTTTTATTGCCCAGGCTGGAGGACAATGGGGCGATCTTGGCTCACTGCAACCTCCACCCTTCAGGTTCAAGTGATTCTCCTGCCTTAGCTTCCCAAGCAGCTAGGATTACAGGCATGTGCCACCACACCCAGCTAATTTTGTATTTTTGGTAGAGACGGGGTTTCTCCATGTTGGTCAGGCTAGTCTCGAACTCCCGACCTCAAGTGATCTGCCTGCCTCAGCCCCCCAAAGTGCTGGGATTACAGGTGGGAGCCACCGCACCTGGCTTTGCTTCCCATTTATAAAAAAGTAACTTTAATTGGTTTCCATCATACTAGCTCTTCTCAGTCAACTACAAAAATTGTTAATTGTTAGAAAGGCTTTCTTAAAATACATAAAACAAGACGTTATGAGGATCTATGGATGAAAAAATAAGTGAGTTTGATTTCTGCATAGTCCGTGGAACTCTATAACATGCACTTTTTGACCTTGAGGAACGGGGATGAAAAAAGTACCACAGGTTACAGCCTGTGGGGTTTTACTATGTTGGCCAGGATGGTCTTGAGCTCTTGACCTCATGATCTGTCCACCTAGGCCTCCCAAAGTGCTGGGATTACAGGCATGAGCCACCACACGTGACTGATCTATTTACTCTTAATTCCGAACCAGAGAAGGATGGGGGAAGAGTGATTCAGCCACTTTTGGGTCACAATTAATAAATGAAATTAATGAGTACATGCTTCCAACAGGGTCACGTGGACCAATTCAGAGTTACCTTTGAATTCATGTTATATAGAAACAAAATTTGATATTGGAATTCTTAACATAGTGTGACCTGTGCTTTTCTTTTTAAAAGTAGGGGAGGATTATGGAGAGGGGCCGTGGAAAATATTCTGCAAAGTAATATTTTGAGTACACAGGCTGTAACCTGTGGTACTCTTTCATCCCAGGTCCCCAAGGTCAACAAACAAGACCAGAAGTCTTATATGAAAATGTTCTCTTTTAATTCCTATCCATGTAGTGATGGGAGGCTGGTGCCTACTACAGTGTTAAAACAGGAGACGTTGAAAATATGTACTATCCTCCGCAAGTTCTGCAAGATGCACTGTCTTTAATTCAACAGTACAATAATAGAAACGATTATTTGCCCCTTAAAAAACTTTAAATATTATATACATGGTGCTTATTCAAAGTGCTTTCACATGCCTTTAACATATGGACAAACATTTTATGCATAAGTTTTTATCAAATTACGACTGTGGAATGACAAGCTACAGAGGTAAGACAATGCTCAATCGCTTATACTACACTTTCAATGAACAATATGTACAGTTTCTGTAATGCTTTTATTTTCTATTATGTTTGTTCTGATTGCATACATTGAAATGCAATTTTACATTTATTGAAACTAATAATGAAAAATTTGGACTTGCATTTTGCACATATTTTTCCATTAATTCATTTTTACTGTATTTTATAGAAGTATCTTTTACTGAGAGATTGGAAAATAAATAACCTGTCCTTTCGCCCGGATAATCTGGGATGCTGCTCTAGGAGGCTGATCTTCAGGCAGACAATAAAAGCATAGTAAGAACGAGGGCCCTGGAAAAAGCTTCCGCCAAAGTAAAAACCCGAACAAAGGTTCAGTAACTAACATTTTTTACCTGGTTAAATACACTCAACCTGCATTTGGGGTGGGTGTTGGCCGGGTACAAATGTAGACAAAGGTTCCCAGAGTCAAGCTTCTCCCACAACTTGGGTCTGAGGCTCTAAAGAGAAGACTACCTTTAGAGAAAAGGGAGAGGGAGCTGAGGGCGTGGCGAGCCGCGTGAGATCATCGGAAAGCGCCGCTTGCGCCGTGGGAAGAGCCGGTGCGTCATTGACGTCATCGTCGCCCGACCGCTTTCCGGGAGACTGGAGTCGAAGTTCGTGAGGTATTTTTCAAGGTTGTGGTTTCAGTTTTTATCGTGCTCCTGTTTAAGTACGCTTTTCCAGTTTTGGGATTCCCCTGTCATCCTCTGGGAAGACTGAGTGGAGCGGGGTCGGGCTGAGTAGCCTTCCAGGGATGGGATCTCTCACAGCTGATCGTTGGGGCAGCATTGTTGCAGGTCCCCGACTTCGCTCGTTTTGTGGGTGCTTGCAGGCTTTGGCTTACCTCGGCCCCTTATTTCTTTCACTGGCTCCGGTCTTTCTTTCTTCGTTTGTTAACCACCAGCTTCTCAAATCTTAGAAGACGAAGAAATTAAAAACAAACACCAAAAAACTCGACTTCACAATTTTCAGCTGTCTTCAAATCTTGCTTTGGGAGAGAGGCTAAAGTGGAATGTCTAGGGGAGTAACTTTACTGTGTTGACTCCGTTTATCATTCGCATTCACGATCACAGAGCCCTTCCGCTGCAGTATTAGCCCGTCTGAGATAGTGGGCTAATTTCGTCCTTTAGGTAAAATCTGTAGTGGGTAACCCAAGAGAGCAGTTTTTCTTGATGATCCGTGACTCAAATTTGTTTGAAAATAGCTTTAATGTCTTCATGTTTGCCGACTGCAATTCAGTTTTGGCTTGATAAAGATGTATTTGTCGCAATGAGATGTTTGCTATCCACTTATTAACCTATTAGGATTGTCTGGTGGTAGACTAAACCAAGACTTAACTGTGATTTTTTTTTTTTTTTGAGATGGAGTCTCGCTCTGTGTCCCAGGCTGAAGTGCAGTGGCGTGATCTTGGCTCACTGCAACCTCTGCCTCCCGGGTTCAAGCGATTCTCCTGCCTCCCTCCCGAGTAGCTGGGACTACAGGCGCGTGCCACTGTGCCCAGCTAATTTTTGTATTTTTAGTAGAGACGGGGTTTCACCATGTTGGTCAGGCTGGTCTTGAACTCCTGACCTCGTGATCCGCCCACTTCAGCCTCCCAAAGTGCTGGGATTACAGGCGTGAGCCACCGTCTGGCCTCACTGTGATTTTTTTTTTAATTAAAAATCTTGCGGGTACATTGTATGTAGGTGTATATATTTATGGGGTACACGAGATGTTTTGATACAGACATGCAGTTTGTAATAATCACATGGAAAATGGGATATCCCCTCAGGCACTTATCCTTTCTATTACAAACACTCTTTTAGTTTGTAACACTCCAATTACACTCTTTTAGTTACTTAACCCTGTATTTTTGACTCAAAAATAACAGATGAGCCCTATTGAAGTAAAGAGAAATGTTTGTGATTGGTGGAAATGATAGAACTCACTGTTTTGTTGAAAGATAATGACAAATGTGAATAATGGTTTTTCAAAATAATCAAAATTCGCAGAGTCAAAAGATGTTACAGCTGCCTTCAGTTAGCTGTGTTGTATGATATATCACAGTTCAGAAGTAATATAATTCTTTTCTTAACTGCTTTTACCTTTTCAAATAGCTCTTCATATGTATTATCTCAGCTACTGTTTCCAAACAGTTAACCCTTCAAGAATGGCTCTAAATAGGCTACATTGGATTGGGGTATTTGATCATTTTTATTTTTAGTAAAATGTTAGCTAATATATTCAGTGCTAACTGAGTCAGGCACTATTCTGATGGCTTTTGTCTATGAATTTTAATCTATGCAACAACCCTATGTACTGTTATCATTATTTCATAGATGAGATAATTGTAATAAGCAACTTCTATATGTTTTGGAAGGTAATTTGCTGCTTGAGTGCTATAATTTTGGAAATGCTTTGAATTAAACATTGAATAGAAGTAAATTGACTCTAATGTAATTACTCATCACAATCTTGAGCTATCTCCTCATAATTTATATACTCTCCTATTATTAGACCTTGGGATAAATTTATCTTCAGATGTTAATATCATTTTTAGAAAAGGAAGAAGTAGATATTTACTCAGGAATTGTACTGACACTGAAGGAGAGTTGCAGACAACACTAACACAGACTCACTGTTTGCCCAAGACAGCAACATTTATTGAGAACTTGTGTGTAAATTTCATTATTATTTTCTCCTAAGATAATGCAGTGCAAAAAAGTCATTACAGTAGTTCATTGCAGTTATAGAATTTGGGGCAACAACAGCAAATGGCTCTCAAGTTCCAAAAAACAATTATGTTGAATTTGTTCTCTGGCTTAGTTCATAACTGTGTATAATTATTTGGTGTAGAGATGGGAAGAGCCCCGGAATGTACATTATCATATATTGGTTTGGATTCATGTGGTGACTTTCTAGTATTTGTAAGCTCAAACTGTAATCTGATATTAAGAGTTTCCAAAATTTGGTCTCAGTTTACTTTGATTAATTTTAGTCAGTTAACAAATAGTTGCTAATGCATGACAACACATTATGTTAGTGATGTGGAGATCAAAATGTGCAGGGACATGAATCTTGCCTTGAGGAGTAGCCCAGTGAGTAAATAACCAATGGAAAGGTACGAGCAGAGGAGTGACATGATCTGACTTAGGTTTTACTCATTTTGTTTTGAAATGGAGTCTCACTTTGTTGCCCAGGCTGGAGTGCAGTGGCACAATCTCAGCTCACTGAAACCTCTGCCTCCTGGGTTTCAGCGATTTTCCTGCCTCAGCCTCCCAAGTAGCTGGGATTACAGGTGTACATCACCATCCCTGGCTAATTTTTTTGTACTTTTATAGAGATGGGATTTCACCATGTTGGCTAGGCTGGTCTCGAACTCCTGACCTCAGGTGATCCGCCTGTTGTGGTCTCCTAACATGCTGAGGTTACAGACATGAGCCACTGTGCCCAGCCTGACTTAAGTTTTAATAGAATCTTCTCTGGCTTTGTGTTAAGAATAGTTTGTTGGGAGGTGGGGTAGGTGAAAACCAGGAGACTAATCACGGACTTGTTGTAGTTCAGATGAGATGATAACATCTTAACTGGCTAGAAAGAAGTGAAGGTGGAAAAACAGTTTAATTTTGGATGTAATTTTGTAGGTAAAGCCAACAGAATTGCTTACAGATTGAAGGTGAATTGTGAGAATAAGGTTATTGTAAAAGTTTGGGGCTTGAGAAGAATGGAATTGCCATTAACTGAGAAGTAGAAAACTATGGGAGGGATAGGTTTGTGAGGAAGATTGGGAGTTCAGTTAAGGACATGATATGTTTGAGATGTCAGTCATCTTAAGTGGAGATGTTGAGTGGGCAGATGAGTATGTTCATTCTGTACTTCAGAGGGGTCATTGCTGGAAACAGACATTTGGGGGTTGTCAGTGAATAGATGGTATTTAAAGTCATCAGACTGGAGACACTCAGTAAAGGATTACATGTAGACAGAAAAGAGAAGGGGCAGGAAGCCTGAGTCCGTAGGCATTTTAACACTTACAGGTTAGGAAGATGAGGAAGAACCACCAAATGAGACAGACTGAGCAGCCAGTGAGGCACAAGGACAATTTTGAGTCTGATGTTGTAGAATTTAGAGTAGAGTAGTAAGTTCAGTTTTGTCAGGTGCAGCTGATGGATCAGGTGAAATGAGGATTGATACCTTTGGATTTATCAAGAACTTGCAGAGTGTTATTGATAGACATGTGATAACTTTAAGTCAAGCAGATGTTGCACACCATTGTGATAACTATATTACAGTTATATTCAGAAAACCTTGGGAGCAAAAAGGAAGAAAAGACTACCTTTGTTTGGGAGGTATGGTCGCCTTTATAGAGGAGAGGGGGCATTTGATGTGGGTTTTAAAGGATTGAGTTTCACTAGGCCAAGAAAATGGAGACAGTTATGAAGAGGAGGTTGATATGATTTAGGTGTGTACTTCCTCCAAATCTCTCATTGAAATGTGATTTTGTGTTGGAGGTGGGCCTAGTGGGAGATATTTGGGTCATGGGGGCAGAGTGAATACCTTGGTGTTGTCCTTGAGGTAATGAGTGAGTTCTCACTCTATTAGTTCACTCCTAGAGCCAGTTGTTTAAAAGAGCATGAAAGCTTATCTTCTCTCTCTTGCAGCTTCTCCTGCCTTGTCACATGCCTGCTCCCCCTTTATCACACCAAAAGCAGATGCATTAGGGGTTGCAAAATCGTGATTCTTTTTTAAGTTGTCATTTATTCTACATTTGTTAGCTTGAATTTGAAGTCTAGTTTTATTACTTGGGAACCTGATAATCAAGAATAACAAGCTTCTTGTGGGAAAATACTGTCAGAGCAACAATATTTGTGATGCCAGGAATGCATCTTTCCTTGCTCTGGTTCTGAAGGCTTAAAGGAGTGTAATGGTCTTTTTTTTTTTTTTTTTTTTTTAAAGGGATACAGGTCTTGCTCTGTTGCCCAGGCTGGAGTGCAGTAATGTAATCATAGCTCACTGCAGCCTCAAACTCCTGGAAGCAAGATTCTCTCACCTCAGCCTCCTGAGTAGCTAGGACTACAGGTTCATGCCATCATGCCCAGCTAATTAAAATAATTTTCTTTTTTAGAGTTGGGTCTGTGTTTCACAGGCTGGTCTTGAACTCCTGTGCTCAAGTGATCCTCTTAGTCTCTCAAAATGTTGGAATTACAGGTCTGAGCCTGGCTGTGATTGTCTTTTTAATATGTCAACTTGGTTTGGCTGTAGCCCCCAGATATTCAGTCAAACATGAATCTAGGTGTTGCTGTGAAAGTATTTTGAAGCTATGATTAAAATCTGTAATCAGTTAAGTAAGGGAGATTATTCTAGATAATCTGGGTGGGCCTGATTCAATCAGTTGAAAGGCTGTAGAAGCAGAGCTGTGGTTTCCCCTACAAAAAAAGAAGAAATTCCACTTGTAGACAGCAGTTTTAGCTAGTAGCCAAGAGTTCCAGCATGAGTTCCTTCCTTGATAGCCTGTCCTATGTAAACCAGTGTCTTGCTGTAAGTCTCTTAATATATATCTCCTACTGGTTCTGCTTCTCTAGTTGAAACCTGACTTGTGCAAAGGGTAACTCCTCTGATATTCCTGTTCTCCAACTAAATGGGGTGGGAAGTGGTATTAAGGGTCAGAGAATCTACATTGTTTAGGGTAACCTTATAATTTTTTGTTCAAACTGGGACTTCGAAGAAAGAAAGGCACTGAGCCGATGGCAAGCTGAAACAGGCATTAAGGTGGAACTGTCTTGGCTAGATTGAGAGATCTAGTCACCTGTGTGTCAGCCACTGGGGATACAACATGCACATGACACAGCCCCTCAAGGAGCTTATAGTCAAAGGGGAAGTTAAGTAAATAAAAATACATTAAGATATAGTGGTTTGTTGTTGTTGTTGTTGTTGTTGTTTTTGAGACAGACCCTTGCTCTGTCACTATACTGGAGTGCAATGGCTTGATCTTAGCTCACTGCAACCTCTGGCTCTGGGTTCAAACAATTCTCCTGCCTCAGCCTCCTGAGTAGCTGGGATTACAGGTGTCCACCATCACACTCAGCTAATTTTTGTATTTTTAGTAGAGATGGGGTTTCATCATGTTGGCCAGGATGGTCTCGATCTCCTGACCTCACTCTGCCCACCTCAGCTTCTCAAAGTGCTGGGATTACATGTACGAGCCACGTCTCCTGGCCAAGAGATAGTGTTTTAAGTGACATGACAGATTATATAGTTGTTATATTTATCCAGACAGAGAGCATAGGAGAGCAGGGAAGTCTTCATTGGTTGAACTGAAATATGTTTTTTACCTCCAAAGATAAGCAGCATTTGAACAAAGTAGAAGGGCATTTTAGGCTTAGAGAACCACACAGGTGAAAGTTGAAACTGAGAGAGCATGGCACATTTGGAAAACTGCCATCATGGTCACAGCTGTAGGACTGGAAGAGGGGATTCATGAAAGATGAGGTTAGGCAGACAAGACATCATAATGGGCCTTGGATCTATGCTGAGGGGTTTGGAATTGTCTTCCATGTGGTAGGGAGCTGTTGCAGAATTTTAAACAGGAGTACCATGACCAGACTGTTCAAAGCATATTTTGTAATATTCTAAAACTGGGGATAGAGAAAAATTGACAATAGGGACACTACTCAAAGGCTGTTGAAATAATCTAGTTAGTGAGAATAGAGAAAAGCTTGTGGTGTAAGGAAATTAAGGAAGTCCTATTGACAGGACTGATTGGATTTCAGGTGACTCCCAAGTTTCTGGCTGGACTGGTTACCCTGAAGTAGATAATTGAAGGGAAGAGGTAGCTGATGACTTCAGTTCTGTATGTGATGCTATACACTATTCTTTTCTCCTTTCAGAATTTTGGCTTCTGTATAACCAGTGAGAGGAGAGATTGAGTGGCAGTAACATCCGTTAGGGATACTGGGCAGCATCCTCCTACCCAGGTGCTTAATCTCAGCCACATCTGAGTGGTGAAGAGAAGCAAGTTTTCTCAAGCCCTTCCTGTCTGTCTCTATCTCTGCAGCCAGATATAGAGTACCAGTTTTAGAAGGAGTACCTATAGAACCCAGGAGGAGGGGGATGAAGAGCAGAGCTGGATGAGTTCTTTTCTTCTTTGGAAATTTGAACATGTTCTTTAAACTCATTGTTTGCTCAGTTTCCTCATCTGTGAAGTTTAGGTGAATGAGTGCATATGGAATGTTTAGAATAGTGCCTGGCACATAATCAGTGCTATTCAAGTGTTTGCTGCTGATGCCATAGAGTCACTCCTTGATCCTGGGGTCAGAGTAGCAAAGGGGATAGAGGGAAATTTTTTCGCTTTTTCTGTGGAAGGAATAAATACTCAGCAATTGCCTATGTAAAATGTTAGTAGAAATTACTTGAATTAGGAGGAATTTCTCATAAAAGAGGATACTTTATTTTTTAGTGTCCGTTGCCTTTATTTTTTTTTTGTTAGGAAAAAGGCAAGTGGCTCAGTTAAGATTTAATGAAGGCAGTTATTCTTTCTTACTCCCTTGCTTTCAGTGTTCACCCTAACCCATTCTAACAATAAATAACTGCTTGTTTATTGGGACTTAGGGACAGGGAATAATTGCAGGAAAAATCTTTACTATGTTCTTCTGAAGAAAGAAAATATTTTTGAATAGGAAAATTTGATGAAAAAATTCACATTTAACTAAAGACCTTTTTGTGTTTTTTAAAAATACATACAGTATTTATTTGTTAAAAGCCAAAATACTTTAGTTAGTGCCTTTATTTAAATGTGTTTGTTTTTTATTAAAAATGTAATATGTGCTTTTGGAAATAAAATGTAAATAGGAGAGAGATCCAAGATGGCCGATTACTAGCAGCTCAGGATTGTAGCTCCCAATGAAAGCGCAGAGAACGAGAGGGCACCACACTTTCAGACGAATTTTTGTTGCTGACGGACCAGGAGATTCCCAGTGGAGGAGCCCCATGGTCGCCAGTGCGAGTCTGGTGGCTGGCGTGGTGGTTTTGCTGGTGCCTTAGCACAGCAATTCTCAGTGCAGAGTAGACGGGACTGGGTCCCCTTTTGGTCAACGTTTGGAGCTCCGGAAAGGCAGAGTCGCCCATTCAGTTGATTGAAAAAGGGACTCAAGAGGGAAGCCAGACTGGAGATTCCCAGGCAGAAAAGCACCATGAATCTTAATTCCACTGTTTTAGCCGGTGCAGTGGGTTGCTCAGATTCCGGTGCTGGGAATCAACAAGTTTGACGTCCACTCAGAGACCTAATTTGAAAGTTGGTAATTACAAAGACGACAGGTGGATAAATTTACAATGATGGGAAGAAACCAGCATAAAAAGGCTGAGAATACCCAAAATCAGAATGCCTCTCCCTCTACAGGGGATCACAGTTCCTCATCAACAGGGGAATAAGGCCTGATGGAGAATGAGTGTGTTGCATTAACAGAATTAGGCTTCAGAAAGTGAATAATAAGAAACTTCTGTGAGTTAAAAGAACATGTTCTAGCCCAACGTAAAGAAACTAAGAATCTTGAAAAAAGGTTTGACAAAATCCTAACAAGAATAGACAATTTAGAGAGGAATATAAGTGATTTAATGGAACTGAAGAATACAATACGAGAACTCTGTGAAGTATGCACAGGTTTTAACAGTCAAATTGATCAAGCAGAAGAAAGGATATCAGAGGTAGAAGACCAACTTAGTGAAATGAAACGAGAAGACAAGACTAGAGAAGAAAGAGTAAAAAGGAATGAGCAAAGTCTCCAAGAAATATGGGACTATGTGAAAAGACCTAATTTACATTTGATAGATGTACCTGAATGTCATGAAGAGAATGAATCCAAGCTGGAAAATATTCTTCAGGATATTATTCAAGAAAACTTTCCTAACCTAGTAAGGCAGGACAATACTCAACTCCAGGTAATACAGAGAATACCACAAAGAAATTCCTCAAGTAGAGCAACCCCAAGGCACATAATCATTAGATTCACCAGGGTTGAAATAAAGGAGAAAATTCTAAGGGCAGCTAGAGAGAAAGGTCAGGTTACCCATAAAGGGAAGCCTATCAGACTCACAGCAGATCTCTCAGGAGAAACCCTACAAACTAGAACAGAGTGGGGGTCAGTATTCAATATCCTCAAAGTAAAGAATTTTCAACCCAGAATCTCATATCCAGCCAAACTAAGCTTCATAAATGAAGAGAAAATAAAATTTTTCACAAACAAGCAAGCACTCAGAAATTTCATCACCACCAGGCCTGCTTTACAAGAGCTTCTGAAAGAAGCATTACTCACAGATAGGAACAATCAGTGTCAGTCATCCCAAAAACTTAGCAAAAGGTAAAGAGTATCTCCATAATGAAGAATCTATATCAACTAATGGGCAAAATAGCCAGATAGCATTAAATGATAACATTAAACTCACAAACATCAATATTAATCCTAAATTTAAATGGATTAAATGCCCCAATCAAAGACACAGACAGGCAAATTGAATAAAAAGTCAAAATCCATTGGTACGCTGTATCCAGATCCATCTCAAAAGCAAGGACCCACAAAGACTCAAAACAAAGTATTAGAGGAAGACTCACCAATCAGATGGAGAGCAAAAAAGAAAAAAAGGAGTTGTAACTTTCATCTCTGACAAAATAGACTTTAATAGTAACAAAGACTAAAAGAAATAAAGAAGGGCATTACATAATGGTAAAAGGATAGCAACAACAGGAGTCCATGATTATAAATATATATGCACCCAATATAGGAGCACCCAGATACATAAGACAAGTTCTTAATGACTTATAAAGAGACTTGGACTCCCGCACAATAATAGCAGGAGACTTTGACACCACATTGTTAATATTCGACAGATCAACGAGATAGAAAATTAACAGGGACATCTATGATTAGAACTCAGACCTGGAACAAGTAAACTAAGTGAATATTTACAGAATTCTTCACCCCAGGTCCACAGAATATAGATTTTTCTCAGTATCACGTTACACCTGTTTTGAAAGTGACCACATAATTGGAAGTAAATCACTCTTCAGCATTTGCATAGTATTTCACAGACTTAAATGAAATATTGGTTGGCTGTTTGTTACTTTCTTTCCTTATTCCTTCCTGTCTCCGCTGTTAAGCACAATTATCAGCATAAAAGAGGTTTTTAATACCTATTTTTAGATTGCATTCCAGCCTGGGCTAAAATAGAGCAAGACTCCTGTTCTGTCTCCCCCTTTCTCTTTCTCTTATTTTCTTTCAAAAAAAAAAAAATGTAAATAATGAAGAATGAAGAGTTAAAAAAATGAGTTTGCTTTGAACCTATTCCCTAATCCTTGTCTCTTTTCAGAGAAAATATCTATGTTTTGAATGCCTCTTTCTGTTTTCTCCATGTATTTATATAGTTTTTTTTTTAACCAAATGGCATTAGGCACATAATGTGTTATTTACAATGTTCTCTGTTCTCTGACTTTTTCATTCTCATTATATGTCACTGTAGATTTACTTCTTTATTTTTAAGAGACATGTAATATTCTCAAGGATAGATATGCTGTAATTCATTTAATTGTTTCCCTGTTGATGAATATTTAGATTATTTCCAATATTTTGTTATAGGTTATTTCAACAAATGTTTATTGACTGTCAGGCAGTGCTTGTGAACAAATCACAGAAGTTCTGCTCTCATGTAGTTGCCTTCTGGAGGTAGACTGGCACCAAATAAATATATGTCGATATTGAGGAATGTAAGGTGAGGAAGGAGATAAGGAGTGAGGGGGAGAGGTGTGCATTTTAAAATGGGGTGGTTAGGAGAGCGTTACCAGTAGGTAACATTTGAGTGGAGATCTGGTGAACATAGCATAATGAGCTCTGAAGGTGTTGGTAGGGGAAGAAGAGGGGAATAGAACATTTTGGGAAGGAGAGAAGTCCAAAGGGAGGTAGGCATGTGCCAGATGTCTGAGGGGAAAAACAATGAGGTTGTTGTGACTGGAGTGAAATGAGCAAGGGAGAGTGGGAGATGAAGTCACAGAAGGTGATGGAAAGTCAGGGTAAATTGTGTTGAGCTTTTTGAACCCTCTGTAAGGATTTTTAAAAGATAAATATTTAATTTTATTTTAAAAATAGAGATGCGGTCTCTCTGTTTTGTCCAAGCTGGTCTTGAGCTCCTAGGCTCAATCCTTCCACCTTGACCTCCCAAAGTGCTGGGATTACAGGCACAAGCCACTGCACCTGGCCTATAAATATATATTTTAATTATAGATATGGGGTCTTCCCATGTTGCTTAGGTTGATCTCAAACTCCTGGACTCAAGCAATCCTCCTGCCTTGGCCTCCCAAAGTGCTGGGTCTATAGGCATGAGCCACCATGCCAGGCCCACTGTAAGGATTTTTGCCTTATTTAGAATGAGGTGGCAGGCCTTTAGAAGTTTCTGAGCAGAAGTGTGGCATAATCTTATTTACATTTTGAATGGTCTCTCTGTATTCTTGATAATAGACTTTGGCCAGAAGCAAGACGGCTATGTAGGAGGGTATTCAGGCATGGTTTGATGATCGTTTGGACCAGGGTAGTTAGCAGTAGAGGTGGTAGGACATAGTTAGATTCTGGATGCATATTAGAGATGAAGTGTGAGAGAGTATTCAGGGATCACTCTGAAATTTGGGGACTGAAAAATTGGAAAGTTGGAGTTGCCATGAAATGAAACGATGAAAACTGTAGTAGACAGCCTTAGGAATTTGGTTTTGGGCAGGTACTGTTTGAGAATTTATTAGACATCCAATCAGAGATACTGAGTATGCAGCTGGAAATGTAGATATGAAGTTCAGTGAAGAGGACAGGGATGGAGAAGCAAACGTTGGAGTCTTCAATTTACTAATGCAATTTAAAACCCTCAACTTACCTAGGAGTAAATTAGATAGAGAAGAGAGGGACAGCCCTTGGGTACTTCAAGGTTAAGGGGCGGAGGATCTGAGAAGGAAGCATTGAAGAGATCAAGAAAGGCGCCAGTGAGATAGAAAGGAAACCAAGAAAACCAAGAGGAGAGAGTTAACAGTGTCACTCAAGGAGAACTTAGAATTGACCATTGAATTTAACCATGTGGCAGTGTGGGTGACCCTGCCAAGTGCAATTTTGAGAGAAAGTAAGGTCATCTGATTGTAGATTTGAGAAAGAATGGAAAGAGAGGAATTAGAGACAGTATAAGCACCTCTTCTGAGGAGTTTGTTGTAAAAGAGAAAATGGGGCCTTAGCTGGTGGGTGGTAGGAAGTCAAGATTTTTTTTTTTTTTTTGAAGGGGGGGATTCTTTCTTAGATGGAGAAATAAAACATTTAAATTTATGGGTAATTGTCCAGCAGAGGGACAGTTTGATACAAGATAAACTGGAGGAAGCTCAGATACAAGTTTGAGGAGAACATTTTAATTTATATGCATATGTGCAGGGATTTTTATAGGCTGGATTCTTAAAAGGATTTCCTGAGCCAAAGGGTATGTGCATTTTAAAAAACCTGTACCAATTTATATTCCGCTTTCACTGTATACCCTTTCTAACATTGAACATTCTTAATCTTTAAAATTATTGTCAATCTGATGGTGATGATATCTTCATTATTTTAATTTGTTTTATTGCTTTCTAGGAACTGTTTATTTAATCTATCTAATTCTTTATGATATTTTGTCAAATATTTTCTCCTGGCTGTCTCTTTCCTTTTAACTTTGCTTAGGGTATCCTTTTACCATGTAGGACTTTTCAAAAAGGTTTTTATGTAGTTAAGTTTGTCAGCCATTTCCTTTTATAGCATTTGGGTTTCATTTAGATAATATAAATATTTTATATAGTTTATTTTTGTGTATTTTATGAAATAGGTATCTAAATTTTCCATCTTTTTCTATATTCTTAAACAGCTAAATACCATAGGAGTTAACTGTTTCTTGAAGGGTTGAAAGAAATTACCTATAAAATCTTCTAGGACTAGAGCCACTTTGGAGGGTAGGTCTTTGACTACTGTGTAATTTTTTTCTGTGGTTAATGATCTGTATGGTTTATGCACTTCTTTTTAGTTTTGGTAATTGATATCTTCCCAAGAAAGTCATTTTTTTCATTTACATTTTCAAATTTATTGGTTCAAAATTCTACATAAAGTGAGGAAATACCAAGTCTTCTGTGTACTTAAACCTTAATCTAGGCAGTAAATGCTGGAGCTCTCCTTTCACTGATCTGGAGATTAGGTTAGCTGTTTTCAGCCCTTATGGAGCTTGTTCTTGGGGTTATTCTTAAATTCTCATTCTCTTTTGTTTGTAAGGTTAAGGTTTCTTGGCTTGTTTCCTTTTCCAGTCTGATCCCATTTGCTCCTTTTTTTTTTTTTTGAGACAGTTAACTCTGTTGACCAGGCTGGAGTGCAGTGGCACAATCTCGGCTTACTGCAACCTCTGCCTCCCAAGTTCAAGCGATTCTCCTGCCTCAGCCTCCCAAGTATCTGGGATGACAGGTGTGTGCCACCACACCTGGCTAAGTTTTGTATTTTTAGTAGAGACGGTGTTTCCACCTTGTTGGCCAGGCTGGCCTCGAATTCCTGATCTGCCTGCCTCAGCTTCCCAAAGCTCTGGGATTATAGGTGTGAGCCATTGTGCCTGGCCCAATTTGCTTTTTAGCTTACGCAGTTTCTCCTATTGAAACCTGCTGGCAGATCTGTGCTTTTCTTGGTTTCCAGCATTTTTATTTTCATATTTCTTTTGTCATACTGTAGGGATTTTTTGGGAGGGATGTGGGGCAAATGCATAGTTTTAGTTAACCTTTTGAAATTGGAAGTCAGTTCTTTTCTGTGTAGTTTTCTTTTATTATGATCTTGTTTAATTGCTGTTTGCACAGTAGTTGGATAGTAACTTCACAACTCAAGTAGTGATAGTCAGTTAGGCGTGACTTTGTTTTTTTTTAATGAAACCAGATGTCTCAGTGGAATATACTCTTTCAGAAGAAATGTTGATATGTTGTCACTAAACATTCAAATAGTACTTTTCAAACTTAAAAGACATAATCATAACATTTAGAACTGTAAGGGAGTTTACAGATCATTAGACCAACTGCTTTATTTTATGGATGAGGAATTTGAATCCCAGAGAGATTCAGTGATTTATCTCAGGTAGCAAAGTCAGTGATCAAGACAGTCCAAGTCTCTTTACTTCCATTCGGCTATGCTATTTGCTGTCATACACATTCATACTGTTCTCCTTACCTGTGTGATAAAGGAGGTATTTCTGTTAATACAAAATTTTTTTTAAATTTAAAGATGTTACTTGTGGCTTGGAATTGCTTGTAAAATTTGGTCTGAGATACTTTAATAATACATTGATATAGATTTGCTTTTTCTCATATAGGTATTAATTATTATGATACAGATATGAATTTTTAAAGTATGGGCTGTCAGAGTATGCACTAGCACAAATGAAAACTGTATTGTTTATTTCCCCCATATTTCCTCTTTTCTGCTTATGGGCTTTATATGATTTATGGACTCTGGATTTCTTATTAATATTTTAAAGAAGCTTAAGGAGTATAAATAAGAATATATATAGACTTGAAAAATGATTTCTGTAATACATAGGATATCTGAGACCTAAGATTTTTACTTTTTTAGTTTAATATAACATGCTCCTAGATCAACACCTATATTTAGAAGGGCTAACATATATATATATGTATATGTAAGTGCTTTGCTTACCATTTCTTCAGCAATCATTAGGGGATATATTTATCAAACTTTCATTGCTTTGCTAATTCAACAGAGAGTTTTTAAAGTGTAGGATTTTGATTATCACTATCAAAAGCTTTTTAAAAAAATACGAAAAACAAAAACAAAAAATTAGCTGAGTGTAGTGACATGGGCCTGTAATCGCAGCTATCTGGCAAGCTGAGCTGGAAGGATCCCTTGGGCCCAGGAGACGGAAGTTGCAGTGAGTGGTGGTTGCCCATCTTGGGCGACAGAGGGAGACCTCATTTCAAAACAAAACAAAACAAAAATGTTGAGGGTTTGGTGTGCATAGCATTAGTGGACTTTGGTTAGTTCTTCTTCCACAGCCCACCAAGAAACTTAAGAAGGAAACCAATTGGAATGTAGTTAATATAGAATTAAATTCTAAAAAGATTTGTTTATCTTTAGGTTTTAACTAGATTGTTTTGTAAACTAAATAACAAGCTCTGTCTCTAATACGAATGCAAAGAATTCCTTTTTTTCCAGTCAGCCATAATGGCAGGTGAAGAAATTAATGAAGACTATCCAGTAGAAATTCATGAGTATTTGTCAGCGTTTGAGAATTCCATTGGTGCTGTGGATGAGATGCTGAAAACCATGATGTCTGTTTCTAGAAATGAGTTGTTGCAGAAGGTATTTTAAAAACGTAATTTCCTAAAAATGAATTTCATAAAACAAAATGCTATTTTGTGAAACGTGGAAGAAACACATTAATGACATATGCTCCTTTTCCCTTTTATCTCAATTTTATTAGTGTCTGGGTATTTTTAGGGGTGCAAAAAACAAAACTCCAGACTTAAGAAATACTTCCTAACTATGTTTTTAACTTGGTTTTGGAAAAAAAGGAGCACTCACAGTATTCTTTTTGACAGACTCTATCTTTGACCTTTTAAGCATTACAATGATGTTATCAGGGTTTCTGGAAACCCTGTAGGACAAAAACAGTAAATTGACTTTGACAGTGTAAAGCAAATCTCATTATGTTTCTTCTGTCTTTGGTATTGCCTAAGCATTTTAGCCTGCTTCTTATACATAAATGTATCATGTACAGTGTTTATATTGATAAATTACTTTTGACATACAAAACCCAGATCATAACCCCTGAAATTAAAATAATTCAAAAGAATTTTTCTTGAGTTATACACTTTCCTTGTCTAACTAAAGATGATACCCTCAAGAGAAGATTTGTGGACAAAAGTCACTCATTAACAGAACAACTTCTTTTTATAAATTATTTTCAGATCATTTGGTTATTGGATTATATGAAGTGAAAAAAAATTTTTGTTACATTGTACTTGGTAAAAGTTTAAAATGTTATCAGATGGTGTTCAAAGTTCATGTATTTTTTTTTCTGTATCATTTTCTCTCTTTCTTTTTTAACAGTTGGACCCACTTGAACAAGCAAAAGTGGATTTGGTTTCTGCATACACATTAAATTCAATGTTTTGGGGTATGTGTGTTACTTTGGAATTAATTAGAAAGAAAATTATTTACGTGAAAGGTGATTTACTTTTTAAAATACTAACAATTTATATGCAATTATACTTCATAACATTTTTAATAGTCAGATATTTATTTTTAAATCTGGATGCCAATGAGCCACACATAGATTTAGTATTCTATGGAGATTGAATAATTTAAAGTTTAATTGTTTGTAGGACTTTCCTTATTTGTGAATAACTAGTTTATTTAATTGGAATGTTTTAAATTAATACATACACCATTTTATTCCATGAAATCTTTCTCTTGTAGTTTATTTGGCAACTCAAGGAGTTAATCCTAAGGAACATCCAGTAAAGCAGGAATTGGTAAGATTTTAATTTCCTTTTATTTTATGTATTTGTTGTATTCCTGAAGTTTGTCACACGAATAGGGAGAACAGCATATGAGTTGAAATTATGAAAGTGAGCCAGACCTTATCATCTTTGTTTTTTTTTCTCTTACCTGTTTCAGATTGGTATTCCATATATTATATAAATCTCTGAATGGGAAAATGTTATGATTCTAGTAATTATTTATAACATATTATTCTTCCTATAAATTCTTGAAATCCTGTTTATCTCCAGAACTACTTTTTTTTTTTTTTTAAACTTCTATACAGTTCTTAAAAGTATATTCTAGTTGATTTACTAGCAAAGACGGGAAAGTTTCTCCCCCCACCTTTTCAATTCTTCCATTAATTCATTTTCTCAGCAGTAAAGAATTCAGTTCAGCAACAAAGCTAAAAGCTTTTTTGGCACCAGTTGTATGTGTACTGTCCAGTAATTCTGCATTAGTGACATATTTACAACCTGTAATAAATCTTCTAGGTTTGTCTTTGTATTCCATTTAGATATATAAGTACAGTATATAAGGTCTGGTATCTTGGAGTTTTTGCTGACTTCAAAAATTAAATCATTCAATTTGAAGGGAAAAATTAGAAATCAAACTTAGGGTTACCTTCTTGACTTGGCTTTATGAATAAGAATATTAATAAATTGATTCTTTGTGTTTATAAAATATAAGGCAAATATAAATATAAAATACCCTTGACATTGTATTCTTGTTCTCAAGTCTTAGGGTAGTTGATATGTATGTTATTTACAACTTAGTAAAGCACTTGGTCATTTATTTTTTGAAAATGAGTAAGCCAAATCTGTTGTCTTCATTTTTTAAACATGTAGTCTAAGGCATTTCCTTCTTTTGAAGTTCTTGGTTGGGTAGCGGGGGATAAATTTATTTTTAAATAAAACAATTGTGAAAGATATTTAAAGCAAAAGTGTAAAGCAATATGATATGCAGATCTTGGTTTGACCAATGATATGGCTTTAAACCTTAAAAATGATGAGTTGTATCGTCTGTTTTCAGCTTCCAAATATGGACTTCAGATACAGTTTGTCTTTTTTCCATTAACATTATTTGGAGTACTTGATACTGTTTTAGTGAAAGGATAAGATCATTTGTTTTCTTTCTACCTTCTGAAGTAGTACGTTAATATTCTAGATAAGAGTTGGTAAATAAAAAGCATGCATAAACCTGTTCCCCTTTTCTGACCTTGTGTAGATGTTACTGATTGATCACAGGGTTAGTGTGTGATAGGAAACCTGTTTGCCCTATATATCACAAATGGGAAAAGTCAGTTTACTTATTCAACAAATATTTGAGTGCTTACTGGGAACTAGGCATTATTTCCAAGTGAGATGATTCCTCTGTGAATAAAGCTGATCCCTGCCCTTGTGGCAGACACCAGACTGTATCTAATGGAGGGAGACAAACAATAAACATAATAAAGTGAACAAAGAAGAGATATGTATGAATATGTAGTATGTTGGAAAGTTATGGGAACAAAGAAAAAGAGTAGGGTAAGGGGGATTGGAGTGCTTGGGTAGGACGGCAGTGTTTGTTTTTTTTTTTGAGAGAGGAGAGAGGAGAGATGGGAAGGACTGCAGTTTTAAATGCTGAAGTCAGAGATTCATTGACAAGGTTAACATTTGAGTAGACTAGAAGGAAGAGAGGGAGTGGCTGTATGGGTAACTGAGGAAATACTCTTTGAGGAATAAGGAGGCCAAAGACCCCAAGGCAGGGTTGGTGTGTGTGTGCTGCAGCTGGTATCCACCATTGTAAGCACTGTGCTTTTTACTCAGACAGAAATGGGGCGCCACTAGAGACTGTGGAGCAGAGTTGCCAGTTTTTCACAATGAAAACATTATAAGAATGTACATTTTTCTGTGTATGCGTTTTCTGTGTAAAGCTTATTTTTAAACAGTGATCAGTCTTTTACTCTGCTGTTTTATGGCTCTTAACAACTTTACCTTCTCCATTTGAAGTATAAGATAGCCATTTATGCTGATTCATGGTCTCAGAAGATTCAAGGTGGTATGGCAACATACTATGTTTCTCACCTGGTAAAGTCTGATTAGAACTGTATTTTTAAAGAAAATTTCACGTACTTACCAATCAAACTATAAAACCGAATAATTTGTATTTTCATTCTTCCTATTTTAATTGTTACACTAGATGGTAATGTGAAAAACCATGTATTTCCTGTTTAGAAAAAATTCAGGTTAATTTAGTTTGTATTTTGCAAGTTTATGAGAGCTCAGGTTTTTTACTTTAGATACAAAACAGTTAATATGTAGATTTATGTTAATGGTGATTACAAAATGTATAACCACCTAGAAAGTTTCAATTCAATGTTTGTTTCTGGAGTGATGTCAGTATGATTCTTCCTCTTTGGAAACAGAATTCTGAAATGACTTTTTAACATCTGTCTCTCCCCACCCTCTGACTATGGACTTCAGGCAAGCAGGGAGCATGTTTTTCCTATTCATTTGCACTTCCTAGCACCATGCACTCAATAGGCAATATGTTGAATTTAACTGAGATACAGTATAATACAACTTAGTCATGGTGAACAGCTTAGTAAATCTATTGCCTGCCTTTCTTTTTTATCTTTAAGGAAAGAATCAGAGTATATATGAACAGAGTCAAGGAAATAACAGACAAGAAAAAGGCTGGCAAGCTGGATAGAGGTGCAGCTTCAAGATTTGTAAAAAATGCTCTCTGGGAACCAAAACCGAAAAATGCATCAAAAGTTGCCAATAAAGGAAAAAGTAAAAGTTAACTTTTTGATTTTGATGTATATATATTCAAAAAGTACATCATTTTTTTCCACAAAATAATTCTGTGGCAGTGCAAAGTTTAAATGTGTTTCTTATTGAATTAATATATATATTTACAGTAAGTTTGTAAAGCTGAATACTTTCCTTTCCAAAGATTGTTATTTTTCTTGATTTGCATTATGAGGATTTAAACATTGTGATATATTTTATATTTATAATTTACCATCTCTTTTGATGAAACTCTTATTTCTTTCTATAGGTCAATCTTGCAAGAATCATTTTATAAGCAACTGTGAAATTTAAGTAAAATGTTCTTTGTAAACATTTGTACTATTTTAAATGAATAATGACCTTATGAAGTATGCTTTCTATAGACTGAAATTATAGGTATATCTGTTTTCACTATATGACATTAAGAAAGCATGAAATGAACTAAATGTTCATTTTTTTTCTGTTTAGTTACTTGATCATGTTTTCATGATTTTAGGAATTACTGCTTTGTTGATATTCAGAGTGTGAAACTAAAACTTTATAGTTGTACTTTAATTCTTGGCATGTTGCCTCTGTGTCCCATTTAAAATAAAATACATTCTCATTAACTTTAGATGGGAAATAAAGTTGTATGTTGATGGATAAATTTTGGCATGATGACTATACTCTCTCAATAAAGGCTGAAAATGTTGTATAACTGACCTGTGTATTTTTATCTTTTGAGTAAATTTGCCTTTCAAATTAGGAAGCTAGGTTTTAGAAGCATCACAAATAGAGAAATTTATGGGTTATTGTTCCTGTTGCATGGTGTCCATAGTTCTTTTCATCTCATTTTTTTTCATTTCATGTTTTTGAGGCTGTATCAAGTACATACAAGTGTTTTGGAACAATGTCTTATGTTACATAATGCCACTTAAGCAGAGGAGATGTCCAAAGAAGATTACATTGTGTTTATATTGTGATTTATTTTTCTGGAAATTAGTTACAGAGAATACTACATAGTAAACCTTTTTAAAAATGTCTAAGCCCATGAATTTTAATTACATGCCCTTAATGCTTTCAGTGTTTGAATCTGTATCATTATGTGTAGGAATGCCAAGTATAGTAAAGTACTTTAATTTTTGAAAAAGCAGTTGTTAAAATTTTCTGTGTGATTAATTCTTCATAAGTAACCTTGAATAAATGGATTTCTTGATTTATGATAGCAGATATTGGAAATGGTCTTAAAATGTAATGGATTTTGAAAAGCATGTTGAACTCTTTCTATGACACATGAAAAGGAAGTCACTGATAAACGCAGAAAGTCTTTTCTGGCTCTGATGTCAGACAGTTTTTGAAGTGGAAGAACATTAACATTTATTCTTATTTCACTCCTTTTTTCACCTTCATCCCCAAATTTCTAGCTATTTTTAAAAATAACCTCTTTGTGAGATAAATGTGTTACTGTTAAGATCAAGTCTAGTTTACATGTCTTTGTGTTGTTTATTGCAAATAACTGTATTTGAGTTTCTGTATATTTTCTAATTTCATAAAAGAAAAATAGCTCAAATGAAAAATGTTATACAATTGTAGAAAATTATTACTGGTTTTAGCTAAATTATTGGTTTATTAAAGTCCAACTCTACATTCTATTAAATGATATATTTTTTTCTTTTCCAAGTGAGGATGCTTTAAGATAAATTACATATTCTTTAGTGAGTAATTCTTTCATTGTTTGTAGTAGAAATAAAAGATGTTTTGAGTATATTGCATTTTATTATGTATAAGTTTAAATACTTAGCGCATAATAAAGAGCCGAATGTCTGTAGTGCTTTCGGTTGCTTATTTGCTGATTGTTTACACTGCCAGATACCGTGCTAGGGGCAAGCCTCCAAAGACATAACTACAGCCTTAATCCTATTTATATAAGGTGTTAAGAAAGAAATAGTCTTTTTATTCAATTCAGTTTCTCAGAGTTACTGGAAAATTTATGACAAATTGTGCTGATTAACCTTATTCAGAACCGTAAAGGGTGATGTGTATGGTTGATCTATTTGACTATGGTGCAGTTATTGTTAACATAGTTTGTTCCAAATGATAATCTGCTCTAAGTTTAGATGTTAATTACATCTTTTATTAATGTCTTTGGGAATTAACAAGTTGGAGAAGTTGCATCTTTAGATATTTTTAAGATTAGAATTATAGTCTATTAATCTTATACTAAATAATGAGATCTTGTATTTTAATATTATTTTAAGTACTTTTTTTTCTTGTTCATAGTTGTAAGATGGGAATTCCTTTTAGTAAAACAGAATATGTTAAGTGAAAAATTGAAGCTTGAATTATGTTACATTCCTGGAATTAGGAGGTTATGTCAGGTTGATTAGTTTTTAAGATACCGTGTAGATTAAAAAATTCTTCTACTTAGCGATTAGAAATGGATTGACATTATTTCTGAATAAGGTATTTAAAATTGACCAGAAGTGTAGGAAAGTCTTCAAAAATGGACAGTGTATTGAATGTAAGTACTTTTTTGTTAAGTAGGTCACTGGAGAAAAAGATACTTTAGGAATCACACAGTTTATTATACAGTTAAATTATAATGTTATTCAATAAATTACCAGAAATTCTGGCTTTGCAAAGTGACATTAACTGAGAAAGATGTGAACAGTGACTCTGAGCCTCATCTAATAGCTAAATTTGGTATAAAAAGGGAAGGAAAAGCACTGAGGTCTCATTTTCTCCTTTCATAGCATAGTTAAAACTTGCTCAGATAAATTCAGTGGCTCTTCCTGAATGATCTTGGTAACAACCTATTTTATATCAATGTGATGTGAACATAATTTACAAATATAAACATTTATCTTTCCCTATATTCTGATCTAAAACTCTCCAGTTTTGGAAATACAAGCCATGTTTTGTTTATATATTAGCATTTTATAGTTGTCATTAACAATTATGTTGGCAGAAAGTATACAGGATTTTATAATGGAATTCTGTAGATTTGTTTCACTTGAATAATTTGCTATTATGTTACCTGTTAGTGGGTTTTCAAGAAGATGGTTTGAATGTTTATTTGGTTTGCAGATTCATTTTCCTATCAAAGTGGGCTTACAGCCATAGACTACTCTTTGGAATAGCCACCCTCTGACTTGATGTGCCTCTTTAAAGTGCTTATTTATGGCATAACTTTTTATTATTCCCTCAAAAAGTCTGAGATTATGGCATAATTTTTTAACACAACCAGAAAGATTAGTAAGGTGTTCTGAAAAGAGAGAGCTGTAGTGATAGCTATTGGCAATTGAGGTTTAATTTTTAACTTTATATCTCCCCACTCCCTGCCCAGCTAGAAACCTGAACCAACTAGCTCTGTGCTGGTCATCTGTTCTTAAAAGGTTGAAATGAGATGCTAGTTTTACTCCTCTCACCCTAAGGCTTGAAGTTTAGCAAATCTATCGTAGCCGAATAACTGTATGCAAGATGTCAATTTTGTAAAGTGATATATTTCAGACAGTATACAAAATTTGATGGTGGGAAAAATAGGCTTTTGTAAATGAAACATTTAAGAGTCTCTTTTTTTATTTGCTTTTCAGTTTAGTGTTGCCTTGAAGGTGTACCATTTCAGTTTGGCAGCTGCAATAAATGACTGAAGAAAATTGAAGATGATAATTCAGCATTTCAAGATGCTTCTGCTGAAATGAGTGTAGACCTACCCAGAGCATGAATTTCAAGTTTATAGTAATACAATATTTTAAAGCCAAGTACCCAGGCAATTCATAGTGATATAATTTGAATGAGATTATTAGGAGGAATAGGGAAGAATGCCTTCAATTTCTTGTTATGTAGGTATTATCTATTGAGATGCTATGTTGAAAAATGTTACTGTAAAAAGAATAGAAGCTTGTTAGATCCAATTTGCTATAGAGTACAATTTGTCTTGGACCTTATTCAAAGAACTTTATTATTAAAATAACACAAGAATTATAACAAGGAATCACTTCTGATTTAGTGCTAGAGCAATGGATTGCCTATGGACCGTGTTCTAATGTGTGTCTGGTATTGTTTCATTTGGAGCCTTTAATCTCACTAATAATGCATTCCTTGGCTTAAATTTAAACAGAAATCATTTGCTACCCTAGTTTTGATACTGCATTATTTTTCCCTTAAAGAGATGATTGGCCGGGCGCGGTGGCTCAAGCCTGTAATCCCAGCACTTTGGGAGGCCGAGGCGGGTGGATCACGAGGTCGAGAGATCGAGACCAACCTGGTCAACATGGTGAAACCCCGTCTCTACTAAAATACAAAAAAAATTAGCTGGGCATGGTGGCGCGTGCCTGTAATCCCAGCTACTCAGGAGGCTGAGGCAGGAGAATTGCCTGAACCTAGGAGGCGGAGGTTGCGGTGAGCCGAGATTGCGCCATTGCACTCCAGCCTGGGTAACAAGAGCGAAACTCCGTCTCAAAAAAAAAAAAAAAAAAAAAAGAAAGAGATGATTATTTAAAAGTTGCTGGATTTTGTGGGTTTTGACATTTGTGACTTTTAACACTTGTGATTTTTACTATTTGTGAGTAACTTTTAGAAGGTTCATGGAGTATACAGTATCTTGTAATTTTGCCAAGACCCAGTCTTAATTCTTGCTAAATTCCAGGCAGGAAGGCATTAGCTAATGATTCAGCTTGGCTAACCTTTTAACATCCACAGCATTTTTTCATCACTTGCAGTCTCATTCATTTATTCACTCATTCATTCAACAAATATTTATTGAACTCCTGTGTACCAGGTTCTGTTTTAGGCACAAGAGATTCAGCAGTTATCCAAATATGGTTGTAGTGGTTGGAAGTTGTTGGACTTCATATCATGTGATAAATGGCTTCTATGCCTTGAATTGTTTCTCCTAAAATTTATACATGGAAGTTCTAAGCCTCAATACACCTTAATGTATCCTTACTTAGAAATAGGGCCTTAGTAGATATAATTTGTAAAGATGAGATTATTAGGGTAGATCTTAATCCCATATACCTGTATAAAAACAGGAAATTTGGACACAAATAACATGCACACAGGGAGAACACCCTGTGAAAGTTAAGGCAGAGCCTGGGATTATGCTTCTGCAAGCCAGGGAACACCAAAGATTGCCAGCAACCACCAGAAGCTAGGTGAGAGACCTGGAGCAGATTCTCATAATCCTCAGAAGGAACCAACTTTCCTGATCCTGTGACTTTGGACTGCTAGCCTTCAGAACTGCGAGACAGCACATTTCTGTTGTGTAAGCCACCCAGTTATTGACACTTAAAGAAAACCCTGTCAGGTTTCCATGGAGAGGAGATTTTCACCAAGCCAATTATCATGTGCCATGTGATCTTTTCCTAATGTAATACAGCAGTCAGGTTCAAAACATGAAAATTCTTAAAAGAGTCTGTGGAGTTGTGTATAATTTGTCCTCTTGGATGAGCACACATCACTTAAAAAATCTATTGGATTCACCCAGATAGAGATTTTTAAAAATGTGTATGTGTATATAAATTCTTAACTGTATAGTGTGGTATTCAGTTTTCTTTCTTTTTTTTTTTTTTTGTTTGAGACAGAGTCTCGCCCTGTCACCCAAGCTGGAGTGCAGTGGCATGATCTTAGCTCACTGTAACCTCCGCTTCCCAGGTTCAAGAGATTCTCCTGCCTCAGCCTCCTGAGTAGTTGGGATTACAGGCACCCACCATTGTGCCTGGCTAATTTTTGTATTTTTAGTAGAGATGGGGTTTCACCATGTTGGCCAGGCTGTCTCGAACTCCTGACCTCAAATGATCCCCCCCACCCTTGGCAAAATGCTGGGATTAGAGGTGTGAACCATGGCGCCCCACTCAGTTTTCTTTCTTTAAAGTTAGATATTAGAGAACTGGGCACGGATTGCTTGAGTTTTGGAGTTAGAGACCAGCCTGGGTAACATAGTGAGACTCTGTTAAAAAAAAAAAAAAGCGAGAATTTAGAAGTGGGTTCTTACCCTGAATGATTTAAGGTCAAAGTGGATTCATACTCAATAGTTTGGGTCTAGTTTAAGTTTTTTTTTTTTTAATAATGTAAATATTGCTTTATTGGTTTTCAGCATTTAGAACCAACTGGTAGATAAAACAAGAATGTAAATGTAATCGACCTTGCTAGTATAAAAGTAAAGGTAGACTAGGCCGAAGTGAGTTAGAAATAGGGAATAGATTAGAGGGGCATCCTTATGTGATGAGAAACACAGATACTGTACAAAACGGATGGGTGAATACGGTTTTACGTTTATTTAAGTATCAAAGTTAATAGTGATTTATTCTTTTTAATTCTTCCGTCAAAAATTGGAAGGAGTTGGGAGAAAGCGGTATGAATTAAATCCTAAGTTTTTAGGCTAGGGAGCTAGTAGATGATATTCAGTGATACAGCAAATGTGGTGAGTGTTAGGAAGGTTATCACCAGAATAAAAGACAGAAATGGTTTATAAGTGAGAGTCCCTCGTACCTGTAGAAGTGAAGTAAGAGCACAGGGTTTTGCTGTTTTGTTTCTGGTTTTTTTTTTTTTGTCAGAAAAAAATAATTTCTTTGGTAAAACGAAAGAGAAAAAATGTACTGACCAGCAACAAAATTCGTTCAAAGAAGCATGGTTGTAGTGGTTGGGAGTTGTGTAGCATTGAATACAAGTATAGAATGTGAGTTATGAGTTATTGAAATTTTAGGCCATAAAACATTTCAGTGATGGGGAAATAATATAAGAATAGTTAAAAGTGGTAGCAAATATTTTATTATCATATGTATATTTATGCATATATAAAGTATAGTCTGTAGCCATTTAATATTTTTCCTAAATTTAAATTTACTTTTTGACAAGTTGCATTCCAGATATAGTTAGAGAATAAGAACTCCTATTTGGAAGTAGGTCTCTTTCAAATCTGCCTTCTATGGTATTTTAAAACTTAACTCTTATTAAGGTAAGTGTAGTCACTGCAGCAGTAGGATTATCATATGTAAGTGATAGTGTGATCTTTGCTTGAATGTCTTAATAATGCTAAATCAAAAGGGATTTTTATTGTACCTAATTTTCATCAGGGGATGCTAGTTTGTAGAAATGTGTTTATAATCTGTTGTCTCACTGGAACCTAACTGGATTATAATGGAAATGGAATATTATTAAACATTATACATTGTCAGAGATGTAGCAAAATATAACATCATTTTAGAATTTGTCTTTAGAACAACTAAAATTTGGACTTAAGGAGTTGGAATTGCTAGATTTTATCTATCACCTTTTAAATTTGTAGACAACACTAATAAAGACTAACCTAATAATTTCTTAATTATTGACACCACTTAACATTTTATTTTAGCAAAAGTTGTTATTTGAAGTTTCCCAGCTACATGATGCAGTCTAAATACATAATAGAAATACTTGTAATTAAATTTTGTTCTTTCAGCTAGGCATTTACAGTAACTTAATTAAAATACATACTTTGTTTTTTTGAGATGGGAATCTCACTCTGTTGCCCAGGCTAGAGTGCAGTGGCGCCATCTTGGCTCACTGCAACCTCTGCCTCCCAGGTTCAAGTGATTCTCTTTCTTCAGCCTCCCAGGTAGCTGGGATTACAGGCACCCACCACTGAGCCTGGCTAATTTTTGTATTTTTAGTAGATATTGGGTTTCACCATGTTGGCCAGGCTGGTCTTGAACTCCTGACCTCAGGTAATCTGCCCACCTAGGCCTCCCAAAGTGCTGGGATTACAGGCAGAAGCCACTGCACCCAGCCTAAAATATATAACATTGAAGAAAGATTGTAAATGCATCTTTTGGAAGTAGTGATAACTTGAGTGTTAATCTTTTTGTGGTAGGTAATATGTACAGCTTAATACATATCTTAAAGTTTGGTTTGTTAAGCTTAATTCTTATGTACTGCATTGAAATTTACAGAAACCATTCTATAATTGTGTGAGTTTTTTTGTTTTTGCCTGCATTCCTCTTCCCCTTTATATATAAGTTAAAAAATTAACTAGTAAACTTTATTTTTAGGGCAATTTTAGGTTCACAGAAATTTCCTATAAACCCAAGACCCCATAAAGACACAACCTTCTCCAGTAACAACATCATATACCATTGTGGCACATTTATTACAACTATTGACATGTCATAATTACCCAAGGTTTGTCATTTACATTAGGGTTCACTCTTGGTGCTGTATGTTCCATGGTTTGGACAAATGTAAAATGACATGTACCCACCATTATAGTATCATATCACTGGGCTCCACCTATTCATCCCTCCCCCCATTTCCACCTCTGCCAACCACTGATATTTTTACTGTCTCCATTTTTTCTTTTCTAGAATGTCACGTGGAATCATATAGTATATAACCTTTTCAAAGTGGCTTCTTTTAGTTAATAATTGCATTTAAGTTTCCTCCACGTCTTTTCATGACTTGATAGCTCATTTCTTTGTAGCACTAAGAAATATTCCATTGTCTAGGTGTACCACCAGTTTATATATTCTTCACTTACTGAAGGACACCTTGGTTACTTCTAAGTTTTGGCAAATATGAATAAAGATGCATGTGTAGGTTTTTGTTTGTATATAAGTTTTCAATTCATTTGGGCAAATACTAAGGAGTGCAACTGCTAGATTCTATGTTAAGCGTATATTTGGTTTTGTAACTGCCAGACTGTCCTTCAAAGTGGCTATACCATTTTGCATCCTAAACAGCAGTGAATGAGAGTTGCCGTTGCACCTCCTCCTCACCAGCATTCAGTGGGTGCAATTTGTTTTTCAAGCTTTTGTTTATAGGTTCTGCCAAAGATATTTGTAAGATTTAAAAAATATGATGTAAATGATCAAACAGATGTAGAAAAATCTTAAGTTTCTTAATGAGAAAACTGGAAAGGAGCTAGGGTCTGGCTCCTGAGATGCCAGGAAATAGGACATTTCATTCAAAATAAGACTTGAGCTTTAACTTAAAATGCATCTTGAAATTCCTTGAATTCCCTGACTCATTGGAAGACATTTTCAATATATCCAACTTTCTAAAAGGCAAAGCCTAAGAATCCTCTTCCATAAGTAGGTATTTTTGTCAGAGATAAATAAGAAATGCTTGTTAATATGTGAGTTGGGAAGTATAACTGGATTTATTGAGGTCTCGTTTTTGATGCCATTCTTACCAATTGTCTTAAATATTTTTGCCTTTTATTATGATGAAGTGAATAAAGTGGAATAAGTGAGATCTTAAAATTCCCACTGGATTGTTGTTTTCACATCTGGAGCCCGGCGCAATGTTTACTTTTTTTGTACTAGTATTTGTAATTAAAGTATAGGTTATTAAATTTAATAAGTGATTTACAACTGAGTAGATTCTCCAATCATTCCCTTTACTCTGAATAGTCTTTGTTCTGTGTGTTAATGCCATGCATGTGTGCATGTGGTATATATGCATTATGGCAGCCAACACTGAGTCTTTTCCAGGTGCTGTGTTCCTCATTTGTGATCTACACAAGAAGCCAATTGAGGTGAGTATTATTTTCTGTTTACAGGTAAAGTTATCAAGGCTCAAAGAGGTTAGGCCTTGTCCAAGATTAGCAGTTAGTGAGGCTAGGATGTGGGGCCATTCTGCAGGCTCTGCCTTAACCACTGTTATCTTCCATTTACGCCCAATTACTGGCCAAGGAGCTACGTGGAGGAGGTTTTACCGGAGGAGAGGACCTAGGTCAGGCATGAATTCTATTTGCTGACTGGTCAAACTTGCAAGAATTTTCACACACTTATCTAGCTGGTTTCGGTTTGGGTTAGTGTGGTGTCGGTGTTACACTTGCATACCGACTTTCAAGCATAATTTGGAGCCATGTCACATTTTTGATGATGCACTCTATTGCTAGTGTCAGCAATAGAAAAATTCTGACTAGCTTGTTTTGTTTGTTTTTGTAAATTTTGAGACAGAGTCTCACTCTGTCGCCCAGGCTGGAGTACAGTGGTGTTATCTTGGCTCACTGCAACCTCCGCCTCCTGGGCTCCAGCAATTCTCATGCCTCAGCCTCCAGAGTAGCTGGGATTACAGGCACATACCACTATGGCCAGCTAAGTTTTGTGTTTTTAGTAGAGATTGGGTTTCACCGTGTTGGCCAGGCTGGTCTTGAACTCCTGGCCCCAAGTAATTGGCCCTCCATGGCCTCCCAAATGCTGGGATTACAGGCATGAGCCACCATGCCTGGCCCTGAATAACCATGTTTGATCATGCTTAACAGTTTTCCTCCAGCTCAGACATTTTAAAACTATTTAAGAAGCGTACTATTGATACACCTGGTTATATTACTCAAAAATAATTCTTTCCTTAAACTTACAGATTCTCCCTCCTACTCCAACTCCTGCTTGCCACTATGTAAAACATGTTCTTTATAGAAAGTAAGAAATCCACACACCAGAAGACAATTGGCTAAATTATACTCAACTGCAAAAAACTTTGCACTGTGCTTCCCCCGCCCATGATTATAATTAGCATTTTAATGAAACAGTTAATAAAAAAAGCTGTGGTAAGCAAGTGTTTCTTGAGGGCCTACTAAGTGCTTATGCCCAGCTGGTTTGTGATAATGGGAGAGTGAAGCTCTATCCCCGCTCTTGCTTTAACTTACAATCCAGGGGAGGTTTTCCCTCAATCTTCATGCAACACAGAGGAACATTTTATAATGTAACCTTCCCATTTAACACTTTTCACTTGTAACAATTTGGATTTTCATGCTTCAGGCTTTCTTGAAGGTGTACATGTGTCTCTCATACCCATGTATTTTTCTGTCTCATTTTAGATTTATCATCTTTGCATTTATCAATCAGAACCACTGGATGGCAGCAAAAGAACATAGATTTTCTGCCTTGCTTTTGTGTATGCAAAAATGAAATGAAAGCTACTCTTTGTATTTCATGGATGGTGGAAGGAAAATGATACAGTGATTAAAACTTGACAGGTATCTACAGCAGATGATACCCCAGAAGATCTCATGACTAAATATTAATATATGTTACCCAAAGTGTGAAAAGTTAACTTTATGTTTTATTATTACCAAAGCCATACTGTAAAGTTCTTTCTCAGTTTTAGTCACAAAAATATCTTCCAAGATTTCTATGCAATTACTTTTCTATTTATGATGGTACAGGAAAAATCCAAGCCACATACTAAGAAAAACTTATTAGTGAGATCTTGTGAATAGAGATTTTGAATGACAAAGGACAATGGAACAGAGTCCCTTTTCTTGACAGCCTGTTTTAAAAGAGCATTCTTAGAGAAAAATCAGTTTGAAGACCTTGTTCATAGACAAGAGCTTTTCATTTTTTTTAAAAAAACCACTTAGTAAGCAGATTTTGAGTAATGTGAGCCTCTTTGAAGATTTCATACCATTTCTATAAATGTACAATGGCTTAGTTCCAAACTGAGTACCGTACATATCTCAATACATATAATAAATGTCTCAAACGGGAAATAGTCATGAAGCAGCAATGAGGTAAAAAATACTTTTAAATTTGATTTCAGTACAGAAAGTTGAACTCTGTTTAGGTGAAAACAGAGCTTCCTATTTCTCCCAAGTATTTTTCAAGCTTATTTGCTTACTTTAAAAGAATCTTTTAATTTTTGGGAAAAAATATGTTTAGCTTAACTGAAAAATCTCTAAATAGGTTACAAAAAATAAGTACGGAATGGAAAAGTTGTTTTGTCCAGAGAGCTGAATTTTGAATGCATCCAAGGTATTATCATTCTGGGGCTTATTCCCAGAGGGTTATGGAAGAGCAGAGTTTGTGTTTCTTCCCCTCTTGAGCTTGGGGCTTTCTGGGTTACTTGGAGCCTGAACCATTTTTGATTTATTTCTTGTTGGCAACATTATCATTGCTTTTTGATATATGTATGATAAGGATCAGTGGGCTTTATGTTATTTGACTCTTAATGGAAACAAAGTTTGGGAAAATAGGTAAGTCCTCCCCCAACACCCTGCAACAATGTATATGGTCCCCAGAGCCTCGATGTTCACTTTTGTTTAATCGTACTTAAGACGTTCCAGCAGTATTTATAGGTACTGAGACCTGGACCCCCAGTCTGAAACTATAGCTGAACATCTTCCTGGGCTTGGACTCTGGCCATCAATATCTACTAAAACCTAGAATGAGGAGAGAGAAATCATTCTTATTCTTACCGTTGCTTCTCTTCGGAGTTGTTGTTGTTGTTGTTGTTTTTGTGGGAGGACTAGGAGGAGGAACATTTTCACTGTCTTAAAGCAAGATAGATTTGTGTGAAGCATATTTAGTTTCTTCTCCAGAGACTATGTAGAGTTACTATGCTGAAAGACTCTAATTTGCTTTTTGTACTAGTTCAGAGTGTTTGCGAACACAGGGTTGTAAATCCTCTTGAAAATTTTCTAGAAAAGAAATTTCTTTGCCCTTCTTCAGTAATAATCTCTTGTAATTCCCCCCATACCTACCATACTGTCACATTATTTTATTTGTACTAGCTGTCTGTTAAGATACATTATAAATATAATGAGACAAAATTCATTTTGAGTCAGTGATGGTAAAACTAAAGGGTAAAACCACATATAATTTATATGTGTCTTTACAGACCATAGAGACCTATCTCTCAACTTGCAGGATTTCTTTTATTCCAGATTTATTATTTTTATGGCTATTTTAAATTTCACTGAATTTTGTAATCTAGCCTTAAATCATGATTTGTAAAATCCATCTTCAGGTAAATATCTCGATAGAATATTTTTTAGTATGAATTGTAGAATATCAGAAAGAACATTACAACACAGCTTCGACTTTTTGGTTCTGTTGGTCACTGTTGACTTTGAATAAATGACAGAAACTATGGGTACATTTCTCCATCATTAAAGTAGGTACAACCATGCTAATTTTCCTGCATTGCCTATACAGACTCAAATGAAAAGGAGTCATGTTTTTAGAAGAAAACGCTATTTAAAATGTTACATTGGTGGTGGGAGAATTAAGATGATATTTTACATCAAAACTGGGCAAAATGAATGCAAGTTTCTCTTCTAGTTTGTACTCTATTTTGTTTTGTCCTGAATAAGATTTCTGAGTTAATAGATAAAGAGGTCATTTGGGGAAGTTAGAGTTCTTAGACCTTGCATTTGTAAGGTTCTTTGGCTGAAACGTGATCCTGGTTTCTTACCAATTCTGCGTGGACAGCTAAGGTTTTACTAGGTAGTTTGAGACTATGGCCCAATCCTTGAAGGAGTCAGGTAGTGAAAAATTTCTAACAAAAGAAAAGGACTTTATCTTATATGAGAAAGTGTCAGCCCTTCTGTAATTAATTTGGAGAAAAAAGCCCACATCATAAAGAACAGGTTCCCCATTTTTTGTTACTAATGGAAATTGTCCCTCTTGACTATAGCAATGTAGAGAACAGTGGCTGTCAGCTATAGCACCACATCACTCCGGGAGCTTAAAAAAAATCCTGTGACCAGGCCCCTCTCCAGACCCACAAATCAGATTATGGCTATTAAATTATGATTCCAGGAAGGGAAACCATCCCCTTCCTGGGGATGGCTCAGGCATCAGCACTCCTCAGCATGTTATTGTCTTTCAGAGGTTGAGAACCACTGATCTAGAGACTGTAGTAGAGAATAACCTGGCAAAATGCTTACACAACAGAAACACTTTTTAACATCCATTACTTTGTCTTTATTTGTATTATCTTACTTTTCCAAGAGGGATCTGTAATTTAAGACAAAGAAAAAATAAGCTAAGAAAGAATAATGCTCAAAATCTTGTCAGCTAGGCATGGTCCTCCCTGGGACAATCCTAACTTTGGTGTACCACTGAGAAGGTAGGGATGTTCCATCTTTCCTTCCAGCCTATTTATTATGCTATTTAAAAAACATAAAAATGAACATAAGATTCATCTGAACCATCTCAGATATGCTGAATTTCTTATAGACACAAAATGGTAAAAATAGTCTTCCCAATTTGAACATGAGCCTTCCTAATGATTATAGATCATCAGAAATTGGTGTTTTCTCTATTCTCTCTGAAATGATAAAAAGACATAGAAACCCCAGACCTCAAAACATTAAAAAATTTAATAAAATTATTTGTATATGCACACCAGTGGAAACACATCCAGAAGCTATCAGTTATAGAATCAAAATGCTCAATTTCATTTTGTGCTGCAAAAAAGATTCACCTGGGAGATAGACATGGATTCTGGACTTCAGTTGGCCTTGGCTAGCTGGGACCTTAAAACTTTCTTTAACATTCACTCAGCTTTCATTTTCCCACTTAAAAGTGCATCTATGACTCTGGCAAGCCAGATGTCTAATCTGCTACTTCTACAATCCTCATCCACTTCTCAAATGAACCCCGCTGTAGAGACAAGTTCCAATTAGCTATAGACCTGCTTTAGAAATATTCAAACCACAGGTCATAATTTTTGCTGGGTGAGTAGAAAAGAATGTTGATGTCATTTACTATCAATTGCATTTGTCCCCTTTTATGAGAAAGATAATGCAGACATTGGATTAAATTTCAAGGCTGTCTTAAAAAGACACATTACACAGAGAACTGGGAAATATTCTTTTCACTGATTATGTTACAGACAGTAATGTTTAACATGGCACATAAATCAGCAAAGTAAATGAGCAAGAGTCTGATATATTTTTAAGAGGAACTTTGTAATATATTTATACATATAGTTGGTGTTCAACAAATGTTTGTTAAATGGTGAATGAATTTCAAAGATTCCAAAGCAATTTCTCAGTCTCAAATGCTAACTTGAAGAGGTTCTGAAGATCTAAGTTTTCAGATCATAAAACATGTTTTTTAAGTAAATCAGGTTTTCTTAAATGGTTAAAATTTGAATAGAGTAAAATTGGAAAAACTCATTATTGTACAGGAATGGCAATTTTGAATTAGATAGTGCTTAAGCTACTATACATATGTAATGATTTTGAAAAGTTTAAAATAGTTATACAATCTTCAAAATATATTTAATCTGTTTTATTAAAACCATAATCTAAATGAACAACTCAAAGGTAAATTTTCTTATGGGCTGTACATCTAGTATTATGGTTATATCAGTGATGATAAACTTGGTGGCTATGAAGCACAGTAGTGTTAAGATTGAAGTGAAAGTCACATTAATATTCTGACATGATCATTTATTTAAAGTAATGCTTTCTAAAAGAAATTAATTTGGTAAAATGAGTAGTTCCTCTAGATTAAGTAATTATAAATGAGAAACCACTGGGAATAGGGAGAATTAGGAAGCTTTTTGTTTTCCTTGCTCCTCTTATTTAAAATTAAATATAAAGAAGATGATTATATTTAAGTGCATTTTGCCTTTAGTAATGATAGAGAAAGTAACTCTGACTGATCCTTCTGCTGAGTACAACTTGAAAACAAGCCAACAAACAAATTAAGCAAATCTTTCTGCTTAAAGATCCCAGAGAGCTAACAAGATAGTGAACAATCCCAAGGCCAGGATCTAGAGATGGGGCAGGGCTTAGAGAGATGATCCTGGAGTTGGGCATGTAATTTTTTTTTTTTTTGAGACAGAGTCATTCTGTTGCCCAGGTTAAAGTACAGAGCTGTGATCTCAGTTCACTGCAACCTCCACCTCTCCTGTTCAGGGAGTCTCAGCCTCCTGAGTAGTGGGGATATGGGATTACAGGTGTGCACCACCATGCCGGTTAATTTTTCTATTTTTGGTAGAGATGGGGTTTTGCTATGTTGGCCAGGCTGGTCTCAAACCCCTGATCTCAAATGATCCACCCACCTTAGCCTCCCAAAGTGCTGGGATCACAGGCAGTGTGTAATGGTTTTGATTCCCCATGAAGCTAAAGCAACAGGGATTGGTGTCCAGAGCCTTCCAAGGTTGGGAAAGAGTTCTAGTAGTTCCTTTCCCCACTTTGACTTGGGACCATGAAGGACTGCACTCTAGAAGCATGGAAAGGCAAACGAGAAGTTGACCCCTGCAGGTGATCCAGAGTGCTAGTATCCCCAGGCATCAGCTAAGGAAAATTAAATATCTTCTGGAGAATCATAATATCATCATTTAAGGCCTCTAGTTACTTCTACAAGGAATTTTGCAAATATAATATTCAGAGCATACTAAAAAAAAATCCAGTTAGGAGACATAAGTGAAAATGGAGAAAAACAAAAATAGCACAATGGAAATAGGTTCACAAGGGCTTCAGACATTGACATTATCAGATATATATATATATAGTTTGTTTGTTTGTTTGTTTGCTTTTGTTTGTTTGTTTTGAGATGGAGTCTTGCTTTGTTGGCCAGCTAGAGTGCAGTGGCAAGATCTCAGCTCACTGCAACCTCCGCCTCCCAGTTCAAGCAATTCCCCTGCCTCAGCCTCCCAAATAGCTGGGACTACAGGTGTGTACCACCATGCCCAGCTAATTTTTTGTATTTTTAGTAGAGACAGAGTTTCACCATGTCAGCCAGGATGGTCTTGATCTCCTGACCTTGTGATCTGCCTGCCTCGGTCTCCCAAAATGCTGGGATTATAGGAGTGACCCACCGTGTCCAGCCTAGAATTTTAAATAAATGTACTTTGGTGAAGATAGCAAAGGATAAGATTGAGAATTTTGTCAGATGTGGAAACTATGAATAAAAAATCAAACAGAAAATCTGGTAGAGAAAATTTAATGACAGAAATAGGAAGATCTGAGTAGTTGGGTTTAAGAGCAGATAGAAATAACTGATGAGGGAATTGGGAACAGCCAGATGGGTTAAAGAAAATATCCAGAAGGAAACACGGAGATACAAAAAGGATGGAAAATGAGAATTGTGGTGAAAACCATAAGGATGAAGTGAAAAGCTCTACCTTATGAGTAATTATAGTTCCATAGAAAGAAAAGAAAGAGGATGGAGTGGAAGCAAAACTTAAATAAATTAGAGAGAAGAATTCTCCATAGCTAATGCAATTCATCAAGCCACAAGAAGGCCTACAAATCCAAAATTTTCCTGGGGAAAAGCAGGGCAGAGGGGGACCTGGTACCAGGAGATGCGGATCCTGCCTGGGGTCGGGGTCGTTCTAACCACAGATCCATTTCCTCAGGGTCTGTCACTGCTAGAAGAAGCTGGTGGACGACGGTGGCTGTGGTGACACGTCAACCTAACTCTCTGCATGATGTGACTTAGTGATGTGGCACCTCCTTGGCCGGTACATGGCATCCCGGTTCCATTCCCTGAAGATGAGTGGCTACCTGTTCTCTGGCTCCAGGGCCCCCCAACCCCATTGTCTGCTGTCCTGATGAGAGCCCTGGGCCAGAAGCCCCAACCTGAAGTGCCTCTGCTGGCACATGGCCGACCTGAGCATGCTGCCCATCACCAGCCTGCCCAGCTCCCAGAGGACCTGGAGCTGCACAGCTTTGAGATCTCCATTGCCTGGCTCCTCAGGCAGCCAGAACCCACCATGCTGTCCCTGCTGTAATGCATCATGCTGGACTGCGTTCCTGCCTTCCGTGAGGAGCACCTGCAGGGCCTGTCACAGTTCCATGCCCTGCGCTCTCTGGTTGGCACCTACTGCCTGATGGAGCAGTGGGATCTGATGCTATCTCCAGGCAGATGGTGTCACAACTTAATTGCAGGACACCTGCTTGGTGCCACTGCTTGGTGTGTAGGGAAAACTCCCACACTTTTGGTCACAGAAGTCTTCTTCTGTGTTGCTGCTGTGCTGGTGTGAGAGCAGAGGGAAAACACAGTTTGAGAGAGTTTCCCCCTATACAACAGCAAATAATGAAACAGACACATTGATAAATATTATTTTCTGAAGTACTTTTGAAATTTGAAAATTTTCTTTAAATTTATTTTAAGGGCCGGGCACAGTAGCTCAAGCCTGTAATCCCAGCACTTTGGGAGGCCAAGGTGGGTGGATCACAAGGTCAAGAGATCGAGACCATCCTGGTCAACATGGTGAAACCCCATCTCTACTAAAAATACGAAAAATTAGCTGGGCATGGTGGTGCGTGCCTGTAATCCTAGCTACTTGGGAGGCTGAGGCAGGAGAATTGCCTGAACCCTGGAGGCAGAGGTTGCAGTGAGCCGAGATTGCGCCATTGCACTCCAGCCTGGGTAACAAGAGTGAAACTCCGTCTCAAAAAAAAAAAAAAAGAAAATTATTTTAAGATGTCTCCTGTATATCACTCAGTTAAATTCTTTTTAAGTTTAGGATAACTTAGAACTCTCTTTTGATAGGATAGATGCTAAAATTAATCCTAGACTGATTCTGAATTTTTCTGACTAGAATCATAATGTAAATTGATTCGCCTTGTGTTAGTTATTACAATTAAATCTAGTACAGTTGGTTCTTTTTTTTTAATGGGCCCACTAGGCAGAGATTTTGCAGAAACATATATTCTTAAGAACTATCTGTGTTTTATTTTTAAGTTCTGGGGTACACGTGCAGGATGTGCAGGTTTGTTACATAGGTAAACATGTGTCATGGTAATTTCTTGCACCTATCAACCCATCACCTAGGTATTAAGCCCAGCCTATATTAGCTATTTTTTCCTAAGGTTCTCGCTCTACCCCCTCCACCCCCTGACAGGCCCCAAGAGAACTATATCTTAGTAAGTTAACTCCAAAATGGCCAAATAAATTAATCTGGCAAGCTGAGTATTTTATGACCACTCCAAAAAACAAAACAAAACAAAATCCAAAAATAAAAAACCCCAGAAAACCACACCTGGTTGTAATTGGTGCTGAATGACTCCTTTGGGCAGTAATAAGCCACTGAGACCAACTGTTGCTTATGGCCTCTTGTAGGCTAAGTAACATCTCTGGGCTAGTCTTTCCCTTGGTGTATTTGGTTGCAGGTAACAGAAACCCAGTTAGTTAAACAACATCAGTGACATTACATCAACATGTAGGAATTTATTATAAAGATTCAGAGAAGGAAAAGAACGTGGAAGAAGTTGTGTGATGTTTGCAGTTGACAGACTGGTCTCTTTTTGGGCCTCCTCAAAATTGCTTAGAAGGTGTGTATGTGTGTGTGCATGCATATCTGTCTTGAGAAGTTTGTTTTATAGGAGTGGAGGTTTAGACTATTGGGCAATAAAAATTAATGTGAAAAAAGGTTAAAAATAAAATATTTGATGTCTGACAAGGACTAAACTTCTTGGTTATGTTGTATATGAATCCACAAACAGCAGACTTTGGAAAAATGAGGTCTCACTACATGGACTGGGTAGCTTTGATTGTTCCAATGTTGAGTGAAATCAGTTAATTTCCCTGTAATAATGTTGTCTCTACCTGAGTTACTTTGCTGATGGTTGTTTTTTTAAAAATTGAAACTTGTAGTAATACTTTTTAATAAGTCTTCAAATTTTTCATATTATCTGGAGAGGTGATCCAAAGCCAGGCATGAAGGGCCTCTGCCTTTGTTTCCTCATTCTGCTCAATATGACTAAGGAGTTCCTCCCCTACTGTCCCTACACACCGTTTGAAGCTTCATGGCACATGAGTGACACATCTACAGTGAACATGCTTCCAACACTACATGGTGGGTAAAACCTCCATTTCAAGTTGGGCAAAATATGATTCTGAATTGGTTTGTTCTTAGTTTTGTATTAGGCAGCTTAACTGATATTAAGAGTAACATTTTATCCTATCTTTTAATCTTGCTTTTTATATTTCCCTCTGGTTTTTAGACATAAACATTTTATTCTTGACACTAATGTAATAAATGAAATTATAAATGTTCAAACATGAGAGAAATACAATTTATCAAATGAATGTGCCTCAAAATCCCATTGTAACAGATGCTGTTGGTACCCCCACCTGTAGATACTCACACTTATCAGTTCCATACACACCGGTCTGAATTTCAACCATCTGCCCTGAGATGCTTTGCCTGCAGGCTTTCTTGGAGATCCCGCCAACCTGTGTTTGAGTCATCTGGAAGTGCTGGGGAATTAATATTGCCTTGGGGTCAGCCCTCAATGAATGACTGATAGGATGTATGAGTACATACCTCAGCTTCCTTGCATCTTGTTTGGGATAACTGAAGATAATGTTCTATACTCTCTCCTGCCATTCCCTAGTAGGATGAAGCTTCAGTTGCCTGCAGTATTAACTTTCTTGATAACACACCCTCTAATGCCTTCCTTCCCTTCCTGGTATCACTTTTACATCTCCCATTGAGGTTTCTTTCTTTTTTAAAAGAATTTTTTTCTTTGGGATACACGTACAGAAGGTGCAGGTTTGTTACATAGGCATATGTGTGCCATGGTGGTTTGCTGCATCTATTGGCCCAGTTCTCTAAGTTCCTTCCCCTCACCCCCCATCCCTCTACAGGTCTTGGTGTGTGTTTTTCCCCTCCCTGTGTCTATGTGTTCTCATTCTTCTCACTTCTGAATGAGAACATGCAATGTTTAGTTTTCTGTTCCTATGTTAGTTGGCTGAGGATGATGGTTTCCAGTTTTATCCATGTCCTTGCAAAGGACATAATCTAATTTCTTTTTATGGCTGGTAGTATTGCATGGTATATATGTGCCACATTTTATTTATCCCATCTGTCATTGATTGACATTTGGGTTGGTTCCATGACTTTGCTATTGTAAATAATGCTGCAATAAATATACATGTGTCTTTATATGTCTTTATAGTAGAATGACTATATAATCCTTTGGTTGTATACCCAGCAATGGGATTACTGGGTCAAATGGTATTTCTGGTTCTAGATCCTTGAGAAATCACCATACTGTCTTCCATAATGATTGAACTACTTTACATTCCCAACAACAGTGTGAAATCGTTCCTATTTCTCCACAACCTTGCCAGCATCTATTGTTTCTTGACTTTTTAATAATTGCCATTCTGACTGACATGAGATAGTATATCATTGTGGTTTTGATTTGCATTTCTCTAATGATCAATGATGTTGAGCTTTTGCTTTTTTCATATGTTTGTTGGCCTTGTAAATGTCTTCTTTTCAGAAATGTCTGTACATGTCTTTTGGTCCCTTGTTGATGGGGTGGTTTGCTTTTTTCTTGTAAATGTGTTCAAGTCCCCTGTAAATTCTGGATATTAGACCTTTGTCAGATGGCCAGCTTGCAAAAGTTTTCTCCCATTCTGTAGGTTGCCTGTTCACTCTGATGATAGTTTCTTTTGGTGTGCAGAAGCTCTTTAGTTTAATTAGATCTCATTTATCAATTTTGGCTTTCACAGCAATTGCTTTTGGCATTTTTGTCATGAAGTCTTTGCACATGCCTATGTCCTGAATGGTATTGCCTAGGTTTTCTTCTAGGATTTAATGGTTTTGGGTTTTACATTTAAGTCTCTATCTCAAGTTAATTTTTGTATAAGGTGTAAAGGAGAGGTCCAGTTTCAGCTTTCTGCATATGACTAGCCAGTTATCCTAGCACCATTTATTGAATAGGACATTCTGTCACTATTGCTTGTTTTTGTCAGGTTTGTCAAACATCAGGTGGCTGTAGATGTGTGGTGTTATTTCTGAGGTCTCAGTTCTGTTCCATTGGTCTATATATCTGTATTGGTACAAGTGCCATGCTGTTTTGGTTATTGTAGTCTTATAGTTTGCAGTCAGGTAGTATGATGCCTCTGGGTTTGTTCTTTTTGCTTGTCTTGGCTATATGAGGTCTTTTTTGATTTCATATAAAGTTTAAAGTGTTTTTTTCCTAATTGTATGAAGAATGTCAATGGTAGTTTGATTGCAATAGCATTGAATCTGTAAACTACTTTGGGCAGTATGGCCATTTTCACAATATTGATTCTTCCTATCCATGAGGATGGAATGATTTTCCCATTTGTTTGTGTCCTCTCTTATTTCCTTGGGCAGCGGTTGGTAGTTCTCCTTGAAGAGGTCCTTCACATCCTTTGTTAGCTGTATTTCTAGGTATTTTATTCTTTTTGTAGCAATTGCAAATGGGAGTTCATTTATGATTTGGCTCTTTGCTTATCTATTGGTGTAAAGGAATGCTTGTGATTTTTGCACATTGATTTTGTATCCTGAGACTTTGCTGAGTTGTTTATCAGTTTAAGGAGTTTTAGACTGAGATGATGGGTTTTTCTAAATATAAAATCATGTCATCTGCAAACAGAGACAATTTGACTTCCTCTCTTCCTATTTGAATACCTTTATTTCTTTCTCTTGCCTGATTGCCCTGGCCAGAACTTCCAATACAATGTTGAAAAGGAGTTGTGAAAGAGGGCATTCTTGTCTTGTACCAGTTTTCAAAGGGAATGCTTCCAGTTTTTGCCCATTCAATATGATACTGGCTGTGGGTTTGTCATAAATAGCTCTTGTTATTTTGAGATATGTTCCATCAATACCTAGTTCATTGAGAGTTTTTAACATGAAGTGATATTGAATTTTATCAAAGGCCTTTTTTGCATCTATTAAGATAATCATGTGATTTTTGTCTTTGGTTTTGCTTATGTATGAATTACATTTATTGATTTGTGTATATTGAACCAGCCTTGCATACCAGAAAAGAAGCTGACTTGATAGTGGTAGGTAAGTTTTTTGATGTGCTGCTGAATTCAGTCTGCCAGTATTTAATTGAGGATTTTCACATTGATGTTCATCAGGGATGCTGGCCTGAGGTTTTCTTTTTTTGTTGTGTCTCTGCCAAGTTTTGGTATCAGGATGATGCTGGCTTTATAAAATGAGTTAGGGAGGAGTCCCTTCTTTTCACTTGTTTGGAATAGTTTCAGAAGAAATGGTACCAGGTCCTCCTTGTATCTCTGATAGAATTCGGCTGTGAATTCATCTGGTCTTGGGCTTTTTTTGGTTGGTAGGCTATTAATTATTGCCTCAATTTTAGAACTTGTTATTGGTCTATTCAGGGATTCAACTATTTCCTGGTTTAGTCTTGGAAAGGTGTATATGTCCAGGATTTTATCCATTTCTTCTAGATTTTCTAGTTTATTTGCATAGAGGTGTTTAGAGTATTCTCTGATGGTAGTTTGTATTTCTGTGGGGTCAGTGTTGATAACCTTTTTATCATTTTTTATTGTGTCTATTTGATTCTTCTCTGTTTTCCTCTTTGTTAGTCTAGCTAGTGGTCCATCTATTTTGTTAATCTTTTCATAAAACCAGCTCCTGGATTCATTGATTGTTTTGGAGGGCTTTTGGTATCTCTATCTTCTTTAATTCTGCTCTGATCTTAGTTATTTCTTGTCTTCTGCTAACTTTTTAATTAGTTTCCTCTTGTCTCACTAGCTCTTTAATTGTGATATTAGAGTATTGATTTGAGATCTTTCTAGCTTTCTGATATGGGCATTCAGTGCTATAAGTTTCCCTCTTAACACTGCTTTAGCTATGCCCCAGAGATTCTGGTACATTGACTCTTTGTTCTCATTAACTGCTTGATTTCTGCCTTAATTTCATTATTTACCCAGGAGTCATTCAGGAGCTGGTTGTTTAATTTCCATGTAGTTGCGTGGTTTTGAGTGAGTTTCTTAATTCTGAGTTCTAACTTGATTGCATTGTGGTCTGAGAGACTGTTTCTTATGATTTCATTTCTCTTGCATTTCCTGAAGAGTATTTACTTTCAATTATGTGGTCAATTTTAGAATAAATGCCATGGCACTGAGAATGTATGTTCTATTGATTTGAGGTGAAGAGTTTCATCGATGTCTATTAGGTCCACTTGATCCAGAGCTGAGTTCAAGTCTTGAATATCTTTGTTAATTTTCTGTCTCATTGATCTGTCAGTTGATGGACAGTGGGGTGTTAAAGTCTTCCACTATGATTGTGTGAGAGTCTAAGTCTCTTTGTTGATCTCTAAGAACTTGTTTATGAATCTAGGTGCTCCTATATTGGGTGCCTATATATTTAGAATAGTTAGCTCTTTTTATTTAATTGATTCCTTTACCATTATGTAATCCCTTTCTTCGTCTTTTTTGATCTTTGTTGGTTTAAAGTCTGTTTTGTTAGAGACTAGGATTATAACCACTGCTACCACTCTTTTTCTTTTTTTGGCTTTTCATTTGCTTGGTAAATTTTCCTCCGTCCCTTTATCTTGAGCCTATGAGTGTCTCCGCATGTGAGATGAGTCTCCTGAATACAGCACACACATGGGTCTTGATTCTTTATCCAATTTGCCAGTCTGTATCTTTTAAATGGGGGCATTTAACCCATTTACATTTAAGGTTGGTATTGTTATGTATGAATTTGGTCCTGTCATCATGATGCTATTTGGTTATTTTGCATATTGATTGATGCAGTTTCTTTATAGTGTCATTGGTCTTCATATTTTGGTGTGTTTTTGCAGTGGCTGATGCTGGTTTTTCCTTTTCCTATTTAGCACTTCTTTCAGGAGCTCTTGCAAGGCAGGGCTGATGGTAACAAAATCAGCACTTGCTTATCTGTGAAGGATTTTATTTTTCCTTTGCTTATAAAGCTTAGGTTGGTTGGATATAAAATTCTGTGTTGAAAATTCTTTTCTTTTTTTTATTTGAAATCATATATATATATATTTTTTTAAATTGCATTTTAGGTTTTAGGGTACATGTGAAGAACATACAAGAAAGTTGCATACATACACATGTGGCAGTGTGATTTGCTGCCTTCCTCCCCTTCACCTATATCTGGCATTTCTCCCCATGCTATCTCTCCCCAACTCCCCACCCCCTGCTGTCCCTCCCCTATTCCCTCCCAACAGACGCCAGTGTGTAGTGCTCCCCTTCCTGTGTCCATGTGTTCTCATTGTTCAACACTCTCCTATGAGTGAGAACATGTGGTATTTCATTATCTGTTCTTGTGTCAGTTTGCTGAGAATGATGTTCTCCAGGTTCATCCATGTCCCTACAAAGGACACGAACTCATCGTTTTTGATGGCTGCATAATATTCCATGGTGTATATGTGCCACATTTTCCCTGTCCAGTCTATCATCGATGGGCATTTGGGTTGGTTCCAGGTCTTTGCTATTATAAACAGTGCTGCAATGAACATTCGTGTGCATATGTCCTTAGAGTAGAATGATTTATAATCCTTTGGATATATACCCAGTAATGGGATTGCTGGGTCAAATGAAATTTCTATTTCTAGGTCCTTGAGGAATCACCGCACTGTCTTCCACAATGGTTGAACTAATTTACACTCCCACCAACAGTGTAAAAGTGTTCCTATTTCTCCACATCCTCTCCAGCATCTGTTGTCTCCAGATTTTTTAATGATCTCCATTCTAACTGGCATGAGATGGTATCTCAATGTAGTTTTGATTTGCATTTCTCTAATGCCCAGTGATGATGAGCATTTTTTCATATATTTGTTGGCCTCATGTATGTCTTCTTTTGTAAAGTGTCTCTTCATATCCTTTGCCCCCTTTTGAATGGGCTTGTTTGTTTTTTTCTTGTAAATCTGTTTTAGTTCTTTGTATGTTCTGGATATCAGCCCTTTGTCAGATGGGTAAACTGCAAAAATTTTTTCCCATTCTATTGGTTGCCAATTCACTCTAATGACTATTTCATTTGCCGTGCAGAAGCTGTGGAGTTTGATTAGGTCTGATTTGTCTATTTTGGCTTTTGTTGCCATTGCTTTTGGTGTTTTGGTCATGAAGTCCTTGCCTACACCTGTGTCCTGAATGGTTTTGCCTCGATTTTCTTCTAGGGTTTTTATAGTGTTAGGTCTTATGTTTAAGTCTTTAATGAATCTGTAGTTAATTTTAGTGTAAGGTGTCAGAAAGGGGTCCTGTTTCTGCTTTCTGCACAGTTTTCCTAACACCATTTATTAAACAGAGAATCCTTTCCCCATTGCTTGTTTTTGTCAGGTTTGTCAAAATCGGTTGGTTGTGGATATGTTGTGTTGCTTCTGATACCTCTGTTCTGTTCCATTGGTCTATATCTCTGTTTTGGTACCAGTACCACGCTGTTTTGATTACTGTAGACTTGTAGTATAGTTTGAAGTCTGGTAGTGTGATGCCTCCTGCTGTGTTCTTTTTGCTTATAATTGACTTGGCTCTGTGGGCTCTCTTTTGGTTCCATGTGAAGTTCAAGGTGGTTTTTTCCAGTTCTGTGAAGAAGGTCATTGGTAGCTTGATGGGAATAGCATTGAATCTGTAAATTACTCTGGGCAGTTTGGCCATTTTCACGATATTGATTCTTCCTAACCATGAACATGGAATGTTTCTCTGTCTGTTTGTATCCTCTCTTATTTCATTGAGCACCGGTTTGTAGTTCTCCTTGAAGAGGTCCTTTACGTTCCTTGTTAGTTGTATTTTTAGGTATTTTATTCTCTTTGTAGCAATTGTGAATGGCAGTTCGTTCTTGATTTGGCTGTCTTTAAGTCTGTTATTGGTGTATAGGAATACTTGCGATTTTTGCATATTGATTTTGTATCCTAAGACTTTGCTGAAGTTGCTTATCAGTTTCAGGAGATTTTGGGCTGAGACGATGGCGTCTTCTAGATATATTATCATGTCGTCTGCAAATAGAGACAATTTGGCTTCCACCTTTCCTATTTGAATACCCTTTATTTCTTTTTCTTGCCTGATTGCTCTGGCTAGAACTTCCAGTACTATATTGAATAGGAGTGGTGAGAGAGGGCATCCTTGTCTAGTACCAGATTTCAAAGGGAATGCTTCCAGTTTTTGCCCATTCAGTATGATATTGGCTGTTGGTTTGTCATAAATAGCTTTTATTACTTTGAGATACGTTTCATCAATACAGAATTTATTGAGGGTTTTTAGCATAAAGGGCTGTTGAATTTTGTCAAATGCCTTCTCTGCGTCAATTGAGATAATCATGTGGTTTTTGTTTTTGGTTCTGTTTATGTGGTGAATTACGTTGATAGACTTGCGTATGTTGAACCAGCCTTGCATCCCCGGGATGAATCCTACTTGATCATGATAAATAAGTTTTTTGATTTGCTGTTGCAATTGGCTTGCCAATCTTTTATTGAAGATTTTTGCATCTATGTTCATCATGGATATTGGCCTGAAGTTTTCTTTTCTTGTTCGGTCTCTGCTGGGTTTTGGTATCAGGATGATGTTGGTCTCATAAAATGATTTGGGAAGGATTCCCTCTTTTTGGATTATTTGAAATAGTTTTAGAAGAAATGGTACCAGTTCCTCTTTGTGTGTCTGGTAGAATTTGGCTGTGAACCCTTCTGGACCTGGGCTTTTTTTGTGTGGTAGGCTCCTAATTGCTGCTTCAACTCCAGATCTTGTTATTGATCTATTCAGGGTTTCGACTTCTTTCTGGTTTAGGCTTGGGAGGAGGCAAGTGTCCAGGAATTTATCCATTTCTTCCAGGTTTACTAGTTTATGTGCATAGAGTTGTTTGTAATGATCTCTGATGATAGAGGGTTTGAATTTCTGTGGAATCTGTGGTGATATCCCCTCTATTGTTTTTTATTGCGTCTATTTGGTTATTCTCTCTTTTCTTCTTTATTAATCTGGCTAGTGGTCTGTCTATTTTGTTGATCTCTTCAAAAAACCAGCTCCTGGATTTATTGATTTTTTGAAGGGTTTTTTTGTGTCTCTATCTCCTTCAGTTCTGCTCTGATTTTAGTTATTTCTTGTCTTCTGCTAGGTTTTGAGTTTTTTTGATCTTGCTCTTCTAGCTCTTTCAATTTTGATGATAGGGTGTCAATTTTGGATCTCTCCTTGCTTCTCATGTGGGCACTTATTGCTATATATTTTCCTCTAGAGAATATTTTAAATGTGTCCCAGAGATTCTGGTATGTTGTGTCTTCATTCTCGTTGGTTTTGAAGAACATCTTTATTTCTGCCTTCATTTAGTTGTTTATCCAGTCAACATTCAAGATCCAGTTGTTCAGTTTCCATGAAGCTGTGTGGTTCTGTGTTAGTTTCTGAATTCTGAGTTCTAACTTGATTGCACTGTGGTCTGAGAGACTGTTTGTTATGATTTCTGTTCTTTTGCATTTGCTGAGAAGTGATTTACTTCCAATTATGTGGTCAATTTAGAGTATGTGTGATGTGGTGCTGAGAAGAATGTATATTCTGTGGATTTGGGATGGAGAGTTCTGTAAATGTCTATTAGGTTTGCTTGTTCCAGGTCTAAGTTCAAGTTTTGATATCCTTGTTAATTTTCTGTCTGGTTGATCTAATATTGACAATGTCTAAAATTGACAGTTAAAGTCTCCTACTATTATTGTATGGGAGTCTAAGTCTTTTTGTAAGTCATTAAGAACTTGCCTTATGTATCTGGCTGCTCCTGTATTGGGTGCATATATATTTAGGATCTTAGTTCTTCTTGTTGCATCTATCCTTTTACCATTATGTAATGTACTTCTTTGTCTCTTTTGTTCTCTGTTGCTTTAAAGTCTATTTTATCAGAGACAAGAATTGCAACTCCTGCTTTTTTTTGCTCTCCAATTGCTTGGTAAATCTTCCTCCATCCCTTTATTTTGAGCTTTGGTGTATCCTTGCATGTGAGATGGGTTTGCTGGATACAGCACACCAATGGGTTTTGGCTTTTTATTTAATTTGCCAGTCTGTGTCTTTTGATTGGGGCATTTAGTCCATTTACATTTAGGGTTAATATTGTTATGTGTGAATTTGATGCTGCCATTTTGAGGCTAGCTGGCTGTTTTGCCCATTAGTTGATACAGATTCTTCATTTTGTTTATGCTCTTTACCATTTGGTATGTTTTTGGAGTGGCTGGTACTGATTGTTCCTTTCTATGTGTAGTGCCTCTTTCAGGAGCTCTTGTAAAGCAGCCCTGGTGGTGACAAAATCTCTGAGTACTTGCTTGTTTGTAAAGGATTTTATTTTTTTTTCACTTATGAAGCTTAGTTTGGCTGGATATGAAATTCTGGGTTCAAAGTTCTGTTCTTTAAGGTTGTTGAATATCAGCCCCCACTCTCTTCTGGCTTGTAGGTTTTCTGCTGAGAGATCTGCTGTGAGTCTGATGGGCTTCCCTTTGTGGGTAACCGGACCTTTCTCTCTGGCTGCCCTTAGCATTTTCTCCTTCAACCCTGGTGAATCTGATGATCATGTGCCTCAGGGTTGCTCTTCTTACAGAATATCTTTGTGGTGTTCTCTGTATTTCCTGGACTTGAATATTGGCCTGCTTCAGTAGGTTGGGGAAGTTTTCCTGGATAATACCCTGAAGAGTATTTTCTAGCTTGGATTCATTCTCTTCATCACATTCAGGTAACCTATCAAAGGTAGATTAGGTCTTTTTACATGGTCCCATATTTCTAGGAGACTTTGTTCATTCCTTTTTACACTTTTTTCTCTAATCTTGCCTTCTTGTTTTATTTCATTGAATTGATCCTCGACCTCTGATATCCTTTCTTCTGCTTGGTCAATTCGGCTGTTGAAACTTGTGCATGCTTCGCAAAGTTCTCGTGTTGTGTTTTTTGGCTCCATCAATTCATTTATATTCCTCTCTATGTTGTCTATTCTCATTAGCATTTTGTCAAATCTTTTTTTAAGTTTCGTAGTTTCTTTGCATTGGGTTAGAACATGTTCTTTTAACTCAGAGAAGTTTCTCATTACCTACCTTCTGAAGTCTGATTCTGTCATTTGATCACAGTCATTCTCCATCCAGCCTTGTTCCCTTGCTGGTGAAAAGTTGTGATTCCTTGTAGGAGGAGAGGTGTTCTGGTTTTGGATGTTTTCCTCCTTTTTGCACTGGTTTCTTCCCATCTTTGTGGATTTATCCACCTGTTGTCTTTGTAGTTGCTGATTTTCAGATTGGGTCTCTGAGTGGACGTCCAGTTGATGATGAAGTTATTTCTGTTTCTTATTTCTTTCTTCTAACGGTCTGGCCCCTCTGCTGTAGGACTGCTGAGGTCCACTCCAGGCTCTGCTTACCTGGGGATCACCTGCAGCAGCTGCAGAACAGTAAGGGTTGCTACCAGTTCCTTCTTCTGCTATCTTTGTCACAGAATGATGCCTGCCAGATGTCAGTCTGACCAGTCCTTTGTGAGGTGACTCTTTGGATATATGGGGGTCAGGGAGCTGCTTGAGGAGACAGTCTGTCCTTTATAGGAGCTCAAATGCTGAGCTGTGAGCTCTGTATTTCAGAGTTGCTAGGCAGGTACATTTAAGTCTGCTGCAGCAGAACTCATAAACCCCTTTTTTCCCTCAGATGCTCTGTCCTGGGGAGTTAGGGCTTTATTTAAGAGTTTCCATTGTGCTTCTGCCTTTTTTTTTTTCTTCAGGGCTGCTCTGTCCAGCAAGAAGGCAGCCTAGTCACTGTCTGCCTGCAGAGACTTTGCTGAGCTGCTGTGGGCTCCACCCAGCTGCTGTGTGAACTTCCCTGCAGTCCTGTTTATATGGGTGTGGTTAGAACTGCCTCAGCAATGGTGGCCCACCTCTGTAATGGCAGACTCTCTCTGTAGTGGCGGGTTGCCTCGACAATGGTGGGTTGCGTTGGCAACAGCAGGCTGCCTCAGCAATGGTGGACTACCTATGTAGGGGTGGAGTGCCTCTGTAATGGTGGACACCCCTCCCCCACAGAGCTGGACTATCCCAGATTCAGCTGTGCTTTCCGTGAAACACTCAACCCAGGGCGTTTCCAATTGCTTGGTTTTTTTTTTTTTGTGGGGGTGGGACCTGCCAAACCTGATCACCTGGCTCCCTGCCTCAGAGCCTTTCTTTTTTTTTTTTTAAGTTGAACATTGCAATCATTTGGAGGAGAGGAGGCACTCTGGCCTTTTGGGATTTCACTATTTTTTTCATTGACTTTTTTCTTCATCTTTGTGAGTTTGTCTAGTTTTGATCTTTCAGGCTGCTGACCCTTGGATGGGGTTTTTGTGGGGGCTTTTTTGTTGTCATCGATGCTGTTGTTGTTGCTTTCTGTTTGTTTTTCTTTTAATGGTCAGGTCCCTTTTCTGTAGGGCTGTTGTGTTTTGCTGTGGGTTCACTGCAGGCCCTATTCATCTAGTTTGCTCCTGTGCCTGGAGATGTCACTCAAGGAGGCTGGAGAACAGCAATGATGGGTGCCTGCTTCTTCTTCTGGGATCTCTGACCTCGAGGGCACCAACCTGATGCCAGTAGGATCACTCCTGTGTAGGTTTTTCGACAACTCCTGTTGGAGGATCTCACCCAATTGGGTGGCACAGGGAACAGGACCCATTTAATGAAGTACTTTGACTGCCCCTTGGTGGAGGGGGTATGTCTTGCTGAGGGGGAACCCACTGATCTGGGCTGCCCAGATTCCTCAGAACTACCAGGAGAAAGGCTAAATCTGCTGTTCCATAGAGAGTGTGGCCACCCCTCCCCCTAGGAGCTCAAGCCTAGATAGATCTGGGTTCTGTCCCTGAGCCCCTGGCTGGAGTTACTGGAGTTCCTACAAGGAAGCCCCATTCAGTGAGGAAGGATGAGTCAGGTTCAGGCCTGAAGAGGCACTCTGGCTGCAGTCTGCCACAGCTGGTATGTTGGGCTGTGGGGGACATGTCTTGGGACCAAACCATGTAGCCTCCCTGGCTCCAGCAGGAGAAAAGTGTGGGCTGGAGCTATAGAGATGGATGTTGTCCTTCCCTTGTGTGATGAAGCTTAGTGTATTAGGCAGTTGTGAGTCCCAGTGCTGGCTGCTGCCTCTCCCATAAGAAGCTCCAATGGCTTAGACAGCAGGCAGCCACACTGTGGTGCTGGTTGCCCCTCTCCCCAGGAGCTTGTTAGGCTTAAGCAGATTCCAGCTGAGAAGACTTTGAGAATCTGTGTGGCTCCTGGGTTAGGACACTAGGCCCCGGTGGTGTCAGTTTTAGAATGGGATCTTCTGATTTGCGGGTTTTATAAAGCTATTGGACTGTCATAGGAAATGAGCTACTGCATCCTCTGCTTTACTGTCTATGTTGGTGGTTCTCAAAGCATAGTTCCAAAACCAGTGGCAACACCATCCCCTGAAAACTTGTTAGACGTGTAAATTCTCAAGTCCCAGCCCAGACCTACTGAATCAGAAACTCTGGAGATAGGGCCCAGAAACCCCAGGTGTAACAAACCCTCCAGGTGATTCTGGTTTATGTTCAAGTTTGAGAACCAGTGGTCCAGGTTCTGGTGGAAAAGACAAAGTGAGAATGCTTCCGTCTCCAGTCACAGGCTCCTGGTTGCCAAGGAGGCCCAGATACTAGTCCCTAAATGAAGACTGCTCCTCTCTGTAACTAGACCTCTCTGTAGCACCTAGGACATGGATACTGGGCGGAAGGGCTCTGGGGACTAGGGAGCAGGGACTGGCTATCTTCAAGTAAAAGGCAACAAACTTTTTTGCTGGAATTGTCATTGAAACCACTTGCTCAAACATGGATCCGATGAATTGAACAGTGAGGCTGACCTGTAGACATGCTTCCTCTGTGCACTTCCTAAAACAAATAAGAACAAGAAACGCAGCCACCTTCAATGTATTTCAAGGATGGGCCAGGTACTGTGCTACGTAAGCTTTCTCTAAGCCCCAATATAATGGTATTTGGAGGTAGGGTCTTTGGGACGTGAAAGTGTTTATATGAGGTCATAAGGGTGGCATCTCGTGATGGGATTGATGATTTTATAAGAAGAGGCAGAGACGAGAGCTGTCTGCCATGTGAGGACATAGTCAGAGAAGGCAGCCATCTGAAAGCCAGGAAGAGGGCCCTCACCAGAACCTGCCTTGCTGGGAACTGACCTCAGTTCCTAAGCCTCCTAGTCTATTGTATTTGTTACACAGTCTGAGCTGACTAATACAGTATAATTAGTATCCCATTTTATCAGTGAGAAAACAGGTTCAAAAAGACTGAAGAACTTGTCCTGCTTCACCAAACTAGTGAGCATCAGAGTAGATTTGGTTATGGCCTAGGTGCCTTGTCAATCTGAAGGCCCTCGACTTCCTGGTTGGCTGAGGGTTTAAATTCCTTCCTTTAGCTGAAACCTTAGTAATGTAGATCTCTTACTCAAGGAACTTGGCCTTTGAGCCTTCCTCAATGATTCAGGCTTCAAGTTTTCTGGATGTTACTTCCTGACTCCACAAAGTCCAGTTTTAAAGGAGTCATTATTTTGCTCAGTTCAGGGTGCTCCGAAGCTCTTGCACAGCTCTCAATTTCCTCCTTCTCTCTTTAGAGCTTGTGTCAGATCCATGAACCCACCCTTTCTCCAGGAATTGCTCAGGTACCACGTTGCAGACACTCTGCTTTAGGGAGGCAGCTCTCCCTCAGCTTTCAAGACTGTTCTGTCTCATCTTGAGGCTGCTTTTATTCCCTCTAATCAGATGGGAGCCACCTGGTCTGTCACTTAAATGCCAATTGCCATGGCTTCGCATTGTGTATTTTGCTCACCTTGCGTTGTGGTGAACCCCTATACACCCCAGTAGGGAAGGGGTCAAGTTCAATAGGTTGAAGAAGGGACCTTGAGCCAGAAAACAAGACATGGAGCTTTATTAGGGGCTTACAAACAGGGAAGGGAGTCCAGCGGCAGCGAACTGGGCAGGAGAACCACAACCTCCTTCAAACAGCATTTTTACCTAAATCCCTCCCCCAACGACCTCCACCTGGAAACCTTCATTTAACCCAAAACTCAGGGTCTCAATCCCTTGAATGGTCCATCTTCCATGGGACAAGCCATGGGCTCATATCTTTATCATAGATAAAGAACAAATCTCCCACTTGGTTCCTCCTGGATCCCCTAGCTCAGAACACACATTCAGGTGCATCTGCCATACAGGGTCATTCTTAGGCTATGCTTAAATTATTGCTCTCAGGTGTGTTTATCCTATGCCCTGCTTCTCTGATAAACTCAGCTCCTTTAAGAGCAAAAACAACACTGGAACCTCTGTATGCTGCTACTTGGTGAGTCAAAAAGGAGAATCTTGAAGAAACAGGCCCAACTGGATAGCTTTGTCAACTGAGGAAAAGTGGATATGTGTATGTCTGTTGGATGGGAAGGTGGCTGGTGCTGTTTGCTATAAAAGAGCAGAGAGTGCTGCTATTTTGCATATATCTATGTTTGTATTGACATTTCATGTTTGTAAAACCTAACAGCTTGATGTGCTAATCCAGTAAAATCATCGAGGGAGCGAAATGAAAACACCCGGAAGGCTGGCAGACAGGAGAGCCAACTGTGTCAAAGGTAGCAGGAAATTCTGCTTGTCCCCCAGAGCATTGCTAGAAGGGAAAACACAGGTAAGGACAGAAAGTCCTGCAGAATGGGGTGATGGTGGCCACTCTGAGTTTGCTTGGGGGACTCTAATGATAGGCTTTTATTTCATTATAGCTGATTGACATAGAACTTATTCACAAATTAAGACGTGCTCGTTCCTTGAAACACTTTGGATCTTACACCAACTTTTTCTGGTGGGTTTTTGAAAAGATTATATTATGTCAGGTTGGCTTGGAATCCAGGAGATGAGCTGGCACTCTTCAACGTTAATACAACATTATTTGTCACAGGATTTGCAGGTGTGGCTCAGTTCCTGAGTTAAAATATACAATAAAAGCTCAGGGCTGAGGAGCCAGCCCTTTGCCAAGACTAATGAGTCTGTAACTGACATGCCCTGAGCAGTCTGTGTGCTACTAGGTCTGAAATGTTTTGTTTGTTTGAGGATCTGACCTGTTAGCCGCACCTCCATGTAGGCTGTTCTCACCACTGGGTGGAACAACCCTCGCTTGCTTTCCTGGAGCTGGTTGGAGGTTATCCTAAAGATATACTTTGGCATCTCCTGACTTTTGTCTTTGAGTAGGGAAGATTTTGTTGATTTTATTTATTTGTTCATTTGGAGGGACTCATGGTAGGCACGGTAGTCAAAGCTTGATCCTTTTTGTAGATGAAGTGCATTTGAGAGATGGCTGGGCATGTGAAGGTGGAGTCTTGAGTATCTGGGATCTTACTTTACCAGACCATCAGTTGGCTATGGGATCTGCCCCATGGAGAGCCAGAGCAGGCTGATGCCCTCCAGCTGAAAGGCTCTCACTCCAATATACCTCCCATGACCTTTCTATATGTCTGAATTCTTGTGTAAAGATGACAAAATGTTCATACTTCAGGTAGAACAGGGCTTTTCAATCTTTTAAGTCCCAGGACCCCTTTAAACTTACGAATTGTTGAAGATTCCAAAATGCTTTTAAGTTGGCTGTATCTATTGATATTTAGCATATAAGATAGGGGTCAGCAAACTATGACCCATGGGCCAAATCTGGCTCACCACTTGGTTTTGTAAATAAAGTTTAATTGGCACATAGCGAACCCCATTCATTTACGTATCTTCTATGGCTGCTTTCACAGTACAATGGCAGAGTTGAGTAGTTGTAGCAGATTCTGTGTGGTCTGTGAAGCCTGAAATATTACCTGTCCTTTGCAGAACAGTTTGCCAATTTCTGATATGAAAACTAAAAAAAAAAAAAAAAAAATTAAAAATATGTATTAATTCACTAAAACTAAAATCATGACAAGATAACAAATTACTTTTTTCAGTTGGAAATATGTATCTATTTGCTAAAATAAAACAAAAAAACTTGGAGTGACATGGGTTTACACTTTTGTAAATTTCTTTGATGTGCAGCTTAAAAGAAGCAGTTGCCTTCTCATATCTGCTTCTGCATCCAGCCTGCTCTGATATGCTGCTGCTTTGGTTTAAGCAAATAAAGGAAATCTAACCCCTTACAGGTATATACTTAGGAAAAGGAGTATTTTAATAGTCTTTTCAGATATTTGTAGGTATTCTGCTTTGACACTACCATAAGCCTTGACAAGTGGTGTTTTCTAGGAGGATGCATGTAAAATCTGGACCTCAACCGTAGCAACGACAACTTATACTCTGTTATGTTAAAATGCGCTGTCTAATTTGCACTCTGAATAATCGTATGCCCATGCGATATTTTATAAAATCACATATTGAACACAATAGTTCGCTAAGTTACACAGATCTTCCAAATGTTGACATATTTCATTTTGTATCATATCAAAATATCATATATGTTAATGTCACCATAGAGCTCTTTAAGAGTCCTTAAGCTGCAAAACACTTGGTGGAGCATATACGTTTTCCAAAATTCTAATTTTTCCTTGAAACATCAAATTTTGTAATTGGCATAAAAATCTGTCAGTTGTTTTCTGTAGACAGATAGGCTTATTTCTTTCACTTTTCAAGACAGTATCTATCAAGTACCCAAGTTTGAATAACTATGGTCTGTATGTCAGCCATGTAAAATGTTGTCACGTTAAGAAGGGGGCTTATTCAGCTCACAGCTCAAAGTATATTGCACCAGAGGATTTCCTGGAGAACACTAACATGCTTCAGTATGCAGCAGAAGTGCTTATATGTACTTCTCATTTAGTCACCCAACATATTAAAAATATGTACACTCAAAGATAGCTGCTTAATGAAATTCATAACTTTTACTGCCTCCTCTAGGCCATTCTTAAGTAAAACAGGCTTTTTCTTTTTGCAAGCCTGTGGTGGCAAACAACAGAATGACCACTAGAGCAGTGTGCCGCAGCCTTGGTACCGTTAAGGCACCAGAAGTTTGACTCCCCAAACTTCTACAGCATCAGTGTGAACTTCAACACAGGAAAGAAGACAAATGGTGTCTCACTATTTTCATGAAAATAATTTTGGCCTTCTGGATCCCTGAATGTGGGTCTGTGGGCCACACTCTGAGTGTGTGTACTGAGTACTGCTGAGGTAGAGAAAAGGAGGGGAACAAACTTAATCAAATACCATTTGCTCAAGAAGAGGCTGCTGGGTAAGGGGCCCCATAACTAAGTCATATTGGGGAGTGCAATATACGTAGAGGTATTACATTGTTGGAACTTCCCAGCAATCATTAGGTTCGAAAGGCTCTGGGAAGTCTTCTAGAAAATAAACTTCTTTAACTTTAGATTTCCCAAACCTATTTTGAGCAAAACATCCCTTTTTCAATATATATGAATACTCTCTAGGAAACCATGACCCTTAAGCCATCAGCATGACTCTTGGGATCTCCTGAAAGCAGGCTTGATGGGCTGGAAAGTTGGTGTGGCACGGTGGGGCTGGAGAATAGCCAGAAACCTGGAACCTCCAGAGACTGACTTCTGATCATTCAGAGTGACCCCTGAGTCCACTCCTGAGTTGTCAGCTCATTCCTTTCTGGGCAGTATTCCTGACAACAAGGCCAGGGAGTGAGCCACAGAAGAGAATGCCCATGGCACTAATCCTCCTGCCTTGTTCCTGGGAGCTACTTCTTGTAGAGATTGAATACCAGCAGATCTGCAAAACTGCATTTTTCACGTAGTCCTCTTCTCATAGAGAATGCCAGCAGATGTGCTAATCTGCATTTTTCACATTGCCAAGTGGATTTTGAAGAACAGAGCTAGGCAGAAAAGGCAGCAAAACCTGCCCTGGTGGGCATGCTGCATGCTGCCCGTGGCTTTTCTTCTGGACTCTGTGTCTATTGGTCTGGAACCATTCCCGGGGCACACCCTCCATTAGACTGTGACAGGCTGGCCGTGGGAACCCACAGCACTCTCACTGTCACTCTCTGAGATGGGGCAGGCCCTGGGGATCATGCTTATAAGGATTTACTTTATATTGCCCATTCTTGGATAAGAAAACTCTCTTTCTGGAAGAAAAATATGGGATGGGATGGTCCTGACATAGAGACACAGTCTTGCTGTGAAATTAAATTTTTGAAGCTTTTTTGCCAGTCCCACTTCACCCCCATCCTGATTAATACCTCCCATCCTGCACACTCTGAACACTCAGAGGAATCTTCTTAAGGCACAGGAAGCAGGAAAAGAGTCAGGCTATTATTCAAGACCAGGTGTATTAGTCTGTTCTTGTGTTGCTAATAAAGACATACCTGAGACTGGGAAATTTACAACAACAACAAAAAAGGGAGTTCAATAAACTCACAATTCCGCAAGGCTGGGGATGCCTCACGATCATGGTGGAAGGCAAAGAAAGAACAAAGGCACATATTATATGACATCAGGCAAGAGAGCATGTGCAGGGGAACTGGCCTTTATAAAATCATCATTTTTTCATGAGACTTATTCACTATCATGAGAACAGTAGGGGAAAAATCCACCCCCATGATTTAATTACTTCCCACCAGGTTCCTCCTATGACAACTGGGGATTATGGGAACTACAATTCAAGATGAGATTTGGGTGGGGACACAGCCAAACCATATCACTAGGTAAGAGGAAATAAGGGCCTCAGAGAGGTGGTGGGTGAGCTGGTCATGGGACTGTAAATTCCACCCCTGACCCAGCTGTAAATGAGTTGGGGCTTGGCCTAGGTTAGTTGTGGGGGAGATGGGAGGGGAGATGGTGCCCCAGGGCTCCAATCTTTTACCCTCTTCAGTTGGAGTGCACCAGCTTCTACTTGTTCTATAATCTGAATTTTGGCATCAGACTTCATTTGAACCAAACATTCTACTGCTTAAAAAGATTCACAGAAAATCACCAAACAGACATCTTCTAAGGTTCCTTCCATCTCTAAATTTATTCCACACGCCTGAATAGTCTCAACTTCCTTATGCTTTCCAGGCACTTTCATGTGTTTCTTATGCATTTGGCCTTTTGTTCATACTTAGCGACAAACTTTAGAAGGCAGGGAGTTTCTGTATACTTTGATGTTTATAAAAATATCCAGCACGAGTCCTGTGTACACAAGGCCTGTGATAACCAGTGATGAAGTGTTACTGTAGCTGGCTGAGAAGAGCTTCTAAGGTTTGTCGGTTTAGTTATCTCTGAAAAGTGGCCAGCAAGAGGATAAAGGGTGGAAGGGAAATGGCAGTGAACTAGGCAGGTGACCTGCGTGCTACATCCTGCTCATCACTCACTTGCCCTATACTCACATAGGCTTAGACATAGCAGTCCTTGGTTTGATTTCCAATGAAATGAAGGACTTGCTTTAAAGCCATGCTCCCAAAATGTGGGTCATGGAGAACAGTGGGATTATTGTAGTGTGGTCCAGGCTGTCTGTCCAGCTGGCTGCAGGCACATAGTGTCTTGCACATATGTTATTATTTTTCAAATGTATTTAGAAGTGACTATGACTGATAAAATTCAGGTTCACTTTAAAGTGTTACTGGGGACAGGCATGGAGGCTCATGCCTGTGACCCTAGCACTTGTGATGCCGAGGCAGGCAGATCACTTGAGGTCAGGAGTTTGACACCAGCCTGGCCAACATGGTGAAATGCTGTCTCTACTAAAAATACAAAAATTAGCTGGGTGTGATGGTGCATACCTGTAATCCTAGCTATTCAGGAGGCTGACGCAGGAGAATCACTTGAATTTGGGAGGTAGAGATTGCAGTGAACCAGGATCATGCCTCTGCACTCCAGCCTGTGTGACAGAGTGAGACTCTAAAAAAAAAGTGTTCTTACATTTACAGTGGCTATGAAAAACAAACGTAATGAAGACTAACATTTATTAAGTGCTTACCAGGTGAGATTTACAGTAAAGAAGCTGTCTCAGGTTGGATTTACAGACACTGAGAAGAAGATTTGTATGCAGGGGATGTATGTAGAATTTTGCTCAGGGAGTTGGAAAAGGAAGAACAGAGGGGGAGAAGTCAAGGTGTAATTTCAGGTAAGTCCCAGTCTCAGGGCAGTTGAATGGGGTGCTCTGGAGTGTTAAGTACATCCCAGGTTTGGTCTTCACTCATGGCAAAGGAACTGGGCTTTCATATTCCAGCCCCAGTCAGTTGCTGGCTAAGGGCTGTCCAGTGGGCTGATGGTGGTGTTGGGGGACATATACATTCAGGTATTTCTGTTTTTTTGTGCCTCAACACAAAGAAGCTTCAGTAGCTATCTGAATGTGAGACCACTATTAAACAGTTCTGTGATGAGAGTTATAGCATGTTAGAAGATGAAAAACACCCCCCCTTCTACTCCATACATAGTAGCCAGGAAACGGGTGCATAGAAAACATAAAAGTGCTCCCACAGGGTGTGGTGGGGTGCTGACAGTACCTTTGACAGTGCCTTAGCTCATCCAGTCTTGACAACAACCTTAGGAGGTATAAATTATCTCCATTTTACAGAAGGGGAATCTAAGGCACAGAGAGGTTAACAAACTTGCCCATGGTCACACAGCTGGTAGGTGGAAGACCCAAGATTCAAAGCAAGAAGCCCATGCTTTTACCACCATACAGCCTACTGCCCACTGCTTCTCCAAATACAATCATTATCATGTGTACAATCAAGGATATTCTGGGAATGAGTGGGCAAGCCTGGAGGTCCTGTGTGGTGGTCTCACATTCACTGAAAGTATAATCACTTACGAGGGTTATGTTCCAATTTCAAAGCAATTTTGAGGGCAATTTGGGTTTCATTTTTTTTTCTGTTGTTACAATTATTCTGACTTTAGCAATTTTAATCAAAATCAAAAGATCCAAAGAAAACAATGGCCAAAGGTGAAAGACATTTGAAGGAAGAACTGCATGGCACTTCAGTTGGAAAAATAATTGAGAGATGTCTATTTGGGTGGGAAACAATGTAATTTGAATTTCTAATTCAGAAAAATGGCTTAATTGGCAACACATGCTTCCCAATTGCAACAGGAAGACAGGAGGGTGATTTTCAAGTAGGGAGCACATGGGTGTGGTGTGAAAGGGCAGATTCCTGAACATGGCAGAAGGTTTCCTTCTGTTCACTGTTAAATTCTTGTCATTAATTCTCTCATACCCTCTGTAATCCTGTGTTCTTCGAACAGTGGCACAAAGCTTCCATCATGGATGGCTTTGAGAATTCCATAAACTGAGAGAGCTTTCTATAGCTGTGCCATGTTTAATACAGTAAATGTGTGGGGGTGGGGAGAGTTGTGGCCTCAATTCACAGTGCTTCTCAGTCAGGGACAGTATTCTTCCCCTTTCCAAAGACTTTTGAAAATGCCAGGGGTAATCTTGTGTTGTCACCACAAATAGGTTGTCATAATGTAAGTGTCTAGGGCATGTGGACTTTGGTTCTCAGAGAACGAGTGATTCTAAATATCCTATAATTCATGGTGCAGTTCTGGCTGAGGAAGAAGTCTTAGTACTGATAATACTGACACTGAGAAACTCTGGGAGGGGCAGTGATTGGAGAAAGATAATCATCTTCAAGTGTGACACACAATAGCCTCTGAAAAAACTTACGCTTATTTCATGTACCTCCGGAAAACGTTGTGTGAAGTTAGAGGGAGACAGAACATCTCAACAGCCGAAATTGCTCAGAACGCAGTTGCCCGTCTTTGGTAGTGAGCTCCTTGTTACTGAAGGTAATAAAGTAGAGGCTAGGTGACCACATGTGGAGGATATTGTTGAAGCAATATCCAACCTGGAGGAGAGGATGAGTTGGATGATCTCTGAGAGTCTATCACCAAGACTCTAGGGTTCTGCTTATAGTTTATTAAGAAAATTCTAGATGAGATTTGTGATGAAATGAATTAATTGGAAAATCATACAATAAGGTCTGGTTTGAAAGATGCAGAGGTTGAACTGAAAGAATGTGAGTCTAGTGTTAAGAGAAGAAAGAGAAAGTGTGTTGTATTGTAGAGAACTCTGGGTGAGGAGCCAACCAGCCTGGATTCCTGTCTCTAATATTCACTTGCTGGCTAGTGGGGTCTTGGGCTCCTCATATTTTCTCTGCATCTATCAGATGATGGTATCAATTGTTCCATGCTCAGAATCTGTGATTCTGTAGTTTGAGAGTAGACCATGTTCTTCCTTATGATTCTACTGTGGCCTTAGATAAGGACCTTAATTTATTATTCTTTCCCAATGTATGAAATAAAAAATAATATGTATGGTATTTGCTTTTTCTAATTTTCAAGGAAATCAATAAGATCAAGTAAAAGCCTAAATGCTAAGACACCTTAAAAGTAGAAAGTATGGTAAAGTGAGTGCTGCTCTGAGATTTCTCCACTCAAATCTCACCTTATAAATTCTAGTGTTGGGGGTAAATGTGTCTCAGTTGTTTGAAACCTTCATGGGTCCTACTCCTAGATACCCTTATTTTGGAGCTCCATGCCCCATCATATAAAACACATTAAAATATTCTCCTATCCCCCATTAACTAAAATATATGCATAGTCATATAACTTATTTATCCTGATAATCTGTTTTATAAGCATATAACTTAATATTTAATAATATCAAATTTTACATTTTAAAGACAATAGCTTTTCTCCCTTTTTAGGTGTCATACATTTTTGGTAAGTTCTTTAGAAGCTCATAGGTACTAGTCACTGTAACTATTAATGATTGGTGAATGTTTTTAGAGAAAAGAATCAGGTTCAGACTAAGATTTATTAATAACTGGTAGAAAGAAAAAAATTCTTTCTGCCTCTTTCTATACTCCAACAGACCAGCCCTTTTAGGTCAAGATGGAAATGGGGACAGGAAGAGGACTTGGGAGGCCATGGGATGTGGGCCAAATGACTGCAGCTAATTTGTAGGTGTCTGGTGAAGGGTGGTGAGTGTGTGTGTGTGCATGTCACATGCATGTGTGTGTGTGACAGTGAGAGTGACAGATGTGAGTGCTGAGGGGTAAAGGGATATGGGAGAAAAGGACACCATAGGGTTAATGGAAGGGTATGGTAGGGAGAGTTCTCAGAGGGCCCCAAAATACCCATTCCCTTGTGTATGTGTCCTGTCTAATCCCCTCTCCTGGATCCTCTGAGGGCCTGATCTAATCAGGTGACCCCTTTGTAAGGAAATCCAGAGTCAGAAATGAAAAAAATTAGATACATTTTCCTGTTAGCCTTTGTTATGGGCTGAATATGCTTGTACCCAAAAAATCCCTCCAAAATTTACAATTTTTCAGAGGTTGAACTGAAAGAATGTGAGTCTAGTGTTAAGAGAAAAAAATCCCTCCTAATTCCAAATGTGATGGTACTTGAAGATGGAGCTTTTGGAAAGTAATTAGTGTTAGATGAGGTCCTCCCTCATTATTAAATTAACGCCCTTATAAGAAGAGACACCTGACAGCTAGCACTTGTGCACTCTTGTGCTTTATTTCTCCACACCCCCTCCCCCAGTCCCAAGTTTGCACAAAGAAGAGGTCATGTGAACACACAGCAAGATGGCTGCCACCTGCAACCCTAGGGGAGAGCCCTCATCAGAAACCAACCTTGCTGGCCCCCTGATCTTGGACTTCCAGCATCTGGAACTTAAGACTTTTTTGTTGTTTAAGCAACAGAGTCTCTGGTATTTTGCTGTGGCAAACTGAGCTGTCTAATGTAGCCTTGAATAGGCACGTGGTTTTCACATGCCTCTTCATGACAAATAGTCCATTTTGCAGGAATGACTGGTGGTCTTTAGGAAACGGGGCCTCAGATCAGATCCTCAGTTTGAGGATCTGAATTCTGCCAGCTGCCAGTGAGCTTGGAAGAGAACCCCAACATCTAGATGGAAATGTAGCCTGGTGAGACCCTGGACAAAAAACTCAGCTAAGTGATACTCAGATTCCTGACCCATGGAAACTGTGAGATAATAAATGAATGCTGTTATAAGACACTAAGTCTTCAGTTTTTACACAGCACAGAAAAATAATACATACGACTTGTTGGAGGTCTGCTCAGGTGCAAAACAAGATATGGGAGGAAGGTAATCAGTTTTCCTTCTTAGTGCCACTCAGCTGAATGTTTGCATCTATATGATTCACATTATATTAATCTCAGGAAAAGAAAGCAGACTCTCTACATTGGCCTAATCATTGTAAGTGTGACTAGTAGTGTACTGATGGTGCTTCTATGGTGAAGCATTTTGCATGTTGCTATAGTCTGAATGTGTGTGCTCCCCAGAATTCTTATGTTGAAATCCTAATCCCCAAGATGATGGTATTAGGAGGTTGGGTCCTTGGGAGATGATTAGGTTATGGGGTGGAGTCCTCAGAAATTGCATTAGTGCCCTTATTAAAGAGTCCCAAGAAAGACTCCTCACCCCTTCTACCTTGTGAGGATCCAGGGAGAAGGCACAGTCTAGGAACCAGGAAGTGAAGCCTGACCAGACACAAATCTGCCAAAGCTTTGGTCTTGGACTTCCCAGCCTCTAGAACTGTGAGAAATAAATTTCTCTTGTCTATTAATGTAAGGTACCTAGTCTAATGTATTTTGTGATAGCACCTAAGTGGTCTGAGATACATGTTTTCCCTAAGAAGGTAGCTCGGGATGGGTTTAATTAGGAATTGCAAGGCCAAGGGTGAAACATTTTATCAGCTATGGCTTTAAGTAAAGAAGCAATGCCTTAGGAGACCAATAATTCCTTTCCAGAGAATATTTCCAATTCCTTTCTCCTGGTGTTGACAGTTACTCTTTATTTATTTTCAAATAAATTCTATCACAGCCTGCAGACAGAAGTGTGTTTGGCCATCAGGAGGTTGTCTGTTCGCCTTTCCTCTTGGAGAGGGGAAAAAGCTGAGAACTTATCCTCTTACTGTCAAGTTTCAGCCTTTCTGGACTCAGCATTAAGTTTAAGGAGTATTGAGTTTTGATAGGAAAAAACTCTCTGATTCCTCCTTTTGGGTTAGAGGAAAAAGAAATGTGTCTACAAACTGAAGCCCTGGTGAGTGTGAATTGTGCAATTTTGAGGAAACTTGATCTAGTGTCTTCTACACTGTGTTGCACTTGATTCAGAGTAGTTCTATCCTGAGAAAGAGTCTGATCCTCCTGACTCCTTCATAATCCTTCTCTGAAAGCTTCTTCCTTTTCATTATGTGGTCATAATTATTTCTCTGTCAAGTGCATAACCTAACACCTCTCCATGCACAGTGCCAAGATTTGAAACCATAATAAGCTGAATGCTCACCTTCAAAGCCATTAATTCAATCATTAGAACACAGTTTATTCCTTGAGAGGACATTAACATTTGAATATGTGTCAACCAGACTAAGAAATTCATCATGATCATGAACCACCTGCCAAGTCATTAAAATGCAACATTGTGATTTTCCTGGATATTTTAGATGAATCTAACATCGGACATCAGTTTACATTTTTAAGTTGTCTTAGTTTAGCTCCTGGTTTTTAAATTGCTTGTGAAGGCCAGACAAGTTTGAATTTTAAACAAGAAACTAGAAAAAAAAAAATGCAGCCGGAAGAGGGATAAGGGATCTGTTGAGAGCATCAGTGTGGACCAAAGACACCAGTACATGACAGCACCCCCAGCACACAATGCCATTTTCCTCCTAGCAAGACTGGCATCTCTACATTTGGGCACCTATAATTTTAAGGAAAAACGAGTCTTATTGCTGTGCAGAATTTTTTTGGAAGACTTTAATGAGATCATCTCTGCAGTTCAGTTGGTAAGGAGTAAGGCACAAATATTCCACATCTGTCTAGCAAAAAGCCACATTTCATCATTAGTGCCATCAAAACCGTTAGTTGGAAACATCTAGCATACGCACACAAAGAATGGTTTGGAAAAGCGAGATATAAATCCCCAGGAAGATGGAATGTGGGGTTAATATTAGGTCAACCCAGAGATTTTCAGATGGTCTTTGTTGTCAAGGTAACACTACCTCTTTCTAAAGCTCAGATAAGGAACCAACAACATAAGATGGAACAATTAGAGTGACCTTAGCCATTCACTTTTCAGCTTCTGGCATTTGAAGTGGCTAATATTTTTGGTCAGGTATTTATTTTATAGCTCCTTGCTGGTGGATCCAATGTTTTCCAGTTATCAAATGCTGCATAGCAAACCACCCAAACCCTAGTGGCTTAAAGCAACATTTATTTTGCTTATGAATGTGAGTGAGAAGGGCTCGGCGGGGATAGTTGGGATGTCAGTTAGGGTAAAGACTCGTGTTAGAATAATCTGAAGGCTTATTTGCTTACATTTCTTGAGATTAATGCTGAGAAGACTAAAACAGCTGACACTAGTATTTCTTGGGCATCTTTGTTTTCTTTCTTTTCATTGACATATAAAAATTATATATATTTACTGTGTACAACATGATGTTTTGACATATGGATACATTGTAATATGGCTAAATTGAGATAATTAACATATGTATTGCCTCACAAACTTATTTTTTGTGATGAGAACACTTAAAATCTACACTTAGTGATTTTCAAAACTACAATACATTGTTACTAGTTACAGTCACCATGTTGTACAGTAGATCTCTTGAACTAATTTCTCTTATCTACCCGAAACTCTGTATCTCCATTAACCAACATCACTCCAGGCTCCTTCCCACATCCACACCTTGGCAACCACTATTCTACTCTTTGGTCCTATAAGTTCAGCTTTTTCAGATTCCACATGTAGGTGAGATTACCTAGAAATTGTCTTTCTGTGCCTGGCTTATTTCACTTAACATATTATCCTCCAGGTTCATCCATGTTGTTTCAAATGACAGGATTTCACTCTTTTTTAAGGCTGAATAGTATTCCATTGTGTGTATTACCATGTTGTCTTTATTTATTCACCCATTAAAGGACACTTAGGTTGATTCCGTATCTTGGGTATTGCAAATAATGCTGCAATGCATACAAGAGTACAGATATCTCTTCAACACACTAATTTTATTTGCTTTGGTTATATACCCAGTAGTGGGATTGTTGGATTATGTGGCATTTCCATTTTTAACTTTTTGAGTAGCCTCCATGCTGTTTTCTATAATGGTTGCACTAATTTATATTTCCACCAACAGTGTGCAAGTGTTCCTTTTTCTCCACATCCTCTCCAATATTTGTTACTTTCCATCTTTTTGATACATAGTCATTCTAACAGGTGTGAGATGATATCTCATTGCGGCTTTTAATTTGCATTTCCCTGATGATTAGTGATGTTAACCATTTTTTTTGTATACCCATTTTACTGCTTGTGCATATTTTGAAAAACACTTATTTAGATCCCTCACCCATTTTTGAACTAGTTTGTTTTCTTGCTATTGAGTTGAGTTCCTTATATATTTTGGATATTAACCTCTTATTAGATGTCTGGTTTGCAAATATTTTCTCCTATTTCATAGGTTATCTCTTCATTCTGCCAATTGTTTTCTTTGCTGCACCAAAGCTTTTTAGTTTGATTTATTCCATTTGTCTATTTTCACTTTTGTTACCTGTGCTCTTGGAGTTATATAAAAAATCATTACCTATATCTATGTAGATTTCCCCCTATAGTTTCTTCCTGGAGTTTAGTAATTTCAGGACTTATGTTTTAGTCTTTCATCTGTTTTGAGTTGATTTTTGTATATCTTGTGAGATAAGAGTCTAATTTCATTCCTCTGCATATGAATACCCAGTTTTTCTAAAAATCATTTATTGAAGGGTCTAATTTCATTCCTCTGCATATGGACACCCAGTTTTCCCAAAAACTATTTATTAAGAAGACTGTCCCTCTCTCATTGTGTGTTCTTGGTACCTTTGTTTAAAATCAGTTGAACATAAGTTCATGGATTTATTTCTGGGTTCTCTATTCTGTTGGGCGTCTTTCTGTTTATATGACTTCCTTTTGTGTTGGATTCAGAATAGCCAGACTTCTTCCATGTTAGCTCAGAGCTCCCAAGGTACATATTCAAAGAGAAAGACAGACAGGAGCTGTCACACACCTTTATGACCTAGCCTTGGAAGACACCTTGCATCACTTCCCCTGCATTCTATTTGTTAAATTCGAGCCATTAAGCCAGCATCACATTTGATGGTGTCAAATACTTTGCAGACATGCTTTAAAAGCACTATGGATCTCTCAAATATTTTTTTGAGGATCTATGCTAAACACGTATCAGGCATTGTTAGAAATAAAAAGACACTATCAACTATGGCCCTCCTCACTCTCATTTGGGAGCATGCAGTCCAAATATTAGTGCTTGAATAGTAAAATGACAATAGAAGAGTGAAATAACAACAAAAGGGATTACTTATAGAACTAGAGCAAAGATAGGGCTGGGAAATTTGAGGATCTTGAAGCAACTCTTCACTAAGTTACTAAGGAGTTCTAGGAAGATAGGAAGGTATAGCTGTGAGCAAAAGCTTAGAAGCTACAAATAGTAGTAAGTTTAAAAAACTTTCATATGGCTTATAGTCACATGATCAGTACATTTAATTTACATGTGGGCTTAAAACCTAACCCCCTCACAGGATGAGACCAGTGGCCCAGGTCATGAGAGGTAGCCCCACTGCACCATGGAGGACCTGATAGGACATGCCACGTTGGAAAGATTGGAAGTAGGTGGACATGTTTTTCTCTACTGCTTTCCAAAAAGCAATGGGCTTGTGGATCTGACCAAGCCAGGTTTAGATTTAAAGACAGCAAATATTTGTCAATGTTCTTTGTCCTGTGCTAGATGTTTTTGCAGACATTGTATCATGTGATCTTCAGAACAACAAGCATATATATTAACATGTCATAAGGTTTCAGAGACTTTCAATATTAAAGAAGAATGTAGTAAATGTTGCAGGCAAATAAGAAAGCTTTAGAAAACCTAGTTCTCACTTATTCTATGGCTGTGGTTCACAATTATGATGATTTTGCTCCCCACTTCAGACAATTGGCAATCTCTGAAGACATTTTTGGTTGTCACAACTGTGAGGATGGAGGGATAAGTGGAAAGGTTTCTGTGGGCATCTAGTGGGTAGAGGCCATGGATGCTGCTAAATATTTGATGGTGCATAGGACAGTGCCCCACAACAAAGAATTATCTGGTCCCACATGTCAAAAGAAATGAGAAAGCTTGCCCTGGAGATTTGATAGTATTGGAAAAGCAGAATACAATAAATGCTTATGAAACTTACTATATCTACATATAGACTTTGCTTTTGTTTCTTTAAATGTAGCTCAGTGGTTATCAGCTTTTAGTTTATAAGGAATGATTTGTTCAAGGCTATATAAATAAAATCATATGTGAGATGCTTGATGTGTGGTTTAAGAATTTTCTCAAGAGTAATTTTCTCCTTGAGACTCTGAGTTATGTGTTGGTCTTAGAACCTCACTTGATGTTCACAGCAGCCGTGGGAGGGGGCAGAGTACAGTATCTCAATTACATAGAGGAAACAACTGGGGCTTGAAGAGAAAAAACAATGACTCGATCAAGATCTTTATGACTAGTAAATAACTAAGCCTGATCTCCAACCCAGATCTTTTTATAGTACACTGTTCTTTTTGCCTAACCATATACAAGATGTTCAATAATTTAACTGACATTTGTTCAGATACTATGCTAGGCATTGCATACACAAAAAATTAATAAGATAATGACCCTATCAGAATGATAAAGATTAATCCAGAATGGCCATTCAACATTCTTTTTTTATTTGTTTATTTGTTTAATTTTCCTTTTAGAGATGGAATCTTGCTCTGTCATTCACGCTGGAGTACAATGCAATGGTGCAATCTTGGCTCTCTGCAAACTCTACCTCCTGTGTTCGAACAGTTCTCCTGCCTTGGCTTCCCAGGTAGCTGGGACTACAGGTGCTCACTACCACGCCTGCTAATTTTTGTATTTTTAGTAGAGACAGAGTTTCACCATGTTGGCCAGGCTGATCTCGAACTCCTGACCTCAGGTGATCTGCCTGCCTCAGCCTCCCAAAGTAACAACATTCTTTTGCTCAGCCATAAAATAAGAACAGAGTACTATAAAAAGAAACATTCATAAAATAATAAAATGTTTTTAGAAATAAAAGTATGATAGAAATAATAATTTCACTAGAAAAAGTTGAGGAAATCTCCAAAGGCAAGATAAAAAGATAAGGAAATAGAAAATAGGAGAGCAAAGGCAAGAAAGCTAGAAGAGCACTCAGAATGTCTAATGTCCAACTACTGGAAGTCTCAGAAAAATGAAAACAGAAAAAACAGAAGAAAAAATTATTAAATAAATATACAGAAATCTCCCAGATTTGAAAGACACATTTTTGTGAATTAAATGTATCCAACAAGTACCCAAACAATGAATTTAAAAAGGTCACACGAGACTTGTTATCCTGGCCATGAGGGACTAATAGAGCCCACAATTGCCTTCATAACAAAAACAACTAGAAAATGGAACAAGTTATGTGAAATAACAGTTTTCAGATATTGGACAATAGGAAGAATAGGACTGTGATCCCTGAGAGAAGAAAAACAAATGAAGGGAGTCTTGTGGTTGCTCTGACTTATGTCTAGATATGATCTCTTGACTGAAGAACAGAGAAGAACCCAAATGGAAACTGGTAGCCTTGTTGAGTTGGAGGGAGGCGAAGAGCAGTTGGGTAGAAAGGTAGCTGAAATTTGTGGGGCAAATAACTGAGAGAGGGGAGCAAAAGAGAATAGATTAGAAATCCCCATAAAGATCTCCTTGAGTTTTTTAACACATGCATAGAGTGGAATTCTGAGAGGCTAGGAAGAACAACTACTGGAGAAATAGCAATTATTGGGAAGCTGTCAACCAAAAATATTCCCAGAGGTCTCATGGGGCTGAGACCCATTCAAAGTTCCACCAGTCAGAGTGGAATGGCCTTGCTGAATAAACAACCATTCAGTAGTGATGACAGAAGTGCTGTGTATTAGAACTAGATCTATGTATTATAACGTAATTGCTATGTATTACTCTAGATCTGCTTTAAAATGGCTTAAAAACAAGCCTCTAAAGGATAAAACTAATATGTAAGTAACTTCCTTCCAGAGCAAAGTCTAATACTCTTAAAAGGAATAGTACAAAACCCAGCACTCACCAGTATAAAATTCACGGTATCTGGCTTAAGAAATTACTAGACGTATGAAGAAGCAGAAAAATACTATAATCTATAGCCAGAAGAAAAGGTCACACCAAGGCATATCATAGTGAAATTTTAGTACACTAGGAATGAAGAAAAGATTCTGAAAATTCCCAGAGAAATACAAAAGAGAAAAATAAGGACTAGGAGTAGAAGGGCATCAGACTTTTCAAGAGTAATACTAGAATCCAGATGAAAAGGAGTGGGGCATTAAACATTCTGTTGGAAAGTGACATAAAGACTAAAATTCCAAATGTGGCCAAAATATAGAATAAAGGTTGAGGTAAAAGACATTTTTCAGATATGCATTTTCTTAAAAAATTTATCTCCCAGGTACCATTTCTCAGATGCGCTACAAAACGAGGAAGTAAACTAATGATGAGAAAGATGTAAGACTTTAAAAATGGGATCCAATGCAGGAGCGAGGCCAAAGAATCCCCAGGGGATGATGACAGTGGGTGATTTCAAGATGGCATCAAGGCCAGATTGGAGCAGATCAGACAGTTCAGGAAGACACTTCTTCAGGAAGACAAAACTGAAGGAATAGTTATATGTTTGAATGTATTCAGAGGCGATTTACACAATGGGGGAAGAGTTAAGGTTTGATTTACTGGTAAGTTCACAGAAAACCATATAAATAGAAAAAAGACTATTATTAACTTCCCAAAAGACAAAAAGTATAGGCAAAGAAAAGTAATAGAAATATGTGACATAATTAATTGGTGAATATTATTTACATAGTCATGATAATATAAGCATTTGATATATATTTACTCAAAATTATGAAACAGCTTGTTGAGAGGAAAAGAGATTGAAAGAATGTGTTAGGCTGAAATTGTGTTAGGGTAAATGCCAGAGACTGAGTACAATGAAAAAGAGCTGAATCCTCATTTAGGTAATTCAAAATCAGCAGAGAATTCTGAACTTAAATATCAAGAAGTAGTAGCCTAGTACAAACTTGTTGTTTAGAAATATAGAAACAAATGGCAAAATAATCCACTACAAGATTTGGAAGTGTTTGCTTCTGGGGAGTGGGGGATGAGAAGGTAGTGACTGCCATTTTAAAAGAAATCTTGTAGAATTATGTGTCGTAACATATTTTCAATTCTAGAGCCATCTTTTTTCTGTTTCTATTTTTAATGCTCCTTCTGTTTTCCATTTTTTTTTTTGCCATACATTGTGTGTTTTCTTTAGTGTCTCTTCAAGTTGAAGATTAATGTTATTCTTAGTGGTATGTGTTTATATCTTCTGCCTTTATGTATGGGCAGCTAAGAGGCTATTTCATTTTCCTCTAAAGGGGGTGGTTCACAGCATCTCTTGGTTGGGAATTACCTGACTATGCAACTGAGCAGAGATGTTGCAGATATTCCTACTGAGAAATGCTGAAAGGTTCTCTTCCACTGACTCTATTGTAATCCCCTGAACCCCCAGTTCTAATTCCTAGGTCCATTCTGGACAAAACAATGATAGATGCATCTACAATTACGAGTTGGATGTCTCTGAAACAGGTGTCTTCCAAGCTCATTATTGTCTGTTATGCATATAGAAATTTCTAGGCATTAGCAAGAAGCTTGCACATTCAATTAATAGCATTCAATAAGTATTGGTTGGCTCATTATCCACTTTTACACCCTGCACATTGCTAATGAAAATCTCATCCTTTTTGCTCATTTGAATCCTGCTTACCTTTCAAGGCCAAGCTCATGTTCTCATTCACTCAGTGACTTATTCATCTTTATTAAGTATTTATGGAGCACCTACTCTGTACAAGGCATTGGGGATACAGCAGTGGACAAATTACTCAGTTGCTGTTCCTCATGGAGCTTACTTTCTAGTTGGGAAAGTAGACTTCAAACAATTAGTAACACGAGTGATAAGTGATAACTCATGATAAATGTTTTTAAAGGGTAAGTATGGTATATCAAGAGATCATTGGTCAATGTAGCTTGACCTTGTATATGCTGTGTGGGGGAAGGAAGTTTAGAGAAGACATGTGTTGATACTGAGAGCTTAGGATGAGCTGGAATAAGCTAAACCAGGCTGGGGAGAGGTCTTGTAGACAGAAGGAGCAGCTTGTTGGAAGGCTCTGGGGGTTAAAAGGAGCAAAGCAACTTTGAGGAAAGTCAAAATGGCTAATCTACAGGGTAATTCAGAGAGAGGGGAGCATAGAATCTGAGTTGATATGTAAGCAGGGCAGGCGATGCAATGCTGTGATAAGAATTTCTGTTTTTATCCTAATAACAATTGTACATCATTGAAGATGTTTAGGCAGTGACAATGGGATGACATATTAGTGTTTTAGAACTTACTCTATGCTTTTTCAGTGGTCTGTGTGGCTGATGATGCTGTACAGACCTCAATGGAGACATTAAGTTAGAGAGAAGAGCATGTACCCAGGAGGTACCAAGAAGGAAGATTTAGGAGGCACGTGTGATGATAGAGAGGAAAGTGTCAAGATTTAGGTGACTCCTGTATGTCCTGTTTTGTGATATTCACTAAAAATACTGCTTCCAGGATACAGATAGTTGGGGATAGCAGTGATTTGGATCTTTTCAGGGCTGGGGCTTTACCAGCCAGGTGGTGGAATAGAATGAAGGCAGCAATAGACTATGTGTATATTATGATAGACTATAAACTCCAAGATGAGTTAAGAAAGGTGTGAAAGCAGAAATAACTGATAGAAGGTGAAAGAGTCATGGATTTCCTAATTTTCCATAGGAAAAGACTTCTTGTGAGGGTACTTGAGCTAGTGACCTGAAGGGACTGGGATGTTTGAATTAATAATGTTGGAGGGATGCAGAATTAAAGGTGTGGTTAAGGAGGCAGTGGCTCAGCTGGTGGGAAGAGAAGGTGGCTGAAGACAAGATCAAGGCCCTGGGACACTGCATAAACCTGTGTGGGGTGTGCAATGCAGAAACTCCAGTGGGCACCATTCACATCAGCGACAATGTTCTTTATGCTCCTGGAGTTGGGCAGTAGGGTGGCCATGCCAGGGGATGGACACACAGGGTGTTGGATAAGAATTCTGTGCAGGGGTTGAAGTCACTGGGAAAGACAGCAAGAACTGGGTAAAGAAAAATGCTGTGAGCCAGGAGACCTGTAGATGACAACAGTGAAGAGGAGAAGAGGTGGCAGGACCAGAAGGCTGGATCCTCAAAGGATCAGGGATCTTGGCCAGAGGGCAGAGCAGTAACTGCCTGGAAGCAGCACTGGGAATAACATTACCTCCTGTCTATGAGGTTAGAGAAGAATGCAACAGAGTTTCAGAGGAACTGTTGTGCTCAATGGACAGCTGATTCTCAGTATAGAAAAGGAGTGAAAGAACACTTGGAGAATAGAAGAGATGTGGGTATTTGCTGATATTGGAGTAAGAGCTCTAGAGGAAACAGTGGAAGGATTTGGAAGGGAATTTAGGAGTAGTGGCTTGGGTCTGGGGCAAGAAAACAGTACACATGGTGTGGATGGAAGGAATGCAGAGGAGAGGTCATGGAGGGGCCATGTACTTTGGGAGCAGATCAATAGGAGTGTAGTGGACAATGCCCAGGAGGAGATTAGCCACTGGACCAGTGAACAGAGGTCCTGGCTTACCAGGTCTGGGGTCGTGACAGCCCAGCAAGAGCGGAGATCCTTGGAGGGGTAAGAGTCCTCCTCGGTTCCGAGCTTATGGTGCCTGGGGTAGTGAAAGGGAAGCTTCTTGGCTTGGGCAGCTAGGGAGAGGTGCCAGCTAAGTCACTTCCTTTACAAAGTGTTCCCTCTTTTTTCCAATACAGAAGAATGTCTTTCTCACCTCCCCATACGCAATTTATCAGCAATATGGCCTGTAATTCTCTTGGCATTTCCACGACCTTGTAGTGGCATCCTTTTGCTAGGTATTTGTTTACCCACCTAGATTAGAAACATCTTGAGAACAGCAATGATATTTTTTGTCCTCATCAGGACCTTGCAGGGCACTCAGTAGGTGTCTGTAGGTTGGTTAGTATACTGACATCCTGTGCTTTCTAACCCCATCTACATAGCTCTATTAGTCATTAATCCTGGATTTTCCAAGTCACAGAAACCTAACTCAAACTAATGTAAGCTAAAAGGTCATGGAAAGATATCATGGGAACCCATTTCCCCTCCCCCTGCCCCAACTCCACCATGTCTCATTTCTGCACTTCGATTCTGTCTTTATTCAGTTCTTTCCAGTGGCAAAGATAGCTACTGGCAGCTAGGAACTTATTTTGTTTTCACATTTTCTGATTAATTCCAGATCTAAAAAAAAAGAATATCTATTTCCTGAGGGCTCTAACTATAGTCCTTGAAGTGGCCATGATTGGTCAGGCTTGGGTTGTGGTCTCTCCTCTGAAATCATCTTCGTGGTTAGGGTTTGGGATACTCTGGGTCTTGTCATCACACCTGTGATGGGAGAGTCAAGGCTGTGTGGTAGCCAGCCCCACTAGACCAGAGGATTGGTGTTCGCAAGAAAGCAGAGTGGATATTTGCTACAATGCTGATTCCTAGCAGTAAGGGAGAGAAAACAGCTGCTGAGACTTCGTGGTCTCAAAGGAGGTATTAATAGTAGAAGGCAGGGAGTGAAGAGGAAAGAATTTTTTTTTTTTTTTGAGCACCCAGTGCTTTCTAAGCACCACATTCTTTACTGGTTCTAATCTCATTTGACCCTCCCAATGATTTGGTAAGGCAAGTAGGATAGGATCATTTTAAGTTTAAAGAAGAAAAATTGAAGCTTGGATAGGCTAGGATGAGGATCAGATTCAAATCCTGAATTATCTGACATCAAAAGCCCTATGTTTTCCTTTAATCAGGGTTTCTCAACCTCAGCTCTTGGATATTTGGGGCGGAATAATTCTTTGTTTGATTATGGGGCTATCTTGTGCGTTGCAGAGTTTTAGCAGCAACCCTGGCCTCTACCCACTAGATGCCAGTAGCAACCCTACTCGGTTGATTCAATCAAAACCATCTCCAGATATTGCCATATGTCCCCGAGGGGCAGGTTGGAGGATGGCAGCAAAACTGTCCCACTTGGGAACAAGTGACTCTAAATCATGCAGCTGAACAAATTCAAAGTTGTGGTACCTAAAAATGTATGTGCTGGCAGCTGGGAAATACCATGAGGGATCACGTCTTTACATTTTCACATGCTTCTGTGTGTTTTATGAAACTGTAGCACTCATGTGAGTGAGGGCTCAAATCCAGCAGGAGACAGTAAATTGTTTGCCACCAAAAGTCATTTTTGTCATTACTTTACCAAGATTTTCCTCATTTGGAGTGCCCTTCCAGAAAACAGCCTCAGAATCAGATAGCACTTCTAATATTAAATTGAGGAAGAAGGTGGTACATTGCGAAGTTCTTGGCTCTGTGTGACATGGTCTAGGTAAAATGAAAGTGGGAGGATCTCTGCTGTAACTGCCCCCAAGAGCAATTTGGCCTGCGCACAAAGTTGTGTTTTTGAGAGCAGTGGAGATGCTCCTCCTATGTGGAGAAAAGGTTAGCGAGGCTTGGGTGAATGGAGCCCGAGAGGAACTTGGCACCAGCTCCTGCTGACTTCATTCCTCCTGCCAGTCGGAGCTGATTTGTAAGGATGTTTGGTGCCAGAAACTGGGTGGGAAAGGGGAAGTAAATTCAAACAAAAGAATGCCCCTGAAGTGTCTGAGAAGAGGCTTTTAGCACCATTCTTTCAGTGCTCTCAACCAGACTGAAGGTGCAAAAATTTAAGAAGCAGCCCCAACCACTTTGGAGAATGGTAGAGTGTATCCGACACAGTGATATCATCACATCCATTTGTTGGACAAAGAGCTTCATTGTATAACAAAATAAAACATGTTTCTCCTTCCAGTTCCTGCTTTGTGACAAATCTTCAAAAATGAACTTACAAAGGAGCAGACTGGAAACTTGGCAAGGATTGTTTTTAGACAAGCTCCTTCCAAAATATCTGATTGAAAGGGTTTTCAGACTGTTTTCTTGGCCTGCTGTGCAATTTGCAAACAATCTCTTTTTTGGTCAGTTGTTGGGGGAGGGGGAGGAATTGATAAAAGTACTTGAAACTGATTTCTCACGTTTGTAGACAAACCTCTTCCAAGCTCATGGGTAAAAAGTACATGTTCTTGCATTAATTTTGGAGTCTATCTCTGGGCCCAGTCCTGGTCATGAGGAAAGTCTAGTCCTGGCCATGAGGGCTATCACCTGTTCCTCCTCTTGCTATCTACCTAGTGAACTACATGGACACCTTCCAAATTTTAGTGGTTAAATTCTTTGTTTTCAGGGTGTCATTAGAGTCTCAGATTTTCTTAAAAATGAAATACTCTACATGATCTGAAGATGAAATTAATTCTCCTAGTTCAAATCTAATCAAGAAATTCTTCCCAACGGTGGTTACCAGAGGCTGTGAAGGGTTGTCGGGGGTGGAGAGTTGGAGCAGATGGTTAATGGGTACAAAAAGATCCAAACAATGAATAAGACCTAGTATTTGATAGCACAACAGGGCGACTGACTATAGTCAGTAATGTTTAATCATACATTTAATAACTAAACGAGTATAACTGGATGGTTTGTAACACAAAGGTTGAATGCTTGAAGGGATAGATACCCCTTCTCCATGATGTGATTATGATACATTGCATGCCTGTATCAAAACATCTCCTCTACTCCATAAATATGCCTATTAACCTGAAAGCTATTATATACCCACAAAAATTAAAAATACAGATTAATGGAAAAAAAGAAAGAAATTCTTCCCAGTCAAGAAATCCAGTTTAGTATGTAAGGCTATTTTTCATGAGTGTAAAAACTGCCTAGCTTATCTCAAAAAGTTATATATTTTATGATTCTGTGTATATAATGTCTCAAAATGACAAAAAGATAGAAATGGGACAAGATCAGTGGTTGCCAGGGACTAGGTGAGGGAGCCAGGATGTGACTCTGAAAAGATAACAAGCTGAGCCTGTGGTGTGCACCCGTAGTTCAAGCTACCTGAGAGGCTGAGGTGGGAGGATAGTTTGAGCCCAGGAGTTTGAAACTAGCCGGGGCAATAAAGAGACACCCATTAAAAAAAATTAGAGGGTAGCACAAGAGAATTCCTTTGTAACTGAATTCCTTTGACAGAAGAGGTCTACATTTTGACTGTGGTGGTGATAACACAAGTTTACTCATGGGGTAAAATGTCACCTGATTACATGCCCTCACCCCCAGAAAATGAGTCCCTGCAAAATAAAATCCGAGTAGGGTCTAATAGCCTAGTTAATTGTATGATGCCAATGTTGATTTCTGGTTTTGATAAGGTACTGTAGATGTATAAAGTGGCACCATAGGGAGAAGATGGGTAATGGGTACACATAACCTCTCTGGACTATTTTTACTACTTCTTGTGAGCTTATAAGTATTTAAAAATAAAAATAAAAAAATTATAAAACCCAAATTATATAGCTTCATAACATCTAGCATGGCAGAGATGACCCATAGTAGGTAATTAAAAAAAATGAGATGGATTACTGAATGAACAAAAGATCTTTTCCATTGTACTAATGGAAGTTTAAAAGAGCGGTGATAGGCCAGGTGCAGCGGCTCATGCCTGTAGTCCCAGCCCTTTGGGAGGCCAAGGTGGGTGGATCTTCTGAGGTCAGGAGATTGAGACCAGCCTGTCCAACATGGCGAAACCCTGTCTCTATTAAAAATGCAAAATTAATTGGGTGTGAAGGCACATGCCTGTAATCCCAGCTATCTGGGTGGCTGAGGCAGGAGAATAGCTTGAACCTGGGAGGCAGAGGTTGTAGTGAGCTGAGATTGTACCACTGCACTCTAGCATGGGGAACAGAGTGAGGTTCCGTCTCAAAATAGTAATAATAATAATAATAAATAAATAAAAGAACGATGATAATAGATAACATTTTTGAGTATGTAACGTCAGGCATTCTGCTAAGGACTTTAAGCATTGTTTCACTTAATTCTAGAAATAAGGTTCTTATTTCTAAAAAGTTTCCTCCTTTAAAAGATAATTAATTCTACATATTTGGTAAAAAATATAAAGAAAAACAAGAAAATTAATAATGACCAAAAAAGCTTGGATGGTAGTTAAAACAGTTGGGTAGGAAGAACAGTAGCATTGCAGGATTGAGGGCTGTGGAGGAGGAGGGAGGGACAAGAGTGGGAATCTATTGCTATTTGTTGTACCATTTTAACTTTGTACATATCCTTGTGTGTGTGTGTGTGTGTGTGTGTGTGTGTGTGTGTGTGTGTGTGATAATTTATATGAAGTAAATTATGTGGGGAAAACATGTAAATATGAAAGCAAAATGTAACCAAACGCAGCTGGTGGTGTGACAGGAGTTATTTTATTGACAAAGGCAAACCAACCAGAGACAGTTTGCTCCCGGGAGGGGACACCTGGCTTGACTTGGTTGGTCACTGTAACTGCTGGCGCCAGAACTACCCTAGACTCTCATAAAGAGGCTTTGGGCATAAACTGTTGGAGATGTGTCTAACAAATGAATAGTGCTGCGGGGGAAATGAAAATGATTTTCCGTGTGAATCCTAAATTCCTCACTAGCCCCTAGCCCACATGGGGAGATAGTCAAATCTCAGCTAGACAGATCTGAGCTGATGGAGGGGGCTGAGCCATCACACGTTCCTGTTGCAGTGCCTTTAGGATGTGGAGAGGACAGGGGCCCAGCAGGGCACACAAAACCTAAAGGCTAAGAACAGGAAAGGGACTTAGAGAGCACTGGGCCAGCCACTGCATTTCACAGACGAAGAAAATGAGGCATACAGAAGCTGGGACTTGTTCCAGATTTCACAGCTACTGAGAGTGCCTGTGTGTACCAGATCCCAGGGCTGCAGGCTGGGACCCTTTACTGCTCGTGGAAGTTACCGATATTCTCCATAAGGATTGAAGGGCACTTACAGAGACATATGCAGAATAGTCAGATACAAACAAAATATGGATCAATGGGAAAAGGAACCAGGAAAGTCGGATAAAGTTTGGAGTAAAGTTGTTGTTCTCAGAGCGTATTTTCAGTTCAGTTCCCAATGCCATGTGCCTTTAGCGGCCTTTGCTGTGTGAATGTGAGTACTAAGGAGACTAAGGAGAGGACTCCTTACAGTGGCTCCTTCTCAAAGTTAGCATCGAAACAGGGAAGTCTGAAGATATCTGATCTTAACTTAGAAAAAAATTATAGAAGTAATATGTGAATACTTGCTTCCCATAAAAATGTAAGTTATATATTTTTACAGGAAGCAAGTTATATCCTGTATCAAATAATAAGTGAAAGCACCTCCTGTAGGTAGCCATTTCTAACCATTTGATTTGTTTCTTTTCGGACCTTCTTCTGTGCATTTATATGTAGATATAAAACATACATATATGTAGCTTTAAGACGATAAATGGGATCTAGCTATTTATTATTCGTTGATTTGTTTTTTCTTTTAAAACTGTGTCTTAGAAATCTTTCCATCTGGAAATCAAACACCGCATGTTCTCACTCATAGGCGGGTGTTGAATAATGAGAACACATGGACACAGGGAGGGGAGCATCACACACTGGGGTCTGTCGGGGGAAATAGGGGAGGGACAGAGGGGGGTGGGGAGTTGGGGAGAGATAGCATTGTAAGAAATGCCAGATCCAGGTGAAGGGGAGGAAGGCAGAAAATAACACTGCCATGTGTGTACCTGTGCAACTATCTTGCATGTTCTTCACATGTACCCCAGAACCTAAAATGCAATAAAAAAAATGAATAAAAAAGAAATCTTTCCATCTGGATACATATGGCTCTACCTCAGTTGTCTTAGTGCCCGCATTGCAGGACAACTGCTGTAACCACTTTTCTACTGATGGACGTTAGGCTACATCCTCATGAAAAAAGATCAGTAAATATGCTAGTGCATGTGGCTTGGCTTGGGCCATGTACATATTTCACAGGATCCATTCTCAGAAGGAGAATAGCCCAATATCTGTACCCTTGACCAAACAATGTCAAGCTGGCCACCAAAAAGCCTGTACTGAGTTATAGCCCACTAGAATGTATGCTTATTCATTTTGCCACATTCTTTCCATGAATAAATATTATCTATCTTTTAAAATGTTGCTGATCCAAGAGATAAAAGAGTGGTATCACTATATTGCTTTAATATTCATTTCTCTGATTTCCAGTTAGCATGCATAGTCTTTCTCATGTTAGTTTGCCATTTTTGTTTCTTCTTAATTGCCGAATCATATCTTTTATTTATTTATTTATTTATTTATTTATAGGACAGGATCTCACTCTGTCACCCAGGCTGGAGTGCAGTGGCTTGATCATGGCTCACTGCAGCCTTGACCTCCTAGGCTCAAGTGATCCTCCCACTTCTGCCTCCCAAGTAGCTGAATTACAGGTGCATACCACTCTGCCCTGCTAATTTTTGTATTTTTTGTAGAGATAGAGTTTAACCATGTTGCCCAGGCTGGTCTCAAACTCCTGGGCTTAAGCAATTCTCCAACCTTGATCTCCCAAAGTGCTGGGATTACTGGTGTGATCCATTTCCTTTTAGAAGGACCAGCCTCCTTTCCTTTTACAAAAATAGTTCTCACCAAATTTTAGGCACTGTTTATGAATGGGTAGTAACTTTATTGTGGTGCGATTTTCTTTTTGGGGTTTGTTGCTTTTCTTTCAAATTTGTTTATGGTTTTGTTCGGCTTAGAGATATTTTAAATTGGCGCGTCATCAAACCAGTAGCCTTTCATTTTATTATTTATGTACATTTTTTTGTATTTTGCTGAGGAAAGCATTCTCCAATATCATAAAATTCTTACCTTAAAACAGGATTTATTCTTACATATGGCACAAGGTAAGATTCTAATTTTATGTCTTTTCTCCAAACGGATAGATGTTTGTCCCAACATTAGGTATTGTCTGGTTCCTTCTTTCTTTATCATGTACTAAATCTATATTTGGTTTCTGAAACTGTCTATTCTATTCCATGATTTAGTCTCATGCCAATATCACACTGCGGAATTACTGTCATTTTCACTTTGGTTATTTTTTATGGATTTGCCCTCCTATTGGAATTTTACATTCAGCTTTTCAAGTTCTGCAAAAAAAAGCCTGTTGAAATTCTGATTGACATCTCGCTGCATTCATAAATTAATGATAAAGAATTGATATTTTACAAAATTTAGTCTTCTCGTTCATTTGGAAATTTGTTTTCAGTAAAATCATTTTTTTCATAAAGTTTATGCATGTCTTTATTTGGTTATTGCTAAGTATTTTATAGCTTTTATTGCTCTGGAGATTTTAAAATTGCATTTCAATTACTATTAAGTTGTTTTTCTGATGTAGAAAATTATCGAGTTTCTATTTGCTGATCTTGTTGTGATCGGCTATCTTATGGAAACTTCTTATTGGGTTTCTATGTTTTTTGACTTACTTTCTTTGATTAAAAAAGTAGATAAGCATATCATTTGACTGTAATGGCAGTTTGGTCTCTTTTTCTCCAATACTTACGAATTTATTCCCTTTCCTTATCAAGTTGCATTGATTAGAATCTCAATAATAAGGCTGTGTATCATCTTTCTCTGGTTTGAATTTTAATCATATGCTTCTACTGTTCTACCCTAAAGTATGATATTTGCTGTAACTCTTTTTAATCAAGTTAACAAAAATTTTTTTTAGTAATATAGTGAGTTGCAGTAACAAAAGGTCTAAATTTGAACCTTTGTTGTACTCATAAAATAAACCCTAGTTGGCAATTTTAAGAATGGTTTATTAGTAAAAGAGGCCTGATTTTAAAATAATAATAATAATAATCAAAGCAGGAAACAAGAATTTCTAGTGTTTTCAATAAACACAGGAGGGAGCAAAGGGAAACTGGAATTGAAGCGTTATAAGCATTTTGTCTTGTTTCAAGAAGAGCTTATTAATACAAATGTTTTTCAACATTTAATTAGAATATTTTAAGCACATGTATTCAGCATAAATTTAATCTTGAGGAAAGTGGAAATAGAACATGTGATTTGCAATCCACTAGCACAAAAAAGGAAACAGAAAATTTCTTTAATCAGTAAAAATAAAAGAGAAGAAAAAAGAAACATGCCAAGATTAAAAAAAAAAAAGAAAATGAAAAAATAAGATAGCAGGAATGAGAACAATCATCAGTTATAAAGGAAAGGAAGCCTGGCCTGAGTTTTAAACATCAGAGTATTCACAGATCTGAAAGTGTCTTTATTTTATCTAGATACTTAAATGCTAGTAGAGTCTGGAATTTTTGGTTCATCATGATATTTCACAAGAATGTTGAAGACATTGTGCCATTGCACTCTAGATCCCAGTTCCTGAGAAACCTTATGCTGGTTAGGTTGTTACTCTACTGAATGTAGCCTAATTTTTTCTTCCCTACTGATTATTTAGAATTTTCTCTTAATCTCTGGAGTTCAGAGATTCTTCCAGACATGCTGAAACTATTTTCTTTCTTTCCTCTTCTCTTCCTCCATTCCTCCATTCCTTCATCCGTTCATTCTATTGGCCATTGATTTCTGTTGAATGTTTGACAATACTTTATGACAGCTCGTATTTTCAGATAAATATCTGTAAATGAACAGAACCAACAGCTCAGAAATGTTTTCCTAGTGCACACAAAAATTTCTCTTTCTCTTGGCAATGAACATAGTTCAGATGGTAGGTGCTGGGGTGTTCTGGAGTATAGAGCTATCATGGAGCCTGGTAGGCTGTGCTTTGCCTCAGGATGACCAGTCACTTGTCTTCTGAGGAAGTTTTGTTTCTTCCCTTGAGATAGCCCAAAATTACTGGGGGAATTACTTTGTTCAAGCTCCAGTGTCTACTCTGAGATTCTGCTGTGTCAAAGTTCCCACACTGTAGAACTGCAGCTGAGGTCAAAAGCCAGCATTAGGCACTGTATCGGAACATGGACTGATATTATTTTACTCTTTTAAAATCAGTGTGTAGGCCCATCTTCTAGTTCTTCTTTCATTCCTACTGCCTCTGATCACAGGCTTTTTTTTTAGAGGAGGGCTTCTCATTTGTCCTTATTTCCGTGTGAATCTTTAGGTCTGTTTCTACCTGCTTTTTCTAGAAAATTCTCAAAGTTCTGATATGGCAAGTCTCTTGGTTTTTCATTTCTGTTAAAATTTGATTTTGTTTGTGTACTTTCTCTGTCATTTCAAAGAAACTTAGGGAATGAGACCAGGTGAACACTTATCTTCAATCAGCTATCTTAAACCTTCATTTGACCTTCTTATCTCAAATAAATCCAAGATTATTTTCCAGAAAAGTCATCTTTAAAATATTCTGTTTATACTAAAGAGTCAGTTAGAGTTTCAGAAGAAAAACAAGTGATTATTTTCCCCCAAACTAAAATAATTATCCAGAAAATGCAGAAATGGATACAAAGAAAATTTTTAAAAATATAATAGTTTCACCATCATATTCATTACAATTTGATATGCATAGTTTGAATTTTTTGTACCCATGGAAATGTTATCTTCCCTATAAAATAGAACGATCATTTTCAACATAGCTAATATTTACTTATTTATTTATTTTTTCAATGAAGCAAAATGTGCCTTAAAAATGCTTTAAAAATTTCTGTATTTTAGATATTTATAAATTAATCCAATAGCCTTAAACATCTTTCTTTTTTGAAAGAAAAAAAGAGAAAGAGAAAGGGGGAGAGAGAACAGGAGTCTTGTTATACTGCCCAGGCTGGAATGCAATCTCAAGATAGGTATTAAAAACCTCTTTTATGCCAATAATTGTACTTAACAGTGGACACAGGAAGGAATAAAGGAAGAAAATAACAAACACACAGCCAACCAATATTTCATTTAAGTCTGTGAAATGCTGTGCAAATGCTGAAGAGTGATTTACTTCCAATTATGTGGTCACTTTCAAAATAGGTGTAATGCGATACTAAGAAAAATGTATGTTCTGTGGACCTGGGGTGAAGAATTCTATAAATATTCACTGAGTTTACTTGTTCCAGGTCTGAGTTCAAATCATAGATGTTCCTGTTAATTTCTATCTCGTTGATCAGTCAAATATTAACAATGTGGTGTCAAAGTCTCCCACTATTATTGTGCGGGAGTCCAAGTATCTTTCTAAGTCATTAAGAACTTGTCTTATTTATCTGGGTGTTCCTGTATTAGGTGCATATATATTTATGATCATTGATTCCTGTTGTTGCATTGATCCTTTTACCATTATGTAATGTCCTTCTTTGTTTCTTTTAGTCTTTGTTACTATTAAAGTCTATTTTGTCAGAGATGAAAGTTACAACTCCTGTTTTTTTTTTTCTCTCCATTTGATTGATAAGTCTTCCACCAACCCTTTGTTTTCAGTCTTTGTGTGTCCTTGCTTATGAGATGGATCTGGATATAGCGTACCAATGGGTTTTGACTTTTTATTCAATTTGCCTGTGTCTTTGGTTGGGGCATTTAATCCATTTAAATTTAGGGTTAATATTGATATTTTGAGTTTAATATTGTCATTTAATGCTAGCTGGCTATTTTGCCCATTAGTTGATATGGATTCTTCATTATGGAGATACTCTTTACCTTTTGCTAAGTTTTTGGGATGACTGATACTGGTTGTTCCTTTCTGTATGTAATGCTTCTTTCAGAAGCTCTTATAAAGCAGGCCTGGTGGTGACGAAATCTCTGAGTGCTTGCTTGTTCATGAAAAATTTTATTTTTCCTTCATTTATGAAGCTTAGTTTGGCTGGATATGAAATTCTGGGTTGAAAATTCTTTTCTTTAAGGATATTGAATACTGACCCCCACTCTCTTCTAGTTTGTAGGGTTTCTGCTGAGAGATCTGCTGTGAGTCTGATAGGCTTCCCTTTATGGGTATCCTGACCTTTCTCTCTAGCTGCCCTTAGAATTTCTCCTCTATTTCAACCCTGGTGAATCTAACGATTATGTGTCTTGGGGTTGCTCTAGGAATTTCTTTGTGGTGTTCTCTGTATTACCTGGAGTTGAGTATTTTCCTGTGTTACTAGGTTAGGAAAGTTTTCCTGAATAATATCCTGAAGAATATTTTCCATCTTGGATTCATTTACTTCATGACATTCAGGTACACCTATCAAACATAAATTAGGTCTTTTCAGGTAGTCCCATATTTCTTGGAGACATTGCTCATTACTTTTTACTCTTTCTTTTCTAATCTTGTCTTCTCGTTTCATTTCATTAAGTTGGTCTTCGACCTCTGATATCCTTTCTTCTGCTTGATCAATTCGACTGTTAAAACCTGTACATACTTCACAGAGTTCTCGTATTCTTGTATTCTTCAGTTCCATTAATTCACTTATATTCCTCTCTAAATTGTCTATTCTTGTTAGGATTTCATCACACCTTTTTTTAAGGTTCTTAGTTTCTTTACATTGGGCTAGAACATGTCTTTTTAACCCACAGAAGTTTCTTATTATCCACCTTCTGAAGCCTCTGTTAATGGAATGCACTCATTCTCCATCAGGCCTTTTTCCCTTGTTGATTAGGAACTGCAAACCCCTGTAGAGGGAGAGGCATTCCGATTTTGGGTAGTCTCAGCCTTTTTATGCTGGTTTCTTCCCATCATTGTAAATTTATCCACCTGTCGTCTTTGTAATTACCAACTTTCAAATTAGGTCTCTGAGTCCACGTCCAACTTGTTGATTCTCAGCGCTGGAATCTGAGCAACCCACTCTGCCAGCTAAAACAGCAGCGTTAAGATTCTTGGTGCTTTTCTGCCTGGGAATCTCTGGTCTGGCTTCCTTCTTGAGTCCCTTTTTAAATCAGCTGAATAGGTGACTCTGCCTTCCCGGAGCTCCAAATGTCGACCAAAAGGGAGCTGAGTTCCATTTACTCTGCACCAAGAACCACCGCGCTGGCCACAGAGTCATGCTGGCAACCCGTGGGGCTCCTCTGCTGGGAATCTCCTGGTCTGTGAGCAACAAAAATTCGTCTGAAAGTGTGGCATCCTCTCAATTCTTTGCGCTGGGAGCTACAATCCTGAGCTGCCAGTAATCAACCATCTTGGATCTCTCTCCGCTAATATTTATATGCACTTAGTATAGCTCAGGCACAGTGTTGAGATTTTATTTTATGTATACATTAGTTTATGTTATCACTTTTTAATCCAAATCTTTCAGTAGTACTTTATACTTGGAATTTCTATGAGTCCCTTTTTTACGGATGAGAAATTATGCTTATGTAGGTTAATTAACTTGCTCACTTTCTCTGACCCTCTTAAATACTACATTTTACCACCCTGCCATACATACTGTTTTGTAATCCAATGGAAAACAAATCCATGGATTTCTTTTCATGTCAAAAACTATGCATTTTGATCACAAATAGTAATTGCTTCATAATATTATATCATTATATCAAATTATATCAAATATTTTGATAATATACATTATATATAATATATCAAATCTACATTAAGTATATATGGATACATATTAAAAGATAACATATATATATTATTTTATATATATGTTAAGTGTATATGTACATACTTCTACTTTGCCAGAATAAACAGTGTTATACTAAAGACTATTCACCAAATTGTATTGAACACTTTCCATGAATTAGCATTATTTGGGTGGTGGAGAGAAAACATGCTCTCTGACCACGTGGAGTTTACATTCTAGTGTGGGACCTAGACATTTATATATAATTACATAAATGATTATGTAATTACAAATGAGAGAGATACAGGGTCCTAAGTATATGTTCAGCATGGGAGCTGCCTGGCTTAGGAAGTGAATTGAGCCATTTTTGAGGAATTCACGTGGCAGAGGAAAGTTTTACTATCACCTGCTGGATATCTGGCGGGCTTTATTCCTCCATGGCTCCATCTGTGAAGTGTTGTTAAGTAGAATCCAATCCTTTGAGAACTGTATTAACCTAACAGCACTCTCACTAAGAATCCCCAGGATTAAGATCGCCTTGCTGTGCACAAGTCATCAGAATGGATTAAACATGTAATTGAAAGGCTCATCGTGTGCTACTCGAATGCTTTGCTGTACCAGAAATAAAATGAAAATGAAATCATTTTCTCTTTCAAATAAATATTATATACAGCAGGCTTCACTGGCTCCATTAGTACTGTCCAATTGCACAGAGGCAATTATATTATTTACAGCACGTGCAGACCCTAAGAGGCTCCTTCAACTTGAGGCAGACAAGTACTGTAACATTATCCCTCCTTACTCTCTAACCCACGCTTTCTTGCTGCCTCTCTCCCTTTCCTACTAAAATCTACTGACTGTTTATTTTTTTCTATTTGTGTTTTTTATAGTCTCCAGAGCAAGCAGCCATTTTCAGCAGGTGTTTCTTTGCTCAATATCTTGAGCAGGTCAAAGCTAGCACTGTCATGAAGCTGGTATATTTTGAGCAAGTTGAAGCCAGTACCCTCACAAGATTGGTATGAAAATTCCTTACTATACCCTGGTCGGTTCATGATTTGTTTGTAGGTTACTTTCTGTCTTAGTACATTTTGTATTGCTATATAGGACTACCTGAGGTTGGGTAATTTATAAAGAAAAAAAAGGTTTATTTGGCTCACAATTCTGCTGGCTGGAATGGTCAAGACTGGGCATCTGGTGAGGGCCTTGGGTTGCTTCCACTCTTGGCAGTAGGCAAAGAGGAGCTGGCATGTGCAGAGATCACATGGCTAAAGAGGAAGGAAGAGAGGGGCTGGAGGTGCCAGGCTCTCTTTAACAGCCAGCTGTAGTGGGAACTAACAGAGTGAAAGCTTGCTTACCCCTGAGTGAAGGCATAAACCTATTTATGAGAATCCACCCCCATGACCCAAACCTTCCATTAGGCTCTCCTCCAACTTTCGGTATCAAATTTCAACATGAGGTTTGGAGGGGACCAATATCCAAACCATAGCACCTTCTCTGTATAAACTTAGGCACTTAGGGTGTGTTTACTTACTGACAACAGTAAGTAAAATGCCTTTTAGATCAGTCACTAACCCTGTAATAAGTTGTATAAAGCTACAAGGAGACTTCAGTTGGGAAAGTCCTTATCATCTTTCTCTACAACATGGTAAGAAGGAAATAATCATTACCATTCAATGAGCATTTACAGGTAAACTTGCCTGATTACAATAATTTAAGCAGACCCTGAGAATGACCCCATGTAGCAGAAGCACTTGAATGTGTGTTCTGAGCTAGGGAATTTGAGATCCGCCAACCTGGAGATTTGCTCCTTGTCTATGATAAAGATCTAAGCCTCCAGCCTCTCCCACTGGAACATGGGCCATGCAGGGGATTGAGGCCCTGAGTTTTGGGGTAAATGAAGGTGTCAGGTAGAGGTCGTTAGGGAGAGAATGTTAACTGAAAATGCTATAAAGACTGCATGGTGTTGCAGGCAGTTGTGGTTTTCCTGCCCAGCCTGGAGCCACTGGGCTATAGGTAAGGTTGATATGTCATGCAGCCCACTACCAAGGGACCGTGTATGTAAAGCCGTTCTCCTGTCCAGCCTGCCACCACTGGACTCTCTCACTTGTATGTGAGCCCCTAATAAATTCCCACTTCTCACTTGCTGGCTCTGGGTCTCTTCTTTGGTCTCTTGAACCTGGTACATTCCCTATTGAGGTTAATAGGGGTTCGGCACAACAGTCAGGGGCTTCACACACATCATGGCTAATCTGATGGGAAAATTGGAGATCAATGATGTTAAATAATTTGCTCAATGCCACCCTGTAAAAAGCAGAGCCAAGAGTGAACCCAGATTTTTCTGGCACCTAAACACAAGCTCTTTTTTTTTTTTTTTTAACCTGTGATGGTTTAAAAAGAAATGGCTACAAATTCTTTGACTCTTCACATTGAGAAGATTGGTCTATATTCCCTCCCTTTAAGTCCGGGTGGGCTTTTGACAGTGGAGTTTGACAGCAGTGATGCTGAATGATGATGTTTGAAGCTGGGTTACAAAGACCGTGTGCTCTGCCTTGTTTGCTGGAACATTTGCTCTTGGAACCTTGAACAACCAGATAGAAAACATGACTGTCCAGATGCCACCTTGCTGCATGGAGCCCCAAGCCACATGGACAGGCTGCATGTGTCAACCTTGTAGCTACCATTGACAGATCTAGCTCAACACGAATTTTGAGGCACCCCAGTTTAGGCACCAGACATGCAATTGTAGAAGCTTCAGGTGATTTCAGCCTTCAGCGTTTAATTCCCCCCAGACATTTGACTCTTCTCACCTGAAGCTCCAGACATTGTGAAACATAGGCAGACTCTCCTTGTGTCCCATGCTAATTTCTGACCACAGAATCCTAAGCATAATAAAATCCTTATTGTTTTGTGCCACTGAATGTGGGGTGATTTGTTATGTAGCAGCATTTTGTAGAATTGAAAGGGATTTTGTTTGTTGACTAATTTACCTTCTACCAAATAAGCAGAATCTCATCTGTCTAATTGAAAGTTTATATGTTAGTGGTGGATGTGCTAAATCTAACATTCAGAAAGGTTTTGTTTGGCCTTCCAAATTTTGGGTTATACAATTTTTCAAAACGTGAATTTCCAGCTTTTCTGGAAAAATCAGAAGATATGAAAACACTGGAGCTTCCCCTGGTAAGGAAATAGTCACATGTTTCTTAGTAGCAGCTACCTCATTCTGGGAGCTTCTGCTCTCTGGTGCTAGAGGCCCCAGTGCTCGCTCAGTTGCGTTACTAGCCCTCCTACTGCCTACTTAATACAGGTTTTTGTGTTTGTAGAGAGGTAGACGATACTATAGCTTATATTTGAGTATTGAAAGATACTTGAGAATTCTTGTTTCTTCTGTTTTGTCTTCCAAAATTCAAATTTGGTTTGCATTATTGTAATCTAGTTTGCATGTACAGTAATTTTAGTGATGGCTGTAATACCTTCTAATGCTATAAAACAGTACAGCTTAAGATAAGCACACAATATCAAATCTTAAATTTAACCATTCATCTGTTTAAATATAAGATAAAGAAAGATGAAAGAGAAGTTTACCTGTTTAATTAGAAAATGAATGTAGCTCTATCCTACACTCAGTTTTAGAAAAGGAGGCTGTACTTCAATTGCAGACTTACTATTTAGTCTGTTCAGGACTTATGAATGATTTTTTTGTTCTCGAGGAAGACCCTTCTTTGCCAAAGCCTCTGCTAGAAAAGAATTTGGATTTTGGTATGGATTTATCCCTTTGGGGTTCTTGAGTTGAAACCCAGCTCTTTTGTGTAGCCATGAGGTGTCATTTGATTTAGGAGGCTGTTAGTGAAAGTAGCTGCTATTTACCTTGTTGGAGCTGGTAGAATATTAATGTGACTGCTTGCCAAGCATCTTAAGGTACATGAGAAAGAGAAAAAAATATCATTTTACTGAATACTTAGATTTCAGACCAGAGCAGAATAACCCGTATCTATTTCCATTGGCATTATAGCAGAAGGGAATGCCTTCAATTTTTTTTCACTCAAATTTAAGGACTACACAATGGGAAGTGATTACTAAGGGAAGTCATAGAAATGCTTCCTTCAGAGATAATTAAAAAAAAAAACAAGGCATTCTAGATAAAGAGTCATTACGGCTTTGGAGTGGAGCAGAGGTAGTAATAAGGAAGGCCAATGAAAACTTGATGACCTTTTGAAATTTCTACTAGAGCCTTAATAGCTGCTATATACCTTAATCAGTGGCCATAGACCCATAGTAGACTTCCTTAACATTGGCTTGGAATTGGGTGTGTATTGGATGGCCATTATTATTACAGCTGATTGGCATTTACCTGTTAGAATTGTATTCTGATGAGGTTAATGCAATCTTGATACCTATTTATGGCTTCAAATTATTCCTTTGGTCCTGTTCAGCATAATATAAATCTCAAATGGGACTCTTAACCTCATAGGCAAAGTGCTACATAGCAATGCTATGGTTTTAGCTTATGACTTTTATGTATAGGTCTCAAATTTTAGAAAAATTATCAAAGTCAGTATGTGGATACTTGCTGAGAGGAGTTCCAGCAAGGGGTAATGGATGCTGATTGTAATAATGCTTTTGGTCATAAATATTAGAAATTAGCCTTGAATGACTAATCTACTACTGGGTAAGTGATATGGTTTGGATGTTTGTCTCCTCTAAATCTCATGTTGAAATATAATTCCCATTGTTGGAGGTGGAGGCTGGTGGAAGTTATCTGGGTCATGGTGGTGGATTTCTCATGAATAGCTTGGTGTCCTCCCATAGTCATGAGCTACCATGAGATCTGATTGTTAGAAAGAGTCTGGGGCCTACTTCCTCTCTTTCACGCTCTCACCATGTGATACGCTTGTTCCCCCTTTGCCTTCTACAATGATTGGAAGCTTCCTGAGGCCTTACCAGAAGCAGATACTGGCACCATGCTTCCTGAAGAGTGTGCACAATTGTGAGCCAAATAAATCTGTTTTCTTTAAAAATTACCCAGTCTCTGGTATTCCTTTATAGCAACATAAATAGACTAACACAGTGAGCCACTGAGGATAGCCATAGAACACCATGGGTACATAAACAATGACAGAGATTTCTTTCCGTGAAACAATCATGCCATTTTCTATTATCAAAAAAGGAAAGAATAATAGAACTTCCTCCACATTCTCTGAGATGCCCTCCCCCTTTAGTAGCCATATGAATTTTCTTTCTTTTTCTCACAGAAATATTAATCCCATCCTTGACTTCTATTGATTAAATCCAGTCCCACTGTAGAAGAGTATGTGATAGACTTCCTGTAGGCTTTTTCAGAAATAAAGCACTTCATTCCCCAATTGTGGGAGTGTCACTAGCAGAAAGCTAGCTGCCCATCCTCCTGTCAGAAGAAAATCCCATACAAAGTTATCATCCTTCCAGGAGTGACACACATCACATTCAGTAATTGATTGGAGTAGGAACATGCAAAGTTCCACAAGACTGTCTTCACTTCTGACACAAGTTTTGGGGTTGAGGGGTTCCCAAGACCACCTTTGCATTTAGTAATTCACTAGAGGGACTCACTGAAAGCTGTTATGCTGCTGATTCAGTTTATTACTGTGAAAAGATACAGATTACAATAATCTAAAGACAGAGTCTCACTGGAGAGAAAAAAGTTCCACGTATGGAACTTATAGTTATCCTCTTCCAAGGAAATCATGGACAGAAATTTCCTAGAAACAATATGTGAGAAAACACATGAAGGTAAGGTCACCTGTATTTTGGTGTGCAGAGTCTTTATGTGGGGCCCCATCACATAGACATGATTGACTGCCCACATGGCTGTCCTTAGTTTCCAGTCTGTCTGAGGTTGAGTTGGTACCTCATGATCCACAGCATCCACCATAAATCACATCATTAGACCATCTGCTGTGGCCCAAGGCCTTTAGATGAACGAAGACACTTTTATCAGGCAGGATACTCCAAGGGCTTAGGAATAACTTCCCAGGAGCTGAGGTCTAAAGCCAAGTATCTCTTTGGGCAAGGTTAAATTCTTTACTATACAAAATAGAAATAGCACTTTCTCCTAGCTTGGGACAACTCTTTAGGGACATTCTAGATGCAGACCTCACTCTGGGGTCAGCTGAGACCTCCTTTGAGACCATGGTACAGCACAACTTTTTTTTCTGCCCGATCCTGTTTTCCTCCCTTCCTTTCCAAAGGTGTTGATTGAAGATTATGTCCTAACAAGTCACCTTTGTGCTATTCTCTATCTCAGGATACACTTCCAAGGGAACACAACTTATAACAGTTAGTGCTGCAAGTGGTCAAGAAAGCAGATGCTGGGATGGGATGTTTAGAGCTAGATCACTTGCTGCCCCGTTGCCAGTAAAGAGCCTCTCGCTGATAGAAGTTGGAGCACAGATAACGCCTGACACAAATCACAGCATAACAGTGCAATAGTTAAACTTTCCACTGACAGTGAATTAGAATTGCATCCCGGTGGAAGAGAGTGCAGTTAGCAGACGTGATCAATAGGTACAGAGAAATTCCAGGGAAATATTAACTCCAAAGAGGTGGAACTGGTTGGTTACTGCTAAAATTGATGTTCTAGATGCAAGAAGTGAGTGTTTCATCATCAACTGAAAGTTAAGTGTAAAATCCAGAAGACATTTTTTTGTAGCTTATAAAGAGACTCTCATCTTGGGGGGTGGGTGGCAATAAGGAGAGGCAGCACTTGGGTGACCAACTATCCTAGTTTTCTCAGGACTGAGGGGTTCTCAAGATGTGAGACTTTCAGTTTCAAAACCAGGAAAGCCCCAGGCAAATTGAGATAAGTTGTTTATCCTAGGCAATATGGGAAACTGAGGATGAAGCCCAGGATTTAACTGTAAAAATGACTGCACTTCAAAGAAGATTTAACTCCCAACCAAGGTAGGTTGGCTAGGCCAAAGTTGGGAAAGAATCTTGCCACATAGAATGGAGACATCTAGGTTGATGCACCCAAAAATCTTGAATCCCCATGTTCCTCTAAAACTTCTGAGACCAAAGGAGTGTCTTGCTTTACCTTCCGAAGGGCTAATACTTCCTTCTGGTTTGAAGATAGTGCATGGGGCGCTCCCACCCAAAATAACACTTCTCTCCAAGACCTTCCCTACACCATCTCCTGAGATTGTCACAATATAATTAAGCTGAAGACATGCTGGGCCTGAGGAGAAAGGAAAGGGATTAAGCCCTAGAGGAGCTACAGGATCTAGTCAGGATGTACCAACAGCTGGGACAGTACTCACGGGAATGAATTCTGAGGGTGCTCAATCAAGGAGAACATGAAAAACGGAGTTGGATAAGGGAGAGTTTGTTGATTTGGGAATGCTATCCTGAGATACAGACTTTTATTGCCTGGCAAGGACTCTGAGAGATGATTTGAACATAATAATAAGGGTGGCTCCTAGAAGTACATTAGGTGAGGTAGAAATGCAAGATTGTCATGGCAGATGAGTTTGGAAGCAGGGATTAAAAGGCTCAAAGAAGTGTATATGTTAGAGAGGATATACCATAAAATGCCAGAAAACCAACCAGAGGACTATGTTGTATGGAAAGGCCCATAGAATTCAGCATGTTCCAAAGCAGTAAGAGAAGCACTGGTGAAAGAGGCACCAGCACCACTAAGAAATTCAATGGCCAGGTGCAGTGGTACATGCCTGTAGTCACAGATACATGGCAGGTTGAGGCAGGAGGATGGCTTGAGCCCAGGAGTTTGAGTTCAGCCTGGAATATATCATGTCTAAAGAAAAAGAAAGAAGAAAAGAAAATTCAAAATTCAGCCAGAGCTGAAGGTAGGAAATGCCATTATAGAACTGGACTTACTGGTAAAAACCACATTTTTCAGTGGCAAAAATCACAATTACTTTTGCATGAACCTAATAGTAACAATGATGATAGGACTCTGAAACAATAGAGGCCAAGTGGCAATGTTTAATTATTAGACACAGGTAGATACAATTATTTAATGACTGGAAGGCCTGACATGAAAAGAATGATGGAGATATTTAATAGAACTAGCATCCTTCAGGGAAAAACAGGTAGCCAACAATCGTACTACTCAAATTGTACAAATTAAATAAATCAAGATGGATGATTAGGGTGCTGAGGGCAATCACACATTAAAAGTGACCATTTTTTCTCAGTTTCCTAATATGAGGATCCATTGCTTGAAGGAGGGATCAAGTCCTCAGGAGGATGGACCCAGCAAAACCACTGCAGATAGACACTGAAAATATCAAATGAGAGACAATTCTTTCAGTCCTTCTTCAAAGTGCCTTCCATTTATTTAATCAAGTGACTGTGCACTGGGGAAAAGGGAATGCCAAGGGCTGTCAGATGTTTGTTCCAAGTTGACATTGATACCTAGAGACTCCAAGCGTCAACATTTCTGTCTCTTCCCCTTCACTTCCTCCTAAGAGTGAGAACATATAAATGGCAAATCATAAATATTGTTCTGGCCCAAATTCATCTCACAGTGGGTCCATTGAGATGCAACTGAGAGTCACTTCCCCACTCACTGAATGTGTAATTGGAAAAGACATGCTTGGTGGTTGTCATAATGTCTGCATCGATCCTTGACCTATGGGGTAAGAGCTATCATAATGGTGCAGGACAGCTCTCTGGGTGGCCTTGGACCAACACAGGTTTTCCCCCTTTCTAGCCTGTAGTTCCCAAGAATAACAGTGGAATGTATAGAAAGGAAACATCCTGAGATAAGAAGAAACTGGCTACAACAGCCTGGGCCTGTTCCAGTCCTTCCTAGAAACAGGATGTCTTTCAACACTTTAGCCCAGTAATTCCTGTGCCCTGGGGTGTAAAACCCAGGGTAGGCTGCTTTACAAGGTCTCTTAGCTGTGGTGCAACTGGGGAAAGTACAGATCAGACTGTATCCACTCCAGGCAGTTTTTCTAAGCCTCAGGCAATGAGCTCACAGTGAATACCAGCTTCTGTTATTCCTTACTGCCTATCTATCATAAACTCTCTTCATGTAATTTGCTGTGTGTGTGAGTGGTATGTCTCACTGGACTTAGGCAAGTGGTGAAAGTGTGGCTCAAAAAGCAATGGTTTGAAGTGGTAACCAGTGCACAGTGAACCTGCTTTACCAATGTGGACAGCCAAATGGAAATCTCTGAAACTGTCCCCACCCCTGGCCAAGATAGTACATAAAAAACATTGTGTTTTGAGGGAGGAAAAGAATGAGAGAAATTAGTGCTACCCTTCAAGACCTAAAGATGCAGGATGATCCTTGTCATATTCCTGCTTAATTCACCAGACTATCCCCTGCAAAAAACTAGATAAATCCTAAAGGATGATAGTAAACTATTGCAAGTCCAACCACATAGCAGCTCCAACGGCTGCTGTGGTACTTTTGCTAGAAAAGATTAACATAATATTGGGTATATGATATGAGGTCATTCATCTGGCAAATGAATTCTTTTCCATCCTTCTCAAAGATGATGAGAAACAATTGGCATTCAGTTACAACGGACAAGAGCATACCCAGAACTATGTTAACTCTCCCACTCTGTGACAGTCAAAAGAGACTGGGAGTGTTTGGTAAAAAGAATATTGATTAATGTATGCTCAGTCTGCCTTGTTTAGGCAAAAATCAGATTATTTTTCTAGTAGTGCTATGAGAAGAAAGAGCAGATGCCTTCTGAGGAGTTAAATTTCCATGACTGAGAGTATCCTAGCACAAAGTGCTTGCCTGTCATGGCCATTGTGGGGATAACTTCTGTTTCTGATGGAGATGCTTGAAATTGTCAAACTTGCGATTCTCTGATTTCGAATGAGAAATAAAGAAGGGGAGATCATGCTATTGACTTTGGAAGAGCACTTTCAGGTGGATATTTTGAGTCAGGAGCCAAGAAGTAATCAAGTTCCAGTTGTTTAATGGTATGGGCTTAAGTATGTTCAATGGCATGTGTCTCAGAAAATAGTCCATTTCTTGGATGTCCACTTTAAACACATCTCAATCTTTTCAGGATGTCTTTTGATTATGGCTGTTCATAACTTAATATCCTTTGGCTTTCTTGTTACACTCACTGGTGGTGGGGACCAGTTTGTCACAGGTTTCAACCAGCCACATGGGTGCAATCATCAGGTCTGTGTTGTGTTCTTCATTCTGCATCTCCTCCATTGTGGGTTGGGGTTTCTTCAGGATTGCTTGTCACTCAGGCAGGTGCCAAAATTGCACAAAAGGTTACAGTCCATGGGTCAACCCCCAACCAATGGGAAATAGAAGCTGGTGGAGCTATGCTTTCTTTTTTCTTCCCTGGTGGACAACACAGGCATCTCATATGGTCCCAAAGGATCCAGCACCCAGCCTCCTATAATGGTGGTCATCTCAATAAGGCGTCCTTATGTTGGCTATTTCCTCCTCCCAATTTCTTTGCTCTTGCCCCCTTGGGATCACATTCCCAAATAAACAAATTGCACTCAAGCCTTCATCTCATATTCTGGTTTTGGGGGGAATATGGGCTATGTTCTGTAACATGATTATCTCATAGATGCTTCCAGTCAGATGCTACCAAGAACTACTTATGTTGCTGGCATACAATCTATGTGTGTTTGTCCTTCTCTAGTCTTATTTTCTAAACTACATAAAACAAGGCAAAACAGGTCAAGTTCCATTTCAAGAAAGAGATTCATTAAGAAATCAGAGTAGTGAACATTTTTGGTTGATCTTTATATGTCAAGCATTGTGCTAAGTGATTTACATACATTATCTAACTTCTTACCTTAATTCTATGGGAGAAGAACTATTATTGTTTCTATTTACACTTAAGGAAACAGAGGCTGAGAAAATATTGGTAACTTTCTGTATGTGGCTTGGCTAGTGAATAGTGAAGCCAGGAGGCCATCTGATTCCACTGTTTGTCAGAGCAGAGTTCTTAAACACTAGAAATCCCAAGATGCAAATCAATATTAGTCCTCAGGGAATGATTAATGGTGTTTGATTACCAACATTTAATGTGCAAGCATTGGGATGGGATTGCACACAGAGTCGATTTTTCTGAGGCAGCCTATAGAGAACAGGTGTCTCCTCCAGCAGGGGAGGAAGGTCTCATTCACCAGACAGGGAAGGTCAGCTCCTTTCTGGTTTTGTCTGATTGCTGGAAAAGGAAGAGAACTGTGATGTTTATTTACAGTTATATATAATTTTTAAGATTATTTATGATATTTGTAAATAGATGGCTCTGCCTGGTAATTTGTGGAAGTTTCTTGGGTTTTTAATCACAGAGATGGCCTTAAAAATAATTTCAGTCTGTCACTGGAGGACAAATAAATGGTGTTTGCCATGTCAGGCTTCAAGTAGGAGTGGCTGGTAACACCTAGGAAACAAAACAAATAGGATTAGGTAATTTACAAAAGTGCTTCATTTTTCAAAACCTCTCTTTCTTCACTTCTTCATGTTATTCTGAAGTATAATGTTTGTCTTAATTAGAAGAAATGGGTGGTGACTCTGAAGGCAAACAGATCCATTATTCTTCAAGAAATGTTCTAATCCTTCAGCCTGAGGTCAGGCTGTACGGATAAGAGGTACCCTGGGAGGGGAAGCATTTTTTGTTTTAAACTGCTGCTGGCAAACATTTCCTTTTCCCCACCTCTTCAGCTTCCAAAGCAACCCACAAACGTCTTTCCAAGGAGCATACACAGAATCCAAACTCTAGACCCAGCCCTGGTGCACCTGCTTGGGCTGAAATATTTTAGGGCCTTTGATGATAGCAGTCTGACAAGCCATATCTGTTTTCCAGAACTAGGCTCAACCAAACGAGAGAAGGGTGGAATTTCCTTTCAATTATCTTTCAAAATGTATGGTCATTAGTGCATTCCAAAGTTTAAAGTACACGTATAAAATTTTATGTGTCACATGAACCAATTTTCTTAGTTTCCAGGGATTCTGTTCCCAAATGAAAATGAAATGAGAACCACTGTGGCAAGAACCATAACTACTGAATTCTGTGTCCTTGAGAAACTTGCTTAGGCTTTCTGAGTATGTGCTAAGGTGACAGGGGATTCAAAGGTGAACCAGATGCAGAACATGCCCTCCAGAAACTCAGAGTAGTGGAGGGGGTGTTAGCAAAGATACGCAAATAACTAAAATATGAGCTAGAGGAAGGAAAACTTCCTTTTGGTAGAGTGTTATAGGAGTTTAAAAGTGAGGTTATTCCAAGCTGAAAGGAGCAAGAGAGGCTGTGTAGAATCCTCTGAATGTAGTCTTGAAGAGAGGGTTGGATTTAAACACTCAGGGGTTGGGTTGGAAAAGCCATTCCAGAAAGAGGGGATAGGCTGTGAAAAAGCTGAGGTGTGACAGCACTAGTGTGTGTGTGCAGCAGTACAAGGAGTTTGAGAGCAGGCGGAGTCCAGGCAAACTGGGGAAGGATGGTGGAGGCATTTGCCTATTGGGTGGAGAATTGTGGAGGACCCTCATGGATGACTTAATCTTTCATTACATGAGGCTGTGACTTGCTCAAGGTCACATGGCTAGCAGTTGACAGCAGGGTGGATTACAGCCTCAGTGCCCTGATTCTCAGACAAGTGAGTTTTCTGCTCTTCTTCACTTTATGTTACAAGGAGTTTCTAACTTTGCTTTATTTTTGGTCATCTATGACAGATATGTTTCAGAGGCCATTTCCTGAGGTTAAAGACAGTGTGGTCCTGAGGGCCACTTGTAGCACACTATGAATAGGTTTGCTCTTACTTTCCTACCACCCTCCTCTTACCTGTTAGGGTACCAGTGGGGCCAGGGCGGAGCCAATAAGGACTCGATAACAGGCACATGGCTGAGGGTATGTGTGTGCGAGAGAGAAGAGTGTGCGATGTGTACGTGCGTATATGCCTGATGTCTCTGTACCAAGGCCAAATGTGAATTACCTTGGAGCTTTTGTTCACTCAGCTTGACATGGGCAAAAAGCCAGCACAAAGAAGAATTCTACTTTGCCTTAAAGTGTGTTTACTTCTGGGCTTATCTGGAGCTCAGGAAACAGGGAGTACTTCATTGACTCCAAAAGCCTTTCCTTGAAGTGGGCTGCATGCTGGCTTAGTTGGGAGAGAGAGGCAAGTAATTAGTTAAATTCAAACACTGGAAGGGACTTTGGAAATCATCTGCCAAAAGCTTTCCATGACAGCACATGGCTTCCTGAAGCAGGCTAATACCTGCCTCTCAGGGTTAGTCTGCTGGTCAACAAATAGTAATTAAGAGCTTAGTATCTGCCAGACAGAGATGTTGTGAGGATAAAGTGAGGTAATGCCAGTCAAGTGCCCAGCACAGTGAGGGCACCCACGTAGTTAAGCAGTGGTGGATTCCCCAGTGTGGAGCAGGGTTCTGGAGGCCTAGGAACCTGACATACAAGTATATCCAGGCAGTGATCCTGGTTTGCAGCCCTACAGTCCCTTCTCTTTAATGTTGTTACCTGATACCCTGATTTTACAAACTTGGCATCCACTGCAACAAAACCAGGAATCAGATTTTAGTGTTTTCTGTTCAATCCTTCCTGTGTTTTATTGTGTGTGTGTGTGTGGTGTGTTGGGTGGGGTGTTAGTCTTTGTTTTTAATGTGATTAATTACTTCTTTTCCTTCTGTTTTTTACTGCTTTTGAATTTAATATTTGTATTAGTTTCTGAGGGCTGCTGTAACATGTTATAAAACTGGGTGGCTTAAAACAACAGAAATTAATTTTCTTAGCGTTCTGGGGGCTTGAAGTCTGAAATCAAGATGTGGGCAGGGCCATGCTGCCCCGAAACCTGTCAGGGAGTCCTTCCTTGACTCCTCCTAGCTTCTGGTGGCTTCCAGCCATCCTTGGCATTCCTCGGTTTGTAGCTGTGTCACTCTAATCCCTGCCTCCATTGCCACATGACTTTCTCCCCCATGCACCTCAGTGTGCTCCCATTGCCTTCTTATGAGAATACCAGTCATTAGACTTAGGACCCACCCTCATCAATTATGACCCCATCTTAACTAATTCATCTGCAAAGGGCTTGTTTTGAAATAAAGGCACTTTCGGAGATTTCCAGTGGACACAAATTTTTGGTGACACTATTCAACCCAGTAGGGTACAGACAGTCCCCAATTTATGATGGTTTGACATAAAATGTTTTTGCATTTACAATTGTGTGAAAGTCATAGGTACCTAGTAGAAAGCTATTTTGAGTACCCATGCAACCATTCTGTTTTTCACTAGTACTGCATTCAATACATTACATGAGACATTCAATCCTTTTTAATAAAATAGACTTTGTGTTAATTTTGCCAAACTGCAGGCTAATGTCAGTGTTCTGAACACATTTAAGATAGGCCAGCTAAGCTATGATGGCTGGTAGACTAGATGTATTAAATGCATTTTTGACTTATGATATTTTCAACTTATGTTGAATTTATTGGGATGTGACCCTATTGTAAGCAAAGGTGCATTTATATTTGTAAAGGAATTTTCCAAGAGAAGAAAGGGTCCATATTGGACAATGAGTAAGCATTATTGTCTTCCTTCTGCATTCTGTTTCTCTGAACTCTAGGTTACCTTGGGTGACTGTGATGCAAAGCACTGAAGGACTGACCAGACTGGACCAAGCATCCCTGGTTCACTGTGGTTCCTTTGTACCCGTCCAAAAGAAGTTTATTTAAAAAGGTGGATTCCTGGCCTGGCTCTGACATTTTCTGCTGACATAACTTCAAAGAAATATTGTAATCACTTTAAGCTCAGTTTCTTCCCCATGAACTAAGAGTAGCAACAGTGCCTACCTGTGCTACTTCTACAGGGTACTGGTGAGGAGCAAGCAAGAGGACATGTGAAATATCCTTGCCCATTTGCTGATCATCACCTCCATGCATCTAAAGTGAGGGTGATCTTTCAAAAACACTTACCTAGGCTGGGTGTAGTGACTCATGCCTGTGATCTCAGCATTTTGGGAGACTGAGGCGGGCAGATTGCTTGGACTCAGGAGTTCAAGACCAGCCTAGGCAAAAATTAGCCAGGCATGGTGGCATGAGCCTATAGTCCCAGCTAATCAGGAGGCTAAGGTGGGAGGATGGCTTGAGCCTGGGGAATTGAGGCTGCAATGGGCTGTGTTCACGCTGCTGCACTCCGGCCTGGCTGACAAAGCAAGACCCTGTCTCAAACAAAATGAAAACAAAACACTCCTCATCTAATCCTTTCACTTCCTTGTTTAAATAATCTAATTGCTCCTTCATGTTTAGAATAAAGCCCAAACTTGTTCTTACAGCTTAAAAGGCCCTTGTAGGATCTGGCCTCAACATATATTTTCAGTCTCAGAGCTCACTACAAGTCTCATCTCTTCCACCTACCCTTCACTAACTCTTCCAGCTCCTACCTGCAAGCTCATTTCTGGACTACTAGGTTAGCACTTGATTATATTTTGTCTGAAATTATTCTTTGATGGTTTCTTGTAGGAAGGTCTAACCGATTAAAATCCGTAGAAGCACAGTAAATAAAAGCAGAAAACTCTAGTTGAGGTGAGGATGTTTCACTTGCTTATTATCTCTCTCATTTTAATGTTTCCTCTTTGCTCTTTTCACTGACTTTCTCCTCACACGCTTGGTAGCCCTGCAGCTTTGTTGAGCACGGCTTGAAAATTATTGTATGGATTTCAGATTCAAGATGGCAGAAGTTCTCTCTCTCTCTCTCACTCAGATGGCAATAAAATTATAGTAATAATTCTAAAAAACTATAAACTTGTAACAAATAGAAGAAATAAAGACATATGCCAGTAGTCATGCTCCAATGGTTGATATCTTTCAAAACATCTTTGGAAGGTAGAAAACACATGAAGAATTCATTGTCTAATAGAACAGAGTCAAGAAAGCTTCAGGGTAGGAATGTGCACTTGGGTGTTAGCAAAAGGAGAACACCCATTGCTCAACATAATGACAGAGAGGCTCTACCCTAGGATTCAGTGGGCATCAGAGGGTCAGAGTAGAAAGAGGGGCTGGAAACAGAAGAGTAACTGAAGATCCATGGAGCTGTTGGACTCTTTTCCCTCCACCTTTTTTGTGCAACTCAGAACAGCCCTTGTCCTTTAGCTGAATCTTCTCTCAAGAAATTGAAATTAATCACTGGGGAAGAGGTAGTGTGAAGATTACTGTCCCAGAGTAAATCTCCTCTCATTCTGGAATGGGGGGTCCAAGTGTAATGACTGGTTTCCCACCTGTTCACTTGAAGAAAATTATGTCATGTTGAGCAAAACCCTTGTGCACAGAGCTCCTCAATTGCTGTTCTGTTGCCGCCTTCTTAAATATGAGAAGACATCTGGGGGTTATCAGAACACTTAAGCAAAGCCCAGAGCATAAAAGATAAAGGCCAAGGTAAACAAGCAAACATGAACCTGAATGAAGCGGAGATAATTCAAAGGACAGAGAAACACTTAAGAAAATCTGGTTCCTTCCGAGGGATTTGAGAAAATACTGCATCTATGAAACAAGTGAGAATGCTTTGAAAAAGAAAAAAAGGGACAAAATAAGAAAGATCTTGGGAAATATAAAAGAGGATTGCTGGCTGGGTGAGGTGGTTCACGCCTGTAATCCCAGAACTTTGGGAGGCTGAGGCGGGTGGATCACCTGAAATCAGGAGTTTGAGACCAGCCTGCCCAACATGATAAAACCCTGTCTCTACTAAAGATACAAAAAATTAGCTGGGTGTGATGATGGGTGGCTGTAATCCCAGCCACTCGAAAGGCTGAGGCAGGAGAATCACTTGAACCCAGGAGTTGGAGGTTGCAGTGAGCCAAGACTGTGCCACTGCACTACAGCCTAGGTGACAAGAGCAAAACTCTAAAAAAAAAAAAAAAAAAGATGATTGCTAACAAAATAAATTGATATAAGGACTGGAAGACAAAGTGAAGGAAATCACTAATAGCTAAGAATAAAAAGAAAGACGAAAGAAAGGAAAGAGAAATAATTGAAAGAAAGAAAAGAGAATCAATTCAGGAATCACATCCTCTGAATAATAGATTGGCTTTTATAGAAGTTCCTGAATTGGCAGAGGAAACCAGAGGAGAGAAATTTATTAAATAAATAAGAAAATAAAATTTCTAAGTACTGGAGGGAGATATGAATCTTCAGATTAAAAGGTCTACTAAATATTAGATGAAATAAATTTTAAAAGATCCATATCAATACAAATACTCATACAATTTTGCTTCATTGGAGATAAAGAGATCATCTTGAAAGTTTCCAGAGAAGAAAAGCAGGGGACTTAGAACAAGAATCAGTCTGGCATTAAATTTCTTAGCAGCAATTCTGGATATTAGAAAAATGGAGGAATGCTTTCTAGAGCTCTGACTGAATGTGATTTTCATCCTAATATTCTATACTCACACAAGCTATCAATGAAGTTTTAGGTCAAGATCATTTTTTTTCAAGTACTCAGAAAGATTATAACCATAGATTCTTTGTTAGGAAGCTGTTACAGAACTTATTTGAGAAGAAAAATATCAAAGGAGCAAACTAAGAAAGAGGAAATCATGGAGACAATGCCTCCAACCCGGAAAAGCAGCAAAGAGAAATGCCAGCCTGGCAGCTCAGTCCTGGGCACAGGGAGAAATTAGTCCATATTGGAGAGAAAAGACAGGGGATGATGTGGAAGAGATGTTGGCAGTGTGGGGGACAGAGGATTTTATACATTAAATTGTATATTAAGAACTTTGGGCCGGGCATGGTGGTCCATGCCTATAATCCCAAGACTTTGGGAGGCCAAGGTGGTTGGATTATCACTTGAGTCCAGGAGTTTGAGACCATCCTGGGCAACATAGGGAGATCCCATCTTTACAAAAAATAAAACATTTAGCTAGCATGGTGGCATGTGCCTGTGGTCCCAGCTATGCAGAAGGCTGATGCAGGAGGATTGCTTGAAGCCAGGAGATAGAGGCTGCAATGAGCTATGATGGCACCATTGCACTCTAGCCTGGGCAACAGAGTGAGACTGTGTCTCAAAAAAAAGAAAAAAAGAACTTTGAAAATTGCAGGACTATTATAACATTATGGAGAATAAGAAAAAAGGGAAAAAGTCAGAAACTTTGGGGAAACAACAACAACAACAATAAAACAGCATGAGAAAGGCCTGGTTCAAAAATAAAGCAAACTTACCTGTGGCATGGTTTTGATCAGTTGATGAAACCTGAAGAAGTATAATTCATTTGATCTAGATGCCAGGAGTACTATTCTCTGGTTTTCAGTTTTTAGAATTCACATGTATAAATCATGGAGGACTAAACGATGGTTATGAACAGAGTACAAATATTATTTATTTTGATAATGTAAACATTTCAGGTTTAACTGATAGGTTGGGGAGAAGAAGCAAGGAAGAAGGAAAGAGTTGTCAGCAGTTGATGGAACAAGACATTAGGCTTCAACATGCCACGTGAAGTTGTAGAAATTGATTGGATGAACTGAAAATGGGGCTGTAATTATATTGGGTGAAAAGCGAGCAGGAAAGAAAGGTAACTATATTGGATGAAAAGGGAGAAGGGAAGAAAGGTAGGGGTGGTACAGGTGAGTTAAATTTTTATCCATCATGGTGGAAGTCAGTAGATAATGATGAAAGTTAATAAATTAAGAAATGCAGCTATATATCTATTATATAGAGATTGAAAGTAATCACCAGGAGAAATAAAAATAGAAATGATTTAAAGTACTTGCCTCTAGGAAACAGAATCGGGGGGGTCAGGGGGTATACATTTTCATTATAAGTTTCTCATAGTATTTGTCTTTCTAACTATGTACATATTTTCTATATAACATTTTAAAAGTCATATACACAAAGAAAACTGCTAGATGACCTTTGAAACTTGCTTTTAGCCCTCATTTTCAATAATATGTAGCTGAAATTTCAGCTCAGCTGAATATAACTGTAATTAAAAATCTCAACTGCCTAATGGCAGACAATTAGCTAGAGCTGTCAGAAGCCAAAAAGAATGATGGGCAGTTTGAAGACTTTGCTATAAGGCTTGGCAACAAACTGGTAAAGATTCCCGCTCTCTGACTCCTCCTTCATGTCTTCTAATCTAAAGGAGGCAGCAGGATTTATAGCAGGATCCTTGGCTTTGGACTTTACTGCAGACTTCCATTCAAGTCTTGGCGCCACCACTTATTGCCTGGGAGACCTTAAGCAAGTTATTTAACCTTTGTGAACCTATATTTTGTCAGCTGCAAAATGGGGTACCACCTCCCTTGCAGTGTTGTTAAATAGATTGAGTGAAATACTGTAAGTAATGATCACACTGTAGTGCCTGGATCATTTTAGATACTCAATATATGGTAGCTATTAGGGAGAATCACACACTTTTAAGTGGTGGAAGTACTTACTGTCCTCAAAATATGGAGGGCTTTTCTATTTGGCAGAATCTGAAGCATTGATGTAAAATCTTCTATTCTAACCCTTGCAATCACCTTGCTAGGAATAATAGGCAGCAGCTGTGTTACCACTCCCACCCGCCCCCAGCAGACCTAACTAATTGATCCCAGCATTTTTTCCTGAAGCATGTGGCCTCAGGATTCTTTTTAGTATGACTTTTGAGATAGTCACTGCCAATCAGTCAGAACTGGTACTTAAGGTAAAATCTATTTTTTCATTTATGACTAGACAGATAAGAGATTCATCATGATGATCAGTTGTTCCAATGGCTGAGTGACCATATAGTCACAGGCAAGTAACAATGTGTTCTATATGAATACACAGTAACTCCCCGATTGGTGTCTCAAGTGTCATGGTTTCTGGAACTTCACAGACAACGTTGTTGTTAGGAAGGCTTTTACTAACTCTGTGCCAACTAGTTTCTCTCCCTAGGAGTTTGTCATTGTTAGTAGATTAGGAACCTTTGGAGAATGAGGATAAAGACTTGAGGACTCTAGGAACATCCAGGAACTGTTTGGGATATGAGGGGATAAATGATAAGTGGGGTTTCAAATGCACTTGATTTCAAGGACTGCAACTTCCAGACACCAATCAAATCCTTAGTTCTGTTAACTATCCTAATACTAGTTGGCCAAATGTCCTTGAATATCTTAGCTAGGCTGCTTGCCTCCCAGGTATCCTTCTCTCCGGGATACTTCCTACTGAAAAGACCTTCAAAGTGTTTTTTCCTTAAGTCTGCAGACTTTCCCATTCACCCACCCATGATAGCTTTTAAGTCTCTGAATCTTAATGCTGACTCTATTATAATATGATTTTCTAAGAATCCATGCAAGGGAAATGGGGCTGGGGGAGGGAGAATCCAGATGGGTTGGATGGAACGCCTTAAATGTTGAACAGGCTACACCTGAGTTTAGAAGAACACATTGTTTTCTCCCCCACTAAGAGATTGCAAACTTTGGTCTCAGGACAGTTGAACTTCACTGGTATTGGTGTAAGTATTATTATTTAATTGCTGCCTCCTTTCTGCTTTGTCTGAGAACTAAACAAAACCCGAAGCCAGCTCCTTGAGCTGGTGACATTTAGAACCAGAGAGATTTCTCAGGGAAACACATTTTAAGTTGCACTTGTGGACAGATGGAAAGGAAAGCACAAACACTCCTCCTTGTCTCATACACACACTCATAGCTGATTGATTCAGGGCTGTACATTTACTTGATTTTCTTTTACGCACCTACTTATACTAAGCTTTTAAATGGAATGTCTTCCAAGAAGGAAATAATGCCTGAGAAGAAACATACACGCACACACCCATCCCCCACCCCAATTTCTGTAAGGGCGGAGGGATGCGTGTGGGTGGGGAGAATGAGAGTGTGAAATCAAAAGGATGATTAAGAGAATTTGACAAAGAAAATGACTTCTTCCACCCATTTAACAGCCACATTAATCCACTTGGATGATCAAATGCAAAAGACAAAGAGAATTACAACCCTTTCCAGGCCAAGAAATGTAATTATTCAGAGGAAAATCTTGGCAAAATGAGGAATAAACCAAGCAAAAAGAGTATAAGAGAGAGGGGGAGAGAGAAAAAAGGACACACACACACACACACACACACACACACACACACGCACACACACACAGAGACTGAAGAACAAAAAAGCCAAGTTAGACCACAGTGTTTGGGCAGGCTTTGTACATTTTGCCTCCTCTTAGTTTAAAAGGGGGAAAAAAAATAGAAAAAGTCAGTCTTCATTTGAACAAGTAATGGAAAACTGGTGGTTGTGATAATCCCTGGTCTCCCCTTCACAGTGGTTCTGTGCCATTTTCCTGGTAGAAGTAACATAGGTCAACTGAGGAAAAGGTGAATTCTCAAGATTGTGCATGTGGGAGCTTGTGTCATTCTATACAGACTGTTCCTATTTAAGTGCTGAGTTTTATTTTTAAAAGCTCTGCTGTCCCCTGATAGAAGGAGGGAGTGGAAGTGGGAAGAGGTAACGTGTGAACAAGGTTAGAAGCAGAAAGAAAAAGGAAAGAGAAAAAAAAGTCCAATTTTCTTTGTAAGTGTATTGTACTGCTAGGCTTGCCTGGCTCTGTTCCAGGGACTCAATTGAAAGTGAATTTCTCTTATTGAATTCCATACAGAGAGATCATAACCTCAAAAGGCTACTATTACCCAGAGGGCTTCAGATGGAATCATTTGTGCATGACTCTTGAAATGCAAGGAGTCACAATTGTCATTTGACAACATGGGACCGCCAGGCCAGCTCCTTTCAGGGCAGGGGAATTGTTGACATAATCTGGCCCCTGGTCCCCTTCAGAGGGACCAATCTCTCCATTTCTTGTGTTTTTTCGCTCAGCAGGTGCAACAGCAAAAAGATCAGGGAGTTTCACAGAACAACAACTAACCAAAAAAAAAAAAAGGTCTGGCTGATCCTCAAATGCGTACATTATATAGGAAAATAAGGGATACAGGTCATGATACAGGTTTTTGGAGTCCTTGGAACTAAATTCATCTTTTTTTAACCAAAAGAGGCAGTGAAAATATAACCTGCCACAAAACTCATAGAAACCCGAACAGAGGCTAAATGAAGATGCTAAAAGATGGGGTAAGGCTTTGGGAAGAGAGGGGAAAAAAATCGAAGCTGACTCTTTGATTTGTCTGGCTAGTTTTTTCTTCTTTTGAACTGGCACAGCAAGGAGGCTTGCATGATGTGAACGATAACAGTGGTTTTTGAAATGTTTCCCACTCCATCCCCTTTTCCTTCTTTTTACCCATTCCCTTCTTCCTCTTAACCTTCTCATTCCATTCATTGCAGCCTGTATTCCTTCTTCTTTTTCTCCCTTCCTTTCAGCATTAAGTAGTGCGAGTTGCTTCCGAAGCTTAGCTCTGATAATAAACCTCTTGTGTGGTGACTCCATTTATTCTTAGATACACACAACCTGTTTTGAATGGAGCTATGGAGAGAAACTCAAATAGAATCAACCATTCTTTTCAGTGGTTGTTGAATACGAGCTTTCGTTCTCAAAATCAAGTTTCAATGACTGGTTTCTTTTGAACAAAGTGCAAAGAAATGTAGAATAATAAGTGTAACAAGATGGAGAAAATTTTATTCACCAGTGTTCTTCTTCAGAAAAGCACTATATGGGTTTGGGAGAATTACTTTGATAAACCACTTTGGCTGGGGATTAAGGTCCCAAAGTATATTAAAGTAACAAAAGATGGTCGCTAAACTGCCTTTGAAGGAGGGTGGGTCCTGTTACTTGGAAAGTCCTTTGTTTTGCTGAATTCAGTGATTAGTGTGATAGGGCAGTCTGGAAGAGGAGGAGGAGGCTGAGGGAAAAAGTTGGGGATGTTGAGGGGAGAGAATCTGGGAAAAGGAGGGAGGAGAACAAAAGAGAAACCCCAAAGGTGTTTGTAGCTAAGGTGTTTGTGTGAGTTATGTTTAACTTTTTATCACAAAAATCTGAAGCATATGAAAAAATAGAATACTATAATGAACACTGCTGTATGTACATTCCTGGACAAATTCTTATTACATTCGTATCTTCAGTGTGCTTCCTCCTCTTGTTATATGAAGCAAATCTAAGAGGAACTTGAAAATAAATGTTCAATGGGATTTTTAAAGTTGCTTGCTGTGGTCTGTTCCATACCTTGCACAAGACCTTCTATGAAGAGTACCTTGGTCACTCATACTTAAGTGAATAGAATTATTTTTTTAACTTTTATTTTAGGTTCGGGAGTACATGTGAAGGTTTGTTACATGGGCAAATTCGTGTCACAGGGCTTTGTTGTACAGATTATTTCATCACCAGGTATTAAGCCCAGTACCCAAGAGCTATTTTTTCTGCCCCTCTCCCTCCTCCCACTCTCCACCGTTCACCTTCAAGTAAACCCCAGTGTCTACTGTTTCCTTCTTTGTGTTAATAAGTTCTCATCATTTAGCTCCCACTTATAAGTGAGAACATGTGGTATTTGGTTCTCTGTTCCTGTGCTAGTTTGCTAAGGATAATAGCCTCCAGCTCCATCCATGTTCCTGCAAAAGATGTGATATTGTTCTTTTTTTATGGCTGCATAGTATTCCATGGTATATATTACCATATCTTCTTTATCCAATCCGTCATAGATGAGCATTTAGGTCGATTCCATGTCTTTGCTATTGTGAATAGAATAGTGCTACAATGAACATTCATATGATGGTGTCTTTATGATAGAATGATTTATATTCCCCTGCATATATGCCCAGTAATGGGATTGCTTGGTTGAATGATAATTTTGCTTTGAGTCCTTTGAGGAATTTCCATACTGCTTTCCACAATGGTTGAACTAATTTACATTCCCACCAACAGTGTATAAGCATCCCTTTTTCTCTACAACCTTGCCAGCATCTGTTATTTTTTGGCTTTTTAAGAACAGTCATTCTGACTGGTGTGAGATGATATCTTGTAGTTTTAATTTGCATTTCTCTAATGATCAGTGATATTGAGCTTTGTTTCATATGCTTGTTGGCCACATGTATATCGAAAATGGTCTGTTCATGTCCTTTGCTCACTTTTTAATGTAGTTTTTGTTTTCCTCTTGTAAATTTGTTTAAGTTCCTTACAGATGCTGGATATTAGACCTCTGTCAGATGCATAGTTTGCAAATATTTTTTCCTATTCTGTAGGTGGTCTTTTACTCTGTTGGTAGTTTCTTTTGCTGTGCAGAAACTCTTAAGTTTAATTAAATTCTATTTCCTAATTTTTGCCTGTTCCAATGTCCAGGATGGTACTGCCTACGTTATCTTCCAGATTTTCATAGTTTTGGGGTTTACATTTAAGTCTTTAATCCATCTTGAGTTGGTTTTTGTATATGGTGTAAGGAAGGTGTCCAGCCTCAATCTTCTGTATATGGCTAGCTAGTTAACTCTGCATCGTTTATTCAACAGGGAGTCTTTTCCCCATTACTTGTTTATGTCAGCTTTGTCAAAGATCAGATGGTCATAGGTGTGTGGCCTTTCCTCTGGGCTCTCTATTCTGTACCATTGGTCTTTGTGTCTGTTTTCATACCAGTACCATGCTGTTTTGGTTACTGTAGCCTTGTGATATAGTTTGAAGTCAGGTATACTGTGATGCCTCCAGCTTTGTTCTTTTTGCTTAGGATTGCCTTGGCTATTCAGGCTCTTTTTTGGCTTTATATGAATTTTAAAGTCATTTGTTCTAGTTCTGTGAAGAATGTCATTGGTAGTTTTGATAGGAATAGCATTGAATCTGTAAATTGCTTTGGGCAGCATGACCATTTTAATGATATTGACTCTTTCTATCCATGAGCATGGAATGTTTTTCCATTTGTTTCTGTCTTCTCTTACTTCTTTGAGCAGTGTTTTGTAATTTTCATTGCAGAGATCTTTCACCTCCCTGGTTAGCTGTATTTCTAGGTATTTTATTCTTTTTCTGGCAATTATGAATGGGATTGCCTTTCTGATTTAGCTGTCAGCTTGGCTGCTATTCGTATATAGGGATGCCAGTGATTTTTGTATATTGGTTTTGTATATTGATTTTTCTGAAATTTTGCTAAAGTTTTATCAGCTGAAGGAGCTTTAAACTGAGACTAAGACTGTTGAGTTTACTAGATATAGAATCATGTCATCTGCAAACAGAGATAGCTTTACTTACTCTCTTCCTATTTGGATAGATTGGTCTTTGAGGCTGTTGAGAACATATTGCTCTGCATTATGGTTTCAGCAAGTTGAAAACAGTCATAGCACAGTCCAGGACCTGGGTGATGAGGAATCAGCTGACAGAAGGAGGTTCTATAAATAATACAGATTTCAACAAAGAAGAAAAATATGACTTAAAAACAAAATGTTAAAACATCTATAAACAAGTGCCTTTGGAATTTTTCTGCTATCTATAGTTTTAAATATACCTTCAAGTGTCTGTTTACTAAATGAAGGTTCAATGATGTGGACAGAGCACTTTATTGAAAATTAGATTCTTTCATGACACAGTTATGAGCTATTGGTCAAATCATCCATCACTCTGGCTTGGTTGTTTTATTAATACCTGTCCTGTCTAATTCTCAGGGTTGTTGTGATAAGCAAATTTGGGAAATGCAGGCCAAAATGTTTTTAAAGTACAGTGCTTTATAAAAGTGAACTATAGGGTTAATGTTATTGAAAAAGGGCAGTGTGAGATTCTCCCGTCTATACTCTGGGATGAAAGAACAGGATTCCACATTTAGGATCTGATGTCTTAACAAAAGAATTTCCAGCGACACCCTTGGCTTCTTCTTTGGATCACGCTTTCCTGGGGACTCTGATTCAATCTTTGCTCAGAAGCCGTTTCTTAATTTTAACATTGTTTGCCATCTGAAGAGGCTGGGAATATTCAAAACCAGAAAGTACAACCCCCCTTTATTTTGAGACAAAGTTTTTGCTCTTGTTGCCCAAGCTGGAGTACAATGGTGCCATCTTGGCTAACCGCAACCTCCATCTCTCGGATTCAAGTGATTCTGCTTCCTCAGCCTCCTGAGTAGCTGGGATTACAGGTGTATGCCACCATGCCCAGCTAATTTTATATTTTTAGTAGAGATGGGGTTTCTTCATGTTGGTCAGGTTGGTCTGGAACTTCTGACCTCAGGGATCCACCCGCCTCAGCCTCCCAAAGTGTTGGGATTATGGGTGTGAGGCACTGTGCTCTGCCAGTACCCTTTGTTTTCATTATTCTCCTCTTAGGCCATCATTTCCTCCTGTATTTTACTGTCAGTGCTAAAAAAGAACCATATTATCTTCAGTATTCTGGCTGAAAATTGCCTTAGCTAGTTGCTTCACTAGTTACACAATCGACTTTCCACATTACTACAGGTGACAGTGTTGCTAAACTCTGCCACTACATAAGGATCCATGTTCCTTTTCTTTTCTAAAAGGGTACCCTCACTTTCTTTACTAGTAACCTTCTCCAAGTCCAAAATTCTTCAAATAGCCTGTTCTACGTACTTTAAGCTTTTGATAACATTCTCCTTCAAGTCCTGCAGCTTTGTAGCTTCTGTCCACTGCCTGGTTCCAAAACCAGTCACATATTTTTGGTTTTTGTTACAGTGGAACCTCACTTCCAGGTGCCAATATATGTATTTTGATATAGATATAGATATAGATGATATAGGTATATATAGATACAGATATAGAATATATCTATATATTATATAGATAGGGAATATCTGTTCTGGTTCCAGATGACATGATTCTATATTTATGTCTATCTATATCTGTATAGACATATATTAGTTATCTAGTGCTGAACAACAAATCCCAAAACTTAGTGGCTTAAAACAATAAACATTGTGTCATTAGTATTTGTGGTTCAGGAATCTGGGAGCCACTTAGCTGAGGGGTTCTGGCTTCTGGTCTCTCACAAGGCTGCAGGCAAGGTGTCAGTGGGGCTGCAATCACCTCAGGCTTCGCTGGGCTGGAGGATCCTCTTCCATACTCATGTATGTGGTAGTTGGCTAGGGGCTTAAGTATCTTGCTATGTGGGCTTCTCCATAGCCTGCTCATGACATGGCAGTTGGCTTTCCTTAGAGCAAGTGATCTGAGAGCACAAGAGAGCACTACCACACTGCCTTTTGTGGCCTAGTCTGAGGCACACAGTCACTTCTGCCTTATTCTCGTCATTAGGAGTGAGTCCTGAAGATCAGTCCACATTCAGCGAGAAAGATTATCAATGACATGAACTCCAGGCTGTGATCCTCAGCGGTCTTCTTAGAGGCTGACCACCACATCTTCGACATGCAGGAAGTGTGCTGTCTTGGAGATACCACAGCAAGTGAGATGTAATCCCTGTCTTTAAGGAACTGTTTTGTTTTTTTTGAGACCAAATCCCATTCTGTTGCCTAGACTAGAGTGCAGTGGCACAATCTCAGCTCACTGCAACCTCTGCCTTTTAGGTTCAAGCAGTTCTTCTGCCTCAGCCTCCTGGGTAGCTGAGACTACAGGTGAGCACCACCATGTCTGGCTAATTTTTTACGCTTTTGGTAGATACGGGTTTCACTATATTGGCTGGGTTGGTCTCGAACTCCTGATCTCATGATCTGTCTGCCAAAGTGCTGAGATTACAGGCATGAGTCACCATACCTGGCCAAGGAACTCTTAAGGAAGTTCATGTTGTGGGGAATATAAAGTAGACCAGAAGTGTCACAAGTGCCATGACAAAGTGATGGCACATGGGCTATGTGGTCACAGGAGCAGGGGACTATACTTAGACCAGGAATGAAGCCTCTCAAGGATGTTAAACCTTGAGTTTGCCAGGTCAATAAATGGGTGAAGTTTATGCCAAGAAGAGAGGAGAACATCCACAAAGGGAGAAGTGTGGCCCTCTGAGGAAGTCCCAATCACTTAATATGGCTGGAGATAGCATGCGTAGTGAGAGCAGATGGATATTGAAGCAGGAGAAGTAGGAAGAGGCCAGGTTATTAGGGAGCTCATGTGTCAACTTCAAATGTTAGAACCTTGCCCTGAAGGCTATTGGTGGGATCTGGAGGATTTTGAATATTTGTGTGGTGTCTCCCATTGTGACAAGTAGAAAATGTTGAAGACAGTGACCTTCATTTCTGAAAGTTTAAAATTTGGACTGAAAAATAAAACATGGGCACCATTAACTGCATTTGAAAGTGGTTCCTGATAAATATCCTGTGAAAAGTACAGATTAGAAGTATAGAAATAAATGGAGATCAACATTTTTTTTTTGAGATGGAGTCTCACTCTGTTGCCTAGGCTGGAGTGTAGTGGCACAATCTCACCTCACTGTAACCTCTACCTTCTGGGCTCAAGCGATTCTCTTGCCTCAGCCTCCGGAGTGGCTGAGATTACAGGCACCTGCCACCACGCCCAACTAATTTTTGTATTTTTAGTAGAGAAGGGGTTTGACCATGTTGGCCAGGCTGGTCTTGAACTCCTGACCTCAAATGATCCATCCACCTTGGCCTCCCAAAGAGATCAACTTCTGAAGGCATTATCAGTGAGGTTTTATGGAGCAAGTAGAATCGAACTCTTGAGATATGCTTGGGTTTTGGGGTTTTTTTGAGACAGAGTCTCGCTCTGTCACCCATGCTGGAGTGCAGTAGAGCAATCTTGGCTCACTTCAGCTTCCACCTCCTGGGTTCAGGTGATTCTCTTGCCTCAGCCTCCCAAGTAGCTGGGATTGCAGACATGCATCACCACACCCAGCTAATTTTTGTATTTTTAACAGAGATGGGGTTTCACGATGTTGGCCAGGCTGGTCTGGAACTCCTTACCTCAGGTGTCAAGTGCTCTGTCTGCCTTGTCCTCACAAAGTGCTAGGATTACAGGCATGAGCCACCGTGCCCAGTAGGGGTTTGTTAATAGAGCTGAGGTGGGAGAAACATTCTAGATGGAAGCAGGAGAGAACGAGTCATCATGGGACAATAAGTGGTCAAGTGTGGTTAAAAAAGGGTTTTGTGTGGGAGAATGACAGTAGAGAGAAAGGAAGAAACAGACTATAGAAGACCTAAATAGCAGGCTGGGGAGTTTGAACCATGCTCAGGTAGTAATAGGGAGCCACTGATGGCATTTGAGTTAGGGGTGTTTGAGTCAAGATTTTAGTGGGCTAATCCTTTGTTTCACACAGGAAGATGCTGAAACAGGTAAGCATCTTCTGACTCTTTGCAACATTCAAGGGGTCAGAAAGAGAAGGATCTAGAATACAGGACTCAGGACTCAGAGTCTGCTGTTCCTCCTGCTTCTTGCTGTGCCCTCCTTCAGGAGGACCAGCTTGGAGCCCAGTCATAGTTTGGGGTCCTAGGTAGGAGGTTGTGAGTCCCACCAGGGGAAACGTTCTCTCATATTTGGTGTCTCCAGGGTTCATCTGATCATCACTTAGCATTTTGTATAATTAATGGAGCCCACAGATGTTTGGCAGGAGAAGTTAATCAGCTATTAATCACCAAAGAGCCTCTGTTAGTGTTTATGGAGTTGAAAGAATGTCTGTTATAATTGAAATTGTAGTTTACTGAACTTGAGTGGAGGGAAGGGCCAAGGGTAGACAGTCTGTGGATCTCACGTTGGCAAGTTTTGGAAGAGGTGCCTTGGGGTTTGTTCAGCTGCTATAAAGTAAGGAAGGTGCAACTGTTATTTTCCTGAGTTTATGAGTGTCTAAAGAAGGCTGGCTTCAGCAAGGAGAAAAGAAAAAGGTGGGCACATGGTATGCTGTGGTGAACCACACAGTACGCATGCCGGAAGCGGTGTTCTTGTTCCAGCTCTGCCTAAGTGGTCATGCCACACTGGCTAAATCTGTTAAGTTCCTGAGACTCAGTGTTCTTCTTTTTAAAATCAGACATTTTGACTAGACTTAGGATTCCCAAAAGCTCTTCCTTATACCACAAGGCCCAACGGATGCTTTAGTGAACAATGGCACCCTGTGGAATGAATTTGGTAACACCATTTACTACTCAAGCCTCTTGGGAATTCATGATGGATACCAGAATACTAAAAGAGTAAGATGTGGTTAAACAATAAAACAACAAAACGCTGTTTAGCCCAACAACTACCCAAACGTTTTTGATTAGAGCACCCTTTGTTTATTAAACATCTAAAGGAACAGCAGAATGTGTTCCTGAGTCTGACATCTGTCTGTATTTTTGATTTCTGATTCCGTTTTATTACTAGAGTTAGGCTTTCTTTTTAGAAGTATTCTTGAGGGCTCTTGGTAAACTTCATAAGCAGCTTGCCTGTCTCTTGCTCTTGATATGGTTTCCTGCATCATAAAAGACCCATGTCTTTTTGGGCAGACTCCTTCCTGACCTTGCTGCTGACTCATGGTGACAGTAGAGCCCTGGAAACACCAAGCCTGAGAGAAGGTTTCCCTTGCTGGAACGCATGGCCTGTTACAGAGGACCCCAAACTATGCCTGGGGTCTAACCTGGTCCTCTGGACTGTGTCTCTCCGGGCTGTTTAGCTCTTGCCCTGCCATTCACATCTTCATGTGGAAGTGGAATAGCATGTCAGCCGGTGTTATCTTTTACTATATAAAAGGTGAGCATTTGTGACTTGGTGGGAGTTGGATATGAAGATCATTTGAAAAGCTAGTTGTATGACTTTTGAGGATTAATTCTGCTTCCTAAATGATGACTACCTTAGTCCATTTTCTGCTGCTATAACAGAAAACCATAGGCAGGGTAACTTATAAACAACAAATTTGGTTCATGGTTCTGGAAGCTGGGATGTCCAAGAATATGGGACCAGCATGTGGTGAGGGTGATCCCCTGGTGGAAAAGAAGTGGTACACAAGATGGGGAGAAACTGGACCAAACTTATCCTCTCATCAGGAGCCCACTCCCTCAATAACCAAGCCACTCCCATGGTAATGATATCAGCTCCTTTATATGCTGGAGCCCTTTTGGCCTAATCACCTCCAAAGGCCTCAATTCTTAATACTGTTATAATGGCAGTAAATGGCAATAAAGATTCAGACACCTGAAGTTTTGAGGGACACATTGAAACTGTAACATTTCATCCCTGGCTCCCCAAAGCTTATGTTTTTCTCACATACAAAATTCATTATTCCATCCTAATAGACCCAAAGTCTTCAATTGTTGCAACATCAACTCAAAGCTCCAAAGTCATGGCTGCATGATGATGTGTGCCTTCAATCCCTGCTACTCAGGGAACTGAGGTTGAGGGTCACTTGAACCCTGGAGTTAGAAACCAGCCTGGGAAACATAGTGAGACCTTGTCTCTTAAAAAAAGCAACACCCACTCAGAAAACAAAACAAAAACAAAAAACCCAGAGTCTCATCCAAATCGATATGAGTGAGACTCAAGGTGTGATTTATACTCAGGCAAATTGCTTTCAGCTGAGAGCCTGTGAAATTAAGCAAGTCATCTACTTCCAAAATACAATGGTGGGACAGACATAGGATGGACATTCCCATGCCAAAAGGGAGAAAAAGGAAAGAAAAAATGGGTATCTGTTCCAGGTAAGTTCAAAAGCCAACAGGGAAAACAAGATGAAGGCTTGAGGCTGGAGAATAAACTCCTTTGACCCCATGTTTCATCTCCTGGATACACTGGGGTGGGAGTTGGGATCCCAAGTCCTCCCAGGCAGCCTTGCCCCTGTGGCTTTACTGGGCTTATCCCACCCAACAGTTCTCATGAGTTGGAGTCTCATGCTTGCAGCTTTTCCAGGCTGGAGTTGCATGCTGGTGGCCCTGCAGTTCTGTGGTCTTGGAGACTGCACATCTCCCATGGCATCAGTAGATATTGTACTAGTAGAGACTCTGTATTGGCTCCGTCCCTGTGGCAGGTTTGTGCCTGGGCTTCTAGGCAACCTGTGGCATCTTTTGAAATCTAGAGGGAGGTAGCCATGCCCCCACAGCATTTGCATTCTGCACACCTGCAGAATTACCACCACATGGATGCTGCCAAGGCTTACAGCTTGAAACTTACAGAGAGTCAGGTCAAGCCACACCTGGGCCCACTTGAGCAACAACTGGATCAGCCAGAGAGTGTTGCAACAGGATGTGGGGAGCTAGTCCTGAGGTGGCTCTGGGCAGTGAGCCCCTGAAAGCCACAGGCCCTTCCTGGAAAGCATTCTTCCCTCCTGTGCATTCAGGCCTGCAATGGGAGGTACAGCCTCAAAGATCCCTGACTAGCCTTTGGGGTCTTTCTCGCATTATACTGATGAATAGTATCTTCTATCTGTGGTAATCTCTTTAGCAAATGGTCACTTGACCATATCCTTGGTTTGCTCTCCTGAAGACCCCTTTTCACTCTAGGAGGCCAGGCTGTAAATTTTCCAAATCTTTTTGTTCTGCTTCTCTTTTAATTGTCAATTTCTTCCTTAAGTCACAACTTTTCTCTTACATCTCACCATATGCAGATAAGAGTAGCCACACAAGAGCCTGAATGCTTTGTTGCTTATATATTTCTTCCACCAGTTATCCTAGCTCATTGCTCTTAAGTTCTGCATACCATAAAGCCCATAGAGACACAGTTCAGGCAAGGTCTTTGCACTGTATAATGAGGATGACCTTTACTTCAGTTTCCAACATCTTGTTTCTTGTTTTCATCTGGGATCTCGCAGAAATAACCTTTACTATCCATATTTCCTCCAGCATTCTGATCATGACCACTTAAGTAATCTCTAAGAAGATTCAGACTTTCCCTATAGCTCTCTTCTTCTGAACTCTCACCAGAATCACCCACAAAACTCTATTCATGGCAATCTAGTTTTTTTTCTAGCCTGTTCCTCCAAATTCTTCTAGCCTACCCATTACCCAGTTTCAAAGATGCTTCCACATTTTCAGGTATTTGTTTCAGCAACAACTGTACTCCTCAGTACCAATTTTCTGTCTTAGCCAGTTTCCTGCTCCTGTAACAGAATAATACCATAGGTTAAGTAATGTATAAAAAACAGAAGTTTATTTGGCTCATGGTTCTGGAGGCTGGGAAGTCTAAGGGCATGGCCCCAGCATCTGGTGAGATAGCACTTTGCAGAAAGCAAAGGGGGAAGAAAGTACATGAGACAGAGAGAGAGAAATGGGGATTGAATCCTTTTATTGGGAACCCTACTTCTGTGATAACTTATTCTACCAATAAGGGCATCAGTCACTTTTTGAAGGTGGTGCTCTCATGGTCCAATTGCTTTCCAAAGGCCCTGCCTCTTAATATGTTACAACGGCAACCAAGTTTTTAATACATTAACTTTTGGGGGACACATTTGAACCACATCAATTATCTCACCTTGTGAATTTATTGTTTAATTCAAGATACCTCTAGCCTCTAATTCTTCAATTATGCAAAGAGAACCCATGTATTTGGGGAAATTAGCACAATCCTGTTAGACTACAGGGTCTTAATCTTTTAGCCACTGCTTGTCATCTTAGAATTTACTGTTACAATCCTAAGCATTACTGTAGTTTTGGAGTGGGAATATTCCTTTTTGGAGACTGAATGTAAATTAGCTGAATGAGGCAGCACTCTGTGTAACTGTTAAGTTCTATTAGTCATGTTAAAGACCATTGATCTTGTGAGAAATTAGCTAGAGCTATAGAGATCTATGTGAAGACAAAGGTTTGCAAAAATATCCAGTGGCTCATCTTTCCTACCTTTTATGATGAATTTCAGCACAAGAATTCTCAAGGAGGAGAAAAAGATTATGAAATTATCTGAGCCATAGGTAACAGTATCTGGTTACTAATTTTGATTCATGACAATTCAAAGTCATATATAATTGCTAATAAAATATGCCGGAGCTATATGTTTCAACCCTGTCTGAGGAGGAAAAGAATCTTCGATTATAGCCATGTAGTTTACCTAAACATGTGCCATCACAAATTCAAATTCTTAAACCAAATTTATTATTGACTTAGTTATATGAGTTGAGAAGTAAAATGAGACTATTACCCATGCAGTACCTCATAACTTTACATTCACATCTCTTTTATTTTTTTTTTAAATTTATTTTTATTATTTTTTTTCCAAGGTGGAGTCTTGCTCTGTTGCTCAGGCTGGAGTGCAGTAGTGCTATCTTGGATCACTGCAACCTCTGCCTCCTGGGTTCAAGCGATTCAACTGCCTCAGCCTTCTGGGTAGCTGGGATTACAGGTACATGTCACCATGCCTGGTTAACTTCTGTATTATTATTATTATTTTGAAAAGGAATCTCACTCTGTTGCCCTGGCTACAGTGCAGTGGTGCAATCTCGGCTCACTGCAACCACTGCCTCCTGGGATCAAGCAATTATCCTGCCTCAACCTCCCAAGTAGCTGGGATTACAGGTGTGTGTCACCATGCCCAGCTAATTTTTGTATTTTTAGTAGAGACAGGGTTTTACCATGTTGGCCAGGCCTGTTATACACCAAACAATACATTCACTTATTTCACCCAACTGTCAACTTGGGCTCTGTAGATATTGCTGACTTGTCAGTAATGGGTCCTTGCTATAGTCATTTCACCTTCCTGAGATTCTGTATCACGATGTCAAATAAAGAAGTTGGGTTAGATGGCCTCTGAGGCTCCTTGTAGTCCTAACTTTCTGTGACTTTGAGAAAAGAAAATACCAAGAATGCTACTTTAACTTGATCTCCAAAGAGCAAGTAGAAAATTGGCCTTAATATGATAATAGAAATGATTAAAACAGCCTTTGAAAAATAGCTCTTTCAAGGTCTGGTCTAATCACTCTATCTCAAGCATCCATTGGAAATGATCTTGCTTCTGTGTTTCTGGAAGCAAAGATGTCTTTGTCATCAGGGGCCCTGGTATCATACCACACTTGAGTTCAGATTCCAACCAACTGGCTTCGTGACTTAAGGAAGGTTACTTAAACTATCTGAACCTCAGTTTCCTCATTTGTGGAATGTGGCTACCACTAGCATTTGTCTCACAGTATTGCTCTTAAGCATTCAATGAGTTAATCTAGGCAAAGAGCTCAGCAGGGTGCTTGGCACAGAGTGAGCTCTCAACATACCTTGGCTATAATTCCTTTGTGTGGGTCTTGCTTGGGGAGCTGCTCCTAGATTTGCCCTTATCTGGGAACTTTTAGCTCCCATCTCTGTGATGATCCAGAGTCCTTCCCTAGCATCCCTCTTACCTTATACTACCCACCTTCCACCCACACACGCACACACTCACTTTTCTCTTGCTACAGGCAACCTCTCCTACTGTTTCTTGAAGGCACAAATGTTATCCTGACAGCATTTTCCTTGAAAGTGCTGGTTATCAGTCCCTCTCCTAGGTGATACTCTTTTCCTTCTGATACTTCAAGTTAGCAAAACTGGGGCTTGCTTTATTCCTTTCAAAATCATGAGGGTGATGTGAGGACCATGCTCACCTGGGGATACTCTCATCCAGATGGGTGTGGATCTGTGTCAAGAATAGATAGATGAATACAAAGCAGATTACAGTTGCCATATGTTATACCTTTTCTTTCAGTCCAATGTTTTGTTAAGGGACTTTTTTTTTTTTTTTTTTTATCAAAGCTGATTATTTCTAAGCAGAGATCATTGGGATTATTATTTTATCAGGATTGGAAATCAGAAAGGTTTTCTTTTCCATATCGAGGGTTAGATAGAGCATCTGTTCCACCAAGAGAACAATAGAGAAAGAGACTTTTCTAGGGTCCTCCATTCTTAGTCCTCCTATGACTACAGCCTACTCAGCCCTGGTCGGGGAGCTAGAGTATCTCTACTAAAATCTAAGCCAGGGGTCCCAGATATTGGAATTTTATCACTCAGCTAAACAGATATAACATTGTAGGGGAATAATAATCCCCATAGGTTAGGTTCTGAAGGAGTTCAGAAAATGCTGCCCCAAAACATGGTGTTTTGATGTGCTGATTACACTCAGGATGTGAGGAAGCAGATGCAGGCAGAGGCTTTCTCTTAAGTTCCCCTTGTCTGCCTAAAGAGCACCCTCCAAAAGGAACCCAACTGTCATGAATTCCCTCCCTGGAAATCTCATCAATCAGGGAAGCTTGGCTCATCTCACAGAAGAGACTAGGGATCAGCACCAGCCCAGGCTGACTTTGTCACAGGCTGTTACCTATTTATTTTTTCCAGAATTCATTTGCTGTCTCCTAAATTGCCTACATCACCCCCATCCTCAGCCCTATAAGAGGGTATATAAGCTTCTAGATCTCATTTACTGAGTTTTGGGGTATTCATTTTTCTTTCATGTGATACTCCTGTGCATGTAATAAATCTGTATACCTTTTCTCCTGTTAATCTGTCTACTGCCAGTTTACTTAGTAGACTCAATTATGAAACCCTCAGATAGGCATGGGAAAGGTTTCCCTCCCCTACAGTTCTCTGTTGGAACAAACTCTTGCTATAAAAGACAGATTAACAAGAGAAAAACAAGTTTATTAACATGTATATTTCATACATGCATGGGAGACATTCAGAAAATCAGTAGTTGTCAAAGAAGTGGCTTTGAATTTTAGCTTATATAGCATCTTCAACAAAGAATAGTAAACAATAATTTTTTTCCTAGACATGGTCCTACTTTGTGGCTTAGGCTGGAATGCATTGATGCAGTTATAGCTCACTGCAGCCTCAAATTTCTGGGTTCAAGTGATCCTCTTGTCTCAGCCTCCTGAGTAGCTAGAATAGTAAATTCTTAGAGAAGTGGCAAGCAAAGGGAAAAGAACTTTGAGTCTCTACAAGTGGCAACTTGGACAAAGGCAAATGAATGGCAGATAAAGGCTGGGTTAGTAAAGTTTGTCAGTGTAGATTCCTCTTGTACCATCTCTAGGCTAATGAGGGTCTAAAGCTGTTTTCAGTGGTGACCTTTATTTTCCCTGGTAGAGAATTGGGCAGGATACTTTTTGTTGTTGTAAATATATGTCCTGTTTTTAGGCTAATACAGGGAGAACAGAGAGTTTTCCTGCATCTACTTCTTGTCTTAAGCTCAACAGCCCTTCATATTTTGGGGGTATTCTGGTCTCCTACAATATCAAGTCAGTAATCAATAATTTTCAATTTTGCCAGTAAGGACATTTGCAAAAACCAAAAACAAGATGAGAAAAATAAACTCCCATTTAGGATCCCAGTTATTTCATTAAAGAAATGACTTCTAATATCAAAAATTAGGACAAATATAGTAGCAATTAAAAAAATTTGAATAAGCCTAGTCTTTGGAAAATTAATTGTGTTTTATTTTTAAGAATATGCTCTGGACCAGGAAAACTGTTAGTATGAGCTGACACCTGTCTGTAGGCTGATGTTTGAGAACCACATCCTTGATGTGTATAAGGACTCAAAAAGTATAAGAGAAAAGACATGAGTAGGGATCCACTGTTTTTAGGAAAAAATGATACTCTGTTCTTCATCTTGATTGTTATATTTTTAGGCTCCAGTTCTTACCACTTAACTAAAGTATTTCAGAATAACACACTTGAAATAGTAGAAGAACTGTGTTTTCCATTGATAAGAAGGTGAATGACTTTTCTTCTGTTTATAGCAGAATGATTTGTTCCTAGCTCCGCTGGCCTCTGCAGTCCTTACAGAGAGAGTTCTTGCCTGTAGCCTGCTGGTGCCATTTGCATGCTAATCATTTCTGTAATTGATCTTCCCAGGTCCCTCCAAACCTTGTAGGAGGCAGCCTACTGCTGCTCTGAAATGAACCAAGGATTGCAGAGTGAGGCCTCCCTGGTGGGGGCTGTGGCGCCAGCAGTGCCTCCCCCTCAACTCTGTCCTGTGACCCCACTCTGGAGAGAGAATTCTGGTGTGTGTGCAGGTTAAATGGCCTTTATTATAACATCAAACTCATGGTTTAGGTCAGCCAGGGTTTATTTTTAACAAAATAGAATAAGAGAAGTTAAAATTTTTTTCCCCCTGTGTTAGTAGAAAAGTAAGTGGTGCTCATGATCAGGTAGCTGACTCTGGGTTATGTACTTAGGTTATATGCCAGAAGAGGCTCTGGTCCATGGTGGGCCATGAACATATGATGTGAAAGAGGAAAGAGAGAGAAAGTAAGAGAGAAGGATTCTAAATGTGGCCAAATATCTGAACTTGACTAGAAGGGCAAATGTTTCATATATTCATGCGTTGCAGAGTGAAACAACCCCAAAAGCCGTAAACATTTCTTATTTTCACTCTCAAGTTATCCAAAGTGGAAATGAAAATTCAGAGAGGTTTAATGATTTGCCCAAGGCCACATCCTTGCCATACTGCACTACCCATTGTGGCAGTCATTAGCCACAGGTGGCTGCTTGAATTTAAATGAATTATAATAAAAACATCAGCTCCTCAGTCTCCCTAGCCACATCTCAAGTGCTCAATGGCCACCTGTTGCTAGTGGCTACCATATTGGACAGCACAAATGTAGAACACTTTCATCACCAAACAAAGTTCTTTTAGATAGCTCTGCTCTAGAAGTTCGTGGTCCTGTGTTCTCTTCACTGTTACTGTAAGAGTCCACTTTCTCCTTATACCTATATATGTACCTATAATTGTTGTGTATAGTAGGAAAGACATATTTTGACAATAATTTAGAAACCAATCCAAAGTCTTATTTCCTGCCCTCCTGAGAAAGTGGGAGGAACTTAAATAAACTTCCTACCTGAGATGCTTCCTACCAGTAATGCTTCTTACCTGTAAGCATTTTCCCCATAAACAGAAATATTATAGTGTAGTTTAGCAATGCAGTTGTTTTGACTTCAGGGTGCAACTTTTTCTTTAAAGCTAATATTGATCTAACAGTGAATTCTTCACAAAACCCATATGACTCCTTGAGGAAAAATTGGCCAAGGTGGTATGGTGTCACTGATGTCTGAGGGCTTTAAATTAACACTGTAAATCTCAGGATTATGGGGGAAAAGCTAGCAACTTTATTGAATGCCTCCCATCTGGCTGTGCTTGAGGCAGCTGCTTGACTGTAACAAGAGTGGTAGGTATAAGACCAGAGATTTTGGTGTCAGAAAGTATTTAATAAAGAGTCAGTTTGGTAACTATACCTAGGGATCCCATTTCAAATTGAGTTTTCTTATTGAGATCAGCAACAGGATATTATGCTCTTGGCAGAAATGGGACAGGACTAGTCCAGCCTATGAAGACCACCCAGCTTAGCACAGGACTGGGATGGAGTGGGCGTGGGGTTTGGTGGATGTCACAAGTGGAGGGCATCCTGAGTCTGGGGATGTAATAGACCCCTCAGCAGGATGTGGCCTGGTGAGCAGGACTACGTTCTGTTCCTATGGCAGTTAGGGTTTTGCTACTGCCTGCTGGGTATGGGCAGCTCTGAGTCTTTGGGTGTTCGTTGATAACAATAGGAGGTGTTACTGTTCTGCATGTAACTGAAATGATAGAACCATATTCTATCAGACTGCCTTTATCCTGATCAGTTATCCTTCAGAGCAAATGGCCTGTCTAGGACGTTTGATAATGTAATTGTCTCTCGATTTCCATGGGGGACTGGTTCTGGAATGCCCCATGGAAAACAAAATCCAAGAATGCTCAAGTTCCTTATGTAAAATAGGATAGTATTTGCATATAACCTATGCATATCCTCCTGTATACTTCGAATCATCTCTAGATTACTTATGAGACCTAATACAATATAAATACAATATAAACAGTTGTTAGGGAATAACAACAAGCTGTTTAGGGAATAAGAACAAGAAGAAAAGTCTGTGCATGTAACATACAGATACAGCCATCCATTTTTTTTCCCAGATATTTTTGATTTGTGGTTGGTTGAATCTGAGGATATGAAACCCTTACATATAGAAGGCCAGCTATATTCTGTTTATCTTTCATCAGTTCTTGAGCATTTGGGCTGTTTCCATTTTTTGGTCATTATTAATAATGCTTCTGTGAAGATTCGTGTATAAGCTTTTGTTTGCATGTATATTTTCATTTCTTTTGGTAATATACCTAGGAGTAGAATTATTCGGTTATATGGTGATATGGTTTGGATATTTGTCCCCTCCACATCTCATATTAAAATGTTATCCCCAGTGTTGGAGGTGGGGCCTGGTGGGAGGTGTTTGGGTCACTGGGGAGGATCCTTCATGAGTGTCTTGGTGCCCTCCCTGCTGTAATGAGTTCATGAGAGATCTGGCTGTTAAAGAGTCTGGGACCTCACCCCCAATCCCTGCCCTCTTGCTCCCTCTCTTGCCATGTGACATGCTGGCTCCCCCTTCCATTCCACTATGACTAAAAGCTTCCTGGGCCTCACCAGAAGCTGAGCAGATGCTGGTGCCATGCTTGTACAATCGGCAGAACTCTGAGCCAAATAAACCTCTATTTATACATTACCCAGCTTCAGGTATTCCTTTATAGCAATGCAAATGGATGAACACCTATGGTAACTCCATCTTTAATATTTCGAGGAAATGGGTCCCTAAGCAGCTGTATCATTTTACATTCTCTCCAGCAATGTATGAGGGTTCCAATTTCTCTACATCCTCACTAATAGCTATTCTAGCACATGTGAAGTGGTATTTCATTGTGATTTTGAGTTACACTTTCCTAATGGCTAATGATGTTAAGCATCATTTTGTCATTTCATCATTTCATGTGCTTATTGGCTATTTGTGCCTCTTTGGAGAAATGACTGCTCAAATCCTTTGCTCATTTTCAATTATTTGATTATTTGTTTTATTGTTGAGTTGCATGAGATGGCTTTATAGGTGGGGAATTCTTTTCAGTAATACTAGATTTTATTATATATTTTTAGTTGTATGCATGCTCATTTGAGGTGTTTCTCCCTTACCAGTTAAGCATTCTTAGAAGAAGGTTGTGTACCAGTTAAACTCTGCCATCGTGCCTCTTAGTGCCCATGCTTGAGCCCAATGGCCTAACTCCTGAAATCTTATTGGGAAGCTGTTGATCCCCAGTTTCAGGTGTTTCTATCTATTGAAAGACTGTCTTTTCCTGGGGCCAGCTGTGACCAAGTATTATTTTGGAGAGATAGTTTAGCAACCATCTGACCATCGCTTGATAGTTGTCTGACATTCCTGGTGATGGTGGGGGGGCCTCTCCTGGCCTATTCTTATCTGACTAGCTACCTACTGTAACAGAGCTATCATTTTTAAGCCTGAACTCAAAGCCATCTCTTTGATATTTACTTATTTTTCCCCCTGAGTATCTATCTCCCTGTATACAGGGGGTATCCATGTTACTAAACTTTTGTTGTTTTTCTCTTGTTAATCTGTCTCTTGATGAAAGAAACTGACCTAACTAAGAAATATGTAGAATAGAGAGAAAATTATTTTTCCTCCCCTATATATATTCTCCAATGCAGACTTTTGTCATTACAGAAGTTTTGGTTCTTTCTTTCTTTGTGTGACCCAACCTTTTATATACTTAGTAGCTAAGTACCAGTTTGGCTGGGCTGGATTGTGCTTATTGTTCATATATATATAATCTTTTCCTTTCCTCCTCTATAAAGCAGTTCTTAGTGTGGTTTTCTTATTTCCTTTAATTGTGGAACTCTGGACACACGGGTTGACAGTAACCTGAATAAGTTGTTCACCTCCTGCTGAACAGATTCTGCCTTGGTTATTTGGACCAAAGTAGAGAGCCTTTCTTATCTGACTATGCAAATCTAAAGCAGATAAATGTGAGCTATCAGGAGCCAATTTGCTGGAAATATTCCCCTTAGTAATTGGCTTCATATTTCAGCTCTTAGAAAAAGTCGGCTCTCATTACCACCCCTGCCTTCTCCCCTCAAGGCCAACGAAGAGAGGGGTAGAGTTCATTGGTGACAAGGAAGGGAGAGAAGGAAACTCCAGATGAGTTATTATTTTTTTCTCTTCACTGGCTTTACTTCCAGGTGCCCCCTCTCAGTCATGCTTCCTCAGAAAAGCAGCTCATCAGCGGGCCATGGCCTCCTAGCCAATGGTGATTGTGTCCTTCCCACCCGGGGCTCACTTTACCAAGATAGGAAGTGACAGGCAGGGAGACCTCCTGCTCTTGAGTTCTTGGGAGGGGAATACAAAGCATTATATCAAACACTGCCACCAGGCCAGCTCTTTTGGGTTGCATTAGGCAGTCGAGCATTTTGCTGCCTGCTGAATGTCATCTCATTTAACATTTTGTTAAACAACTTCTAAAGGTCTTAACAATATGACAGATGGGCCATTGACTGGGTGCTTAGTAGCTAAGTACCAGTTTGGCTGGCTGGATTGTGTTTATTGTTCATTAAATGTTATTTAAAGAACTCAATCATTTATGCCTTCAACCCCCTGCCTACCCCTCAGTGCACACTTTCCGCACGACCCCAGGTGTCACATTAGAGGCCTGTTTCTATAGAAAAGCCCAGCAGAAAGGAAAGGGTGGAGAGAGGCTCAGAAAGAAGAAGAAATGAGACGACAAGTAGAAAGAAGTAGAGGAGGGCAGAAAAAAAGAGTGTGTGTGAGGGGTGAGGGGTGCCTGGAGGGGGATTATGGCACCCCTCACCCCTGACTCACACATTATGTTAAAGGCAAAAATAAGACAGAGAAAAGTGGATTGCTTCTGCAGATGGCAGGTCTTGTCCATCTTGGCTTCAGTTGTAGAGAGGGCCACCTTCCACCTTGCTCCCAAATTCAGAGGAAGGAAAGAGGATTCCCTGAAGTGGTTGCACTGATTGCAGCTGGCACTGCACTGTCCTGTATGTGTCTCGTGTCTTGTCTTCCCAGTAAACTGTGATTGGAGAGCAAGGATCCTCTTTTCCTTTGTTTTCCCCAAGACCTGAATAACAAACAACGCCCTGACCTACAATAAGCGCTAAGTAATTTGGTTTTGATTGATCATGAAATATGCCAAGGCAGCACAGTCAGGTGTCTGCTCATCAGATTCTAGGTGAACAAGTCAGGGCCACCAGGGCAAGTGCCATTTGATTGGCTGGAAGTGTAACTGGAATAGGTCCATTGCCAGATGTACACAGCAAGTCAATATACCAAGACACGGTGTTGCAGCAGAGAGGGAGGTTTAACTGTACGGCTGCCTGACGAGCAGCTGGGAGGACACCTCAAGTCTGTTTCCCCCAGAAAGTTCGTCTAGGGTTTTTGAGGAGTTTGAAGGGGGCCAAAGTTTGGAGATAATTGATTGGTAGGAGAGGGCAGGTGAAGTCGTGAGAAAGGGAGATGAAGAAACTTTATTTTCATGAGGATTCGGTTTCTCCATGGGGGTGTTTAAACTGGTAGACATCAGCTGTTCTGCTGGAATTCAGGATTTGCTTAAGTAATTCTTAAAGAAAAGGCTTATGATTCTAACATCAGAGATTCTAGCTGTCTAATGTCAGAAACGCTGTCTATAGGAACAACAGGGATGTGAATGGTCAGTATCCAGTGTTCCATGACCTACAGTTACGAGGAAGTCAGCTAAAGTGCAGCCTGATTAATGCTTAATTATAACTCTGTTTCTGTCCAGAAATGTTAACCCTGTGAGGACGGCTTCAGAACTGAAGTTAAATAACTTTCTTCCAGCCCAGTGCTGGGAAGCCAAAGCCGCCTAGCGAGGAAATAAGACATCGTTTTGGTGTTGTTAAGAGCAAAACTACTACTGAAGACAAAAAAGAAAAATAAAAAATGACACAAAAGCATTGGTCATTATACAATACGGCAGATCAGTTGTAGAATTATGTTTTAATTAGATTTAATGTTGCTCTAGAATGTCAAGTCTGAAGAGTGACTTAGAGAATGTCAAGGCTACTAGGAACTTTAGGAATCAGCCTGGTTCAATAGTTTCATGTAACCAGATGGAAAAGTCCCAGGAGCTTACCTGTGGTCACACAGTCAGACAGCAGGGAATGGCAAGCAGGCAGTCTGCCTTTTGGCGCAGAGTGGTTCCCACTGCTTCAGCCAGAGCTCTTGATTGTGAGTGAGAGAAACCTAGTGGCTTAGACAAACTAAAAAGAATATGTAAGCTCATATTATTGGGAAGCCCAAGGGTGCACTGACTTCAGGCATGGAAGGATCCAGGGACTTAGTGATAGGATAAGGACATTGCTTTTTTCTCCATCTCTCAGCTGTGCTGTCCTCTGTCTTGCCTTCGTGTAGAAAAAGTAAACACCAAGAGCTCCAGCTTGGCATCCTCAGTAGATGGAGAGCACCTCTTTCTTACTGGTTTTGGTAGGTCCTAGACTTGACTTTCTGTGGACGACTCTGGCTTCAGGCCAATGACCCCTCCTGGATGCTGGGAGTAAAAAGAGTCTTTACTTGACCAAAGTTTAGTCAGAATCCTCTGAATTTTCTTTCCAACTAGGCCTCGACTTTTGTACTCTCATGTCTGTCTTTGTATCACCCAATTTTGGCAAGAATTTTGTTAAGCTGATTTAGCCAGAATCCCCCAGCTTTAATATCTGATTGCCAAATATCTCACCAAATTCCTCACCCTCACCTTCCCAGGTGTTTTTTGATCACTCTGGTCTGCCTTCAGCAAGAATCTTGTTAGTTTGGTTTAGGAAGAATTGCCCCTCACCCCTGATGCTTCCTCTTAGTAAGTTTTCATCCACCCATGCCCACTACCCCCGCCAACTGGCTAGAAATTTCTACTTTTCCTCATTGTATTCAGAGTTGAGCCCAATTTCTCTCCGCAGTGCAAGGCCCCATTGCAGTAGTCCCTACAACTATCTTGATAGTCTTCCTCATAAAGTCTCCCTTACCATTATCTAAAAAGTGTCATGAATAATTTTTTTCTTTGTTGGGGAAGGGAGACAATGGTTGAACCTGAACCATGTGATGGGGAGAAAAAGGGGGAATATGAATATGATGTGGCAAAAACAATAGAGGCCAGTACATTATTTCTATACCATGTGATGATGATGTTGTGGACGTTTTTCTGCTGGCCAGAGGCAAGTTCTCTGTTGCCATAGGTGCACTTCTGGAAAGCTAAACTAACCCCTCTTGAAGGACTCTGTCTTTCTTTTGGGCATGGCCAATCACTCTGGTCTTCACTGAGGTATGAAATATGACTGTGTGCTTCATCAGATCAGTCCTTTTTGCTCTTGAGAGAGGGTCTGACTCTGCCACCCAGGCTGAAGTACGGTAGCCCAGCAGTCTCCAACTTCTGGGCTCAAGATAACCTCCTGCCTCAGCCTGCCAAGTAGCTGGGACTATAGGCACATACCACCGTGCCTAGCTAATTTGTTATTTTTTGTAGAGATGGAGTCTTGGCTATGTTGCCCAGTCTTGTCTCAAACTCCTGGGCTCGAGTGATCCTCCCTCCTTGGCCTCTCAAAGTGCTGAGCTTACGGGCCTGAGCCACTGTGCCTGGCTACGATCAATTCTGGTGTTCCTGCCTGGAGCAGAAGATGTCAAGTCTAGAGATGGAATCTCATTTTTATTTCTTCCACTTCTAAGACCTCTCAGCCTGTACATACCTAATAGAAGGATACAGTTCAGACCTAATAGAAGGATTCAATGCAGATCAATAAATATTTCTTGATCAGCTCTTTATGTGGCCACAGTGTTAGGTACCAAGTGTCATAACAATAAAGAAAATAGAGGGCTCTGATCATTTTCTCATTGAAGCCTAATGCTGTAAGTGCCATGGATGGGGAAATGATGGTGGAGGACAGAGACACATCTGAGGAGATTTTGGCATGATCAGAAATGTCTTCCTGAGGAAATGACTCATGTTGGAGGAATGGGAATGTAGACTGAAGTGGAATATTGTTGGGGAGAAGAGAAGAAAGCATTATAGGAAAAGATAATAGACTGAGCCCAGTCATTAACCTGGAGACTGGCAGGGCCTGTCTAGGGACTTGTGAATATTCCAGCTTGACTGAAGCAAAGGTAAGAGTTTCTTTTCTTTGGAAATGTGGAGGAGCCCAGTCAGGAAGTTAATAGAGTGACCAGGAGCAAGGGGAAGAGAGCTGGAGCCTGGGTGGCAGCAGAGAGAGGACAGGCCCCAGCTGACCTGCACCGTTCTCTGGAGATCATGTTAGTTCCTACAGAGCTGAATCCTCAGAGATATATCTAGATTGCACTCAGAAAATAGTCTCATATTTGCCAGTCTTAAATTTGAGATTCCATTGTTCTCATTTTGTGAAGCCAAAAACATTCCTCAAGAATGGCTTCCATCTGAATTAACTACAAACCAATGGCCTCTGGCATTATTAGAAGACAATTTTTTTTCTTTTTGTCAAGTATCAGTTATTTGAACATATTTTAGGGAATATATTTCCTATCCTAATAGTTTTTTATTGTTGTTATGAATAGGCCCAAATAAATATTTTAGGAATGTATTAAGGCTGAATTACAAGATAGTAAAAAATTGTATCACCATTTCACTTCAGGTTATTGTGACCAGAAACTTGGGATGTCAGCCTAAAAATCCAATTTTTTTTCTTTTTTTTGAGACAGAGTCTGGCTCTTTTGCCCCGGCTGGAGTGCAGTGAGCAATCTCAGCTCACTGTAACCTTTGCCTCCCAGGTTCAAGCAGTTCTCCTGATTCAGCCTCCTGAGTAGCTGGGATTACAGGTGTGTGCCAAAATGCCCAGCTAATTTTTTTTTTTTTTGAGATGAAGTTTCGCTCTTGTTACCCAGGCTGGAGTGCAATGGCGTGATCTCGGCTCACTGCAACCTCTGACTCCTGGGTTCAGGCAATTCTCCTGCCTCAGCCTCCTGAGTAGCTGGGATTACAGGCACATGCCACCATGCCCAGCTAATTTTTTGTATTTTTAGTAGAGATGGGGTTTCACCATGTTGACCAGGATGGTCTTGATCTCTTGACCTCGTGATCCACCCGCCTCGGCCTCCCAAAGTGCTGGGATTACAGGCGTGAGCCACCATGCCTGGCCCCAGCTAATTTTTATATTTTTAGTGGAGATGGGATTTCACCATGTTGGCCAGGCTGGTCTGGATCTCCTGACCTCCAGTGATCTGACTGTTTCAGCCTCCCAAAGTGCTGGGATTATAGGCATGAGCCACTATGCCTGGCCTAAAAACCCCATTTTATAAACTGTTAATTGATCAATATGTGCCACTTTTTGTCCTCTGACTATGTCATTTATGTAGTGGAATCTCCCTCTGTGGCTGAGTTTGGCGTTTGTATGTTGATGGATGATTTCTTTCCTCTCTTCCTTTCATAGATGTGACTTGGGCCACACTTATACTCAGGGCTCAGTGTTAGCTCTGTGGGGAATGCAAAGTGGTATCGCAAATATACCTTCTTTTTAAAAAGAAGTTCAGGTCTAGAGAAAAAAGAGTTAAATAATAGAACAAGATAAGGTGTCAAGTAGTACAGACTGTACCTGCTGTGTGCTAACAGGAGTAAAGGAAGAAGGAATTAGAAGAGATGGTGTCAAGGAAAAGACATCCTTGAGCTAGGCCATGCATGGTAAGGACTGTGCACGTTCACACTGTGCTTCCTCCTGGAACACTCAGACAGCTGGAGACCTTGTTCTGCTCCAACCCATGAGGGCTTGTGCAGTTACTGTCATTTTGCCATTTTCTCCTTCTTTGCCCATGGCTGGGGGCTAGTGCTTACCTTTTTATAGCCTTCTACTTGGCTTCCAGTCAGGGGACACCTGCTCAGAAAGCATCTGGGACCTTGTCTGTGGGCAGACTATACCTTTTGCATTTTAGAGGTGGAAAAACTACCTGGGTTGGGGATCAGGAAGGCTGCTCTGGGAGCCTGGGCTGAATCTATTACATATGTGGCTTCTGGGTCTAAGAAAATTGGGCCCTTAAATGACAGCCAACTTTTTGGATAATTAACCTAGTTTTGCCTTGAGAAACATAACTGAAATAGACTGAGAGACAGGGAGGCATCCTTCTAAATTTTTAGTGGAAAGGGGAAGCTCAGAATGGACTTTGGCTGATCAGGGGAGGAAGGGAGGACTTTTTCATGGAGACCCACAGCAAGGGTCACTGAGAAGGTAGTGGATGGCTGCAGACCCTCCCTACCTCCCCTAGAGTCAGAGAAAATAACCCTGACCTCAGGCCCTTTACAAAGATTTGCCTAGACAGAAACATTAACTGAAAATTGACTATGAATAGGCCCAATGCATAGAGAAAATGGGTTAGATAGAGTAATGACTTCTCTTTTTATAATGTGATTTATGCATTTTTATACATATTTTTGGGGTTTATATTTAATACCCCTTTCTCTTTTCCACCCTAGTTCCTCAAAGCCTCAATGACATTGCTGGCTGCTGCTCTGACAAGAGTGACAAACACCTAATATGAAAGCTGAATTACTATCACTGCCCACAGTCTTGATGTCCTAAAATTAAAAGAAAATTAAACGGTGCCACTTAAGAGCCAGGTTATTTCATGTAATATTTTGAAGTTTCTGGAGTCTCTTGAGAAGTCAGAAAATATAGTAACACTATGTTCCTGCACAGAACCAATGGTCTCAAGCTTGACATGGCTTTTTCTTATTAAAGGGACTTAAAGGGACAAGCATTTCCCCCATTGAGCATAGTCCCAATGTCTATTTCTCCTAGCCCACTTCACCCATTTAAGTTACTTGTTTGTCCTCTATTGGTATTTGAATTTGTGATCTCCACTCTCACCAGAAAAACCATTAAGTCATTGGCGATAGGAAACAAGAAAAGGAATAGTCCAAAAAGAATTCAATGCATTTCTTTGGGACTTACCTCTGTCTTAAAATAGATGAAGTCCTATCTGCCCATTTTGGATTCAAAATAAATACCTGTGATTTTGATACTTTCACTTAGTCTTTGGCAGGGGTAATGGAATGTTCCTATACCTCCAGGGACATTAGTCTGGGGTTATGGCTCTCTTGGAGAAGCTTTAAACTTGTGAGCCCTGTTTAGCCTTGGTATGTGGAGTGGGAATACCTGCCTAGAAGCATTTGCCATTGTCTTCCCTCTACCACTCCCAAAGTTGGAACAGTTCTTTCATTTCTCATCATTTCTAGCATGCTGTGGACTCCTATATCCCAAGACCTTTTTATTTCCCTAGGTATGTGGCTAAAGGGAGTGGGTAAGACAACATCTTTATTTCAGCATTCAGCTGCAGAATGACATATGGATCTGATTAATTTTTGTATTTGGTTTTATTCAAAATGTCTTATTGTTCCCTCCCAAGTTTTTTTTTTTTTTTTTTGCTTAAACTTTGGATTTGAAATAACAAAATATTACAGTGGAGGTCTGACCACTGCCCTTTAAAGTTTTTTCTTTTTTATTCTTCTATATGACCAGGCTTTATAGAAAGCTATTTTACTCTAAGAAATTAGGTTTCTGGTTATCAGGAGCCCTAAATAGACATGAATTACAAGAACGTCCTTTGAAAACCCCATGCAGCACTTGTTTCATTAAATTCCATGAAGCGACCTTAATTTAGTGGAACACTGGATAGGCTGTTCTTTTAACCTATTATCACTTTGGCCAGGCCCATAAACCATATTCATGGATGATTCCATCAAGAAGGACAACAGTGGGATTAATATTATTTCAGGATACAGTAAATGCCACAATGATGAAGCTGTTTAAGATCTGGTGCTCACGGTGTCACACTGAATGCATTGACATTTACTCTGCTATCACTTCATTTCCAATATTCCTTCCAAATCAGCCGATGCTAATGCTTCAGCATGTGTGCAGAATACAATTTGTGTGGGGTTGGGGAGACTGGAAAAAGATTGTACAAGGCTTTTTCCTTCCTTTTTTCCTTTTGGTATTGAGAATGGGGAAACTATACTTGGATGATATTTTACATGCACTAGGCCCCAAGATGTTAGGATTGTAGATTCCCAGGCACTGGGTTTCCACCTGGAGGTGGATCAAAATAAGTCATGGGGCCCCTTTTAGCTGTGACTTAACATGTGGTATTGGTCAGATATGAACTAAGAACATTGCTCAGCATCCTTAGCATGTTGGCATGTTGGAATTAAGTATATATGAAAATGAAATGTCTATAATGGCACACCATCAGAAGGTCTTATTTATAGCATTTCCTGAATCTCCTTGGTATTTAAATTTGATGCCCCCAACAACAGTAAAGATACTGGTGGTTTTGGGGAATCTCATTTAGAGAGATAGCAAAGATGTAATCTACAAGAACATTACTAATGTCTAATCTGTTAATGGGTTTTAGCTCCTCATTTTGAAGGTGAGATTCTAGGGTCTGACAGGAAATTTGAAAGTTGTCTAGTTCATGGTTCTCAACTTTTAATGTGCCTGTGAATCACCGGGAGTAATTTCAATAGCTAGATTCTGGGACATTCCAATCCAGTAATTTGGGTGTGAGGACTGAGAATCTGCATAGCATCTGACTCCCAGGTGATGTGGATGCTGCTGGTCTGTGAATCGTGTTTCTAATTACAGACCAGTCACTTTAAATATCAACCATTACCTCCATTCTTGTTAGATGAGCATCTAGTGTATGTTTAAACCTTTCTTAGTAGGAGGCTTCTCCTATTCTCTTAAGGCAGTCTGTCTCATCTTTGAACAACTTTGAACATGAGTTCTTTTTTACATTGTATCTAAGGTCTCACTCCCTGGACTTGTCAATCTCTGGTCCTGGTTCAAGTCCTTGGTTTTATATAATACATACAGCAAGGTAAGGAGACATTTTTTCTATTGAAAGAAAGCTTAGATTCTCTAAGTTCTGACCTGAGGGAAACTCTCGGTGGGAAGGTGATCACCTATCCAACTGACCCAGGGATACCTTTTGTCTCTTTGGGGTTCATTGTTAAGCTCATCATACTTTGCTGAGCCCCAAGGAACTCTGGTTCTTTGTTTGACTCTCCCTCCCTGCCCAACTGAATGAGACATTTCCCCTATTTGAACTCTCAAATCTATCTATCTATCTATCTATCTATCTATCTATCTATCTATCTATCTATCATCTATCTATCTATCTATCATATAGCACATTATAAAAATTAAGTTTTCTTTTTCTGCCAGATTGTACATTCATGGAAATAGAGATTATGTCTTAAGCTTCTTCAGACTTCTTTAGTACCTTGCACATACTAAGAGCTCAAATCATGTATATTAAACTAACACACAGAACGTGCCTCAAGGAATTTATAGCACTAACACAACTAAAACGTAAAGACACAATGCAGTAAATTAACACACTTGCTAGTAGTATAACAGGTGGCTTTCAGAGAAGGAAAAAGGTCAGTGTAGGTAGGAGGAATTGAAAGGGCTTTGTGGGCAAACGGGATGGGGGCTATACATATAAATTGGACTTTACATAACTCATTTAATGTAACTAAGGATCCTGTAGCTAAGTGGAAAGAGAGTCTAGCAGAGGTTTAGGAGTGCATAGGGTTTCTTCCAAGGAAGTTGAGGGTGGGGAGGGATGTAACTCAGATGGATTTAAGGCAGGCATCAGCAAACTTTTTTCAGTAAACAACTAGATAGTAAATATTTTAGGATTTGTGGACCTGCTGTTGTAGTGTGAAAGCAGCTACTGACGATATGTAAATGAACTGGCTTGGCCGTGTGCCAACTAAACTAAGTTCATATAATTTTCATATGTCATAAAATGCTATTCTTGTTTTAACCTTTTTTTTTAACCATTTAAAAATGTAAAAACCATTCTTAGCTTGAGTGCCATATAAAAACAGAATTTTGTCTATGGTTGTAAGTGGCAGGTCCGTGGATGATGACCTACCTGTTCAAGCAGAACATTTCCATGGTAAGGATTCCATGGATGGGAGGTCTGAGATAGACAGTGCCCCTGGGAAGGGAGCTATCAGTGGTTTTCACTAGAGAATGACTATTTCAGAAAGATCTGCAGGGCTGGGAGCGAAATGTTAGTTTACAGGCATGGCTAATTATCCAGAATCTGTTTTCTATGTGAGTTGGCTCTCAAGATATGGAGAGATTTTGATGGTTATTCTCTTCCCCTCCCAACTTGTCCCTTTACTTAATGTTTGTTTTCTGTCTTATGACCTTTCTGATGTTACTTTGCCATAGCATCATTTTTCTACCTCATCAAGTTTTCTATGGCATACCCTCAGGCTTTTAGAATTATGTAAATACTGTTTCTTCCTGAGGAAAAAAACCTCCCTAAAATTTTGGAATATGATCATCATCCTTAACTGATGTTATTTGGTTTTACTGTATGTCCTAGTGACATAAGAAATGAATAGTCTGCATGAAACACTTGGGAAAGCACGTATGTTTGGGGAGAAAAAGAGACAGTTGTGTGTCCAGAGAGAGTAGACGAAACGTGCTCTGTGACTGGGAAGAGCCTCTTTCTCCCTTGAGGAGGAACAGGGTAGAGACAGTGAGTTCAGAGTGGGGCTTGTGGAGCCTGTGTTACTGGGGTGAAGTTTGTCAGGTAAAGACATATGTAACAGGAGGTTGGGTGATCAGATCCAGAGTTTAGGAGAGAGGAATGGGCTGGAGATATAGGTTTGGAAATTATCATTCACATATTGCAGTTGAGACTCTTGATGGTGAGAATAGGTAAATTAACAAGGCAAGCCCCTGGTAAGCCAGGGGCAGAGCAACATGTGAGAGGAAAGTGGAGGCAGCCCAAGAGGCAGAGAGAACTTGGACAATGGTGCCAGTCAAAGCATCAGGGAAGTGGAGGGGATACCTTGAAGGCGACAGTAGCCATCATCATCAGAGGCCTCAGGAAGTCAACTAAGAAATGTCTAAAAGTTAACATTGGATTTGGCAATAAGTAGATGCTTAGTACTTTAGACTAATGTTTGGGGAAGAAACAGAATGTGATGTTTTGTGCAACATGAAACCCAATATTGGACATTAAATAAAAACTGATATGAGCAATGCAAAGTAATAGAGAGAAGCTTCTTATTGTGCACTCTCAAGTTAAGGCTTAAAAGATTGTTTGAGGAGGTGTGGGGAAGAGTCCTCCCTGCAAGCCTCCCATGTGTCTGTCTATAGGGCCTCAGCTGTAGTTTGGACAGCCTCATTGGATTTCCAAACAGGTGAAGCCCATATGAGGCCAAGCCACAGGGTGCATCTCTGAGCCTTTGCCAAGCAGAGGCTGAGAGCACCTGCCTCTGCGTGCCAGCTGCTGTCCTGCTTAGAGTCCTTCAAAGGGCTGCTTCTGTGAGAGGAGAGGCAGCACACTGTAGCTTCACTTTGTGGGTGAGGAAGCTGAAATCCAGACAAGTAAAGTGACTTGTTTAATGTAACTCAATGAATTGGAGCTGGCTCAAGTGGCCAGTGTCTTAGTCAAAGGGGATTTCTATTATATCACATTCTCCGAGTTGAATAACTGAATAAATGACACTTTTTTTGGTGTGCCCAAATATATATAACATAAAAATTTACTGTATTTTGACCACTTTTAGATGTGAAATTCAGTGGCATAAAATACATTCATAATATAGCACAACATTATTTACTACCATCCGTCTCCAGAATTTTCTCATCTTCCCAAACAGAAGCTTTGTTCTCGTTAAACAATTACTTCCCATTTCTCCTTCCTCTAGCTCCTGGTGATCTCTGTTCTGCTTTCTTTCGCTATGAATTAGCCTGGTCTAGGTAACTCATAGAAGTGCAGTCATACAGCATTTCTCCTTTTGTAATTGGCTTATTTTACTTCATGTAATATCTTCAAGGTTCATCCATGTCGTAGCATATGACAAGATTTCCTCGCTGTTTAAGGATGAATGACATTCCGTCGTATTTATATATCACATTTTGTTTGTCTACTTATCTGTCCATGGATATTTGAGTTGTCTCTTCCTTTCGGTTTTGTAAATAATGCTGCTTTGCACATGGTGTACAAGTTTCATTTTGAGTTCCTGCATTCAATTCTCTTGGCATATACCTACGAGTGGAATTGCTGGACCATATGGTAATTGACTTTTTGAGAAACTGTCAAACTGTTCATAGATATTTCTTGAGCACCTAGCATGTCTGGTAGTACCTTGAGCCTTAGGAATACAGTGGTATTGAGAGAAAATCTCTACAATTAAGGAGCTCACATTGTGGTTGAAGCAGCAGTAGTATAAATATAGATTATGACTGAATGTTGTAAGAATAGTGCAGAATAACCACCAAGAACTGGGAAAATCCATAGCAGAGTTAGACTGCCTCTAGGAGAGTCAGGGAAAACCTCCTATCAGAGGCAACGTTGGAGGATAAATAGCTAGAAAGGATAGCAGGTTTGAGGGCAATGTTATTCCATTTCAGTCACAGGGAACAGCATGAGCAAAGTTATGGCAGGTGCATAAGACAGGCTTGGGAAGTCTGCAAATAGCTGTTTTTAACTCCTACAGAGCAGACTCCTGAAGCTGTTGCCGACATTGCTGTGGATACAAATGGTGAATGTGGGCCACCCAAAGCCAGTCCCATTCTGAGTGGTGTCTTGGGAAAAGGCTGGCCCATGAGGCAGAAATCCTGGATTCTAGTCTTGGATCCCCCAATAAGCCAGATCTTTCATGTGTCACTCAACCTTTTTTGATATGTATTTTTCTTATATGAAAAATAACTGCCTTCCCTTGTACATGAGTGTTTTGTGAGCATCTGATATTACAAGTACTTTCAAGTGTTTGGAAAAGTGTGAAGCATATGTTAGCAATCTGTTATGCTGTTTGGGAAAAATACTGTAAGTGTGTATGAGGCAGATTCTGTTTTCTAAAGATATAAAGATAGCCACATTTTTGTGGCTGTTGTTTTTTGAGATACAGACTCACTGTGTTGCCCAGGCTGGAGTATCGCGGCATGTCTCAGCTCCTGGGTTCAAGCAATTCTCCTGCCTCAGCCTCCTGAGTGGTGGGATTACAGGTGCCTACCACCACACCCAGCTAATTTTTTTTTTTTTTTTTTTTAGGAGAGATGGGGTTTCACTATGTTGGCCAGGCTGGTCTTGAACTCCTGACCTTAAGTTATCTGCTCACCTTGGCCTGGCCACAACATAAAAAAAAATTGTTTTTCTTTTTCTTTCTTCTAACTTTGACTTTTGGTTCAGGGGATACATGTGCAGGTTTGTTACATGGGTAAATCGTGTGTCTCTGGGGTTTGGTATAGAAATGATTTTGTAACCCAGGTAATAAACATAGTAACTAATAGATAGTTTTTGATCGTAATCCTCCTCCTACCCTCAAGTAGGCCTTAATATCTATTGTTCTCCTCTTTGTGCCCACGTGTACTCAATGTTTAGCTCCCACTTGTAAGTAAGAACATGCAGTATTTGGTTTTCTGTTGTTGTGTTAATTTGCTTAGTATAATGGCTTCAAGCTGCATCCATGTTGTTACAAAGGAGATGATTTTATTCTTGTTTATGGCTGTGTAATATCCCATGGTGTATATATACCACATTTTTGTATCCAACCCATCATTGATGAACTCCTAGATTAATTCCTTTGCTATTGGTCACAACATTGATGATTCTATATGCTATTCCCCATCAAGAGGGAAAGTTCATTTCTTTTCCCTTTGAAACTCCGGGGCCTATGTGATTGTCTTGATAAACAGAATGCGGCAGAAGACAAGCTGTGTGTCTTCTCAGTTATATCATAAGGTGATCTGGCTTCAGACTGGCTCTCTATGAGGCGATGGTCATCCTGGGAACTCCACCATCATGTGGGGAGGAAGCCCAAGATAGATGGAAAGACCATGCGTGGGCGGCATGGCTGACAACCTCAAGCAAAAGTCTCGGTGGCAACCGCCATACGCTGCCAGGCTCCACATGACTCTAGCCCCTAGGCATTGGGTCTTCCAGATGAGAGCTCAGTCATCATGGGGCAGAGACAAGTTGTTCTCACTCTTCCCTGAATTCCTGACTCAGAGAGAATTTGTGAGCATAATAAATGGTTGGTTGACACCACTAAATTTGGGGTAAATTTGTTTGGCAGCCACGGTCATTGGAAAGTTTGTGTGAATGTATTCTATGTATATATGTGTGTGTTTAGACACATATGCACACACAAGCTTGGCCCACGGCTCTAGGAGACCTCCTGGGTAGGGAGAGTTTGTATGTATCCCTTTCCCTTCCTGTGCAATCAGATAAGCTAATTCACAAGAAAGCATCTGTAACTGATGAATAGTAAATCGTAGAATTATTGGCAAGGTGGCAATTTGCTAAGGGTGGAACTTAATGTGGGGTTGAGGCTGCTGGAATATTCCTCTCAAATCTTTTCTCTCCAGATGAAGGAGAACTCTGGATGGCAGGGCTGCTTCACACTTTTCTTAATTTCTTTCTTTACTCCAATTTTCTACAGCTCTCAAGAAGGGGCTGGCAGCAGTGGTCTCCAGAAGCATCCCAGTGAGGGAGGAGCTCTAAGGAGATCCTAGTGGCAGGAAGTCAGTGAAAAGAACAAGGATAGATATGCCACCTGAAAGGGAGAAAAGAACAAGAAACAATATGCCACCTGAAAGGGAGAAAGCCCAGGGAATGATATTAGCCCCTTCCATGTGGAGTCTTGACCTGTCTTGGATGTGGGGGTGAGTGTCCAAACTACCTGCCTCTGCCCTCGGGCCTCAGGCTCCCCCAGAGCCCTGCATGGCCTCTCTACTCTCCCCTTCCCGGGCGGTGATGGAAGGTACTTCTTTCTTTCCTCTCTCCTTTGTTCCTGCCTGAAGCTCAGAGGCTGGAATCCTATGGCCCCTGGAGTTGGAAATGTCTCTGCCTTTTGTAAGTTAAATTGTTTTGATTCTCAGAGGAATGAGATAAGGGAGACAGTGATTTAGATTTCCCTCTGTTTTTCTCTGGCAGCAGCCCTCCCCATCCTTCTTCCCCTGGCTTTCTCCTTTGCGTTTATCTCCCTTTCCATTGTCCCTTCTCTCCCATTTTCTTCCAGCCTTCTCCTTTCCTTCCCCCTTGCTTTTATTATGCTTCAATAGCTCATCAATCCTTTCTCTCTTGTTTCCCTTTTTAAAACTACTTGTTTTAATTTTGGCCTGAATGGTGGCAAGATGAGGCAGGGGCACTGATACCTGTGTTATTTGATAGCATCATCTTTTCTCACTGGCTAAGATGACTGGGAGGAGGAAAGTGTAAAGTAAGAGTTTTTCTGGGGGCAGGAGGGCTGGGTGGGAGGAGATAAGTATAGAAATAGGACAAGGAACTTCCTAGCCACACTCAGCAAGCACCACTAGAGAAATAGGTGGTAGGAACCCCAGCCTTCTGGGTTCCTCCGTCTGATCCAGAAATTCTCTGACAATTCATCTGGAAGGGCATAGCTGAAGCTGAATAAAACTTGTGGGCACTATCACAGCCTTAAAAGACTTTCTTCTTTGCAATGTCCTCTGGGAAACCCAAGTGCATTGCTGTTGAGTTTGTAGGTCATCTGTTCAGGGCAGGTCCCTCCCCCAAAGCACAGAAATATATACTTCAAACTTCTTTCTGATTCATTTTCCATTTCCAGGTGGTTAGTGGAATAAAGTTGGAATTTTGGCTCCCTGGCCTCTCTTGAGCAGCTGACAAATAGCTATTTTCTGTGGGATGGCTACCCAGAGCCATCCTATTGTAGCTGAATGAACCAAGCCGGCTGCTTGAATAGGTGGGATATGAATCAGTCTATTTTCAGCTCTGCTGATTTGAAAGCCCATCCAGCTCTGCTCTTCAACTTGGTCTGAGCTATGGGGTCCATGGGCTTAGACTCCAGCTGCTCAGCATGTAGTGCTTTGGAGCCAGAGAATGGGGCTTTTGAATCACGTGCCCCTCACAAGCCACTCTCTCCTATTTCCCAGTCTGCTTGTTTCATGGTAGATTTGGCTCTTTGCAGGTTGGACTAGTTTCCCCTCTCCCTCCCCTCTTTTTAGCCCCTCTCTGCCAGGGCCCTTCTTCCACTGCCACCCTCTTTGTTCTTTGGGATGTCCTGGAGGGGTTCAGAGCTGGAATGCCCACCCAGTCCGCAGGCCAAGCAGCTGGGTGATGTCAGGCTTACCGCAGCACCAGATGCGATACACGATGCCTATCATCAGTCCTTTGAAGAATGACGCTCAGGTGCAGCAGACCAGTTTTAAACAGGGACTCTGTGTGGGGGAGAGCCAAGGAAAGTGGGATGGGTGTTCCCGGGCTTGCCTCATTTTCTGTTTCCTTTTTTAAGACCACGATCTTTTGGAAGCTTTTAAAACATTCACAATTTGGCTGAGTGGGGATGGTCTGCCTCCCTCAGTGGGCTGAGCTGGTGAGAAGCAAGCATCTGGCTTATACTGACAAAAGGCAGGAAATTCAGAATTTCTGCTCTAGTACTTCCTGCTTCAGTGCAGGATTTGTTAACCTGGCAATGTGGTGAGCCAGCGAACAGAGGATCTGCCAGGCCACAAGACAGACTCCATTTTTGAGTTGAAGGTACAGTGCTTAGGGTTGGGGCTAAGGAGGCAGAACAGAAGATGGGGCCTCTTCTTCCCACGACATGGCACAGGCAGAGTTGTGTGTTTTGGGTGGGAGCAGTGATGTTTTGCATGAATCCTTTTCTGATTGGATCTTAGGTTTTTTCTCCAGGGAACACCTATGGTCTTTGCTTACTTTCTAACAAGATCCCTGACCATGGAGACCCAGGCCTTGCCCCTGGCTGGCCGTGCAGCCAAATATAAACAAACGAGGGGAGTGCCTGGTGTCAAACATTATGTTTACTAAACAAAACTGACAAGTCCTCATTGTTGCGTGAGGAAGCCCTGCAGCTCTCAATCCCCCAGAGCTGAAGAGGATCCATTTTATTGAGCTCTGTAATGACAGCCCCGCTGGAACAGCTGGGTAGTTTGTATTAGCTCTAAGAGACTCGGGAGGGCAGTTTTTCTTTAGAAAAATTATGTTTTTCATTTATACCAACAACAGCCCGGCTGTCTCACCATACCTTCCTATAATCTTTAAAAGACTGGGAAAATCATAGCCCAGGCTGTTCCCTCAATACTTATGGTGGCCAGAGTTAGCAAGTGGAAATAGGAGAAACCAAGTTGAATGCAAATTTCAGATAAACCATAAAGGCTTTTCTCGTGGAACATACTTACGTGAACATACTTACATTTGGGACATACTTACATGAAAAAAGTATTTATAATTTATCTGAAATGAAAATTTAACTAGGTGTCCTGCATTTTATCTGGCAATACTTGATGTTTTTCTAAACATCTCTACTTGTATACTTCTGGTGACAGGACACTCATTACCTTTTAAAACAATCATTCCATCATTAGACAGCTGAGATTACTTAAAACTCTTCTGCACATTAAGGTGACATTTCCTAGCATGAACTTCTGGGGTCCCTTGGAATATGTCCAATTCATCTGCCATGTGACAATTCTTCAAATGTTTACTGCCAGCTCTGTGTTCCCTTGAATTTTCCCTTCTCCAGCCTGAACATCTCCTACTCCTTCAATTTCTCCTCCACTGATGTTGTTTCAGCACTGCAGGCCCTCCTATGAATGTGCTCTAGCTTGTTTAGAGCCTTTGTAATCAGGTGGAATCTGGCAACCTGAACAATAGCTTTGATCAGTGTGGCTTTGTGCCTGTTGTTAAGAGTCTATGTCTACTGTGCCAGGGGAGTTCTGGCCTCATGAGCCTGGCTTCCTGCAGCCTGCAGTACTGCTGCCTGTCAGACTGGAACTTGTGGGCTGTTGGAGTAGTGCATGCTCCTGTACAGGCCAGATACAACTTCGGCAGCTCTGTTCTTATTTACTTATTTATTTATTTGAGATGGAGTCTTGCTCTGTTGCCCAGGCTGGAGTGCAGTGGCATGATCTTAGCTCACTGCAACCTCTGCCTCCTGGGTTCAAGCGATTCCCCTGTCTCAGCCTCCCGAGTAGCTGGGATTACAGCTGTGTGCGACCACACCCAGCTAATTTTTTGTATTTTTGGTAGAGACAGGGTTTCACCCTGTTAGCCAGGATGATCTCGATTGTCTGATCTCATGATCTGCCCGCCTTGGCTTCCCAGAGAGCTGGGATTACAGGCGTGGGCCACTACACCCAGCTGACACCTCCATACTTAAGTGATAGTTGGAAGTTAGGGTAATTAGTATTACCAAAAGTCATGTTATATTTTTATGAAACAGACTTTTTAAATGACAAGATTACATATTTTTGTTCCAGGTCACATTGAAGCTGTGGACAAAGACCTCAAGCTGGATTCAGAGATTTGCAACAAACCAACTGTGGAATTTTGGGAAAGTCACTCCACCTCTTTGGCTCTCAGTGTCTTCATGTGCAAAATGGGGAGTTTGAGTTAATTCTCTAAGGGAGAAGAATGGTTCAGAAAGACTTGTGGGCATGGTTATTAACCCATGAAGTAGGTCAGTATAAAAAGTATAAAAGACATATTTTTCTTTATTTATTTTTTTCTTTTCTTTTTTTTATTGCATTTTAGGTTTTGGGGTACATGTGCAGAACATGCAAGACATTTGCACAAGTACACACATGGCAGTGTGTTTTGCTGCCTTTCTCCCCCTCACCCACACTTGGCATTTCTCCCCAGGCTATCCCTCCCAAGTTCCTCCACCCCGTTGTCCCTCCCCTCTTCCCCCCAACAGACCCCAGTGTTTGGTACTCCCCTCCCTGTGTCCATGTGTTCTCATTTTTCATCACCCACCTATGAGTGAGAATATGCGGTATTTCATTTTCTGTTCTTGCGTCAGTTTGCTGGGAATGATGTTCTCCAGATTCATCCATGTCCCTACAAACGACACGAACTCATCATTTCTGATTGCTGCATAATATTCCATGGTGTATATGTGCCACATTTTCCCAATCCAGTCTATCATCGATGGGCATTTGGGTTGGTTCCAGGTCACTATTGTAAACAGTGCTGCAATGAACATTCATGTGCATGTGTCCTTATAGTAGAACGATTTATAGTCCTTTGGATATATACCCAGTAATGGGATTGCTGGGTCAAATGGAATTTCTATTTCTAAGGCCTTGAGGGATCACCACACTGTCTTCCACAATGGTTGAACTAATTTACACTTCCACCAACAGTGTAAAAGTGTTCCTATTTCTCCACATCCTCTCCAGCATCTGTTGTCTCCAGATTTTTTGATGATCACCATTCTAACTGGCGTGAGATGGTATCTCAATGTGGTTTTGATTTGCATCTCTCTGATGACCAGTGATGATGAGCATTTTTTCATGTTTGTTGGCCTCATGTATGTCTTTTTTTGTAAAGTGTCTGTTCATATCCTTTGCCCATTTTTGAATGGGCTTGTTTGTTTTTTTCTTGTAAATCTGTTTGAGTTCTTTGTAAATTCTGGATATCAGCCCTTTGTCAGATGGGTAAACTGCAAAAATTTTTTCCCAGTTCTGTTGGTTGCTGATTCACTCTAGTGACTATTTCTTTTGCGTGCAGAAGCTGCGGAGTTTGATTAGGTCCCATTTGTCTATTTTGGCTTTTGTTGCCAATGCTTATGGTGTTTTGTTCATGAAGTCCTTGCCTACTCCTATGTCCTGAATGGTTTTGCCTAGATTTTCTTCTAGGGTTTTGATGGTGCCAGGTCTTATGTTTAAGTCTTTAATCCATCTGGAGTTAATTTTAGTGTAGGTTGTCAGGAAGGGGTCCAGTTTCTGCTTTCTGCACATGGCTAGTTTTCCCAACACCATTTATTAAACAGGGAATCCTTTCCCCATTGCTTGTTTTTGTCAGGTTGATCAAAGATTGTATGGTTATAGATATGTTGTGTTGCCTCTGATGCCTCCGTTTTGTTCCATTGGTCTATATCTCTGTTTTGGTACCAGTGCCATGCTGTTTTGATTACTGTAGCCTTGTAGTATAGTTTGAAATCTGGTAGTGTGATACCCCCTACTGTGTTCTTTTTGCTTAGAATTGACTTGGCTATGCGGGCTCTCTTTTGGTTCCATATGAAGTTCATGGTGGTTTTTTCCAGTTCTGTGACGAAAGTCAATGGTAGCTTGATGGGGATAGCATTGATTCTGTAAATTACTTTGGGCAGTATGGCCATTTTCATGATATTAATTCTTCCTAACCATGAACATGGAATGTTTCTCCATCTGTTTGTGTCCTCTCTTATTTCGTTGAGCAATGGTTTGTAGTTTTCCTTGAAGAGGTCCCTTACATTCCTTGTGAGTTGTATTCTTAGGTATTTTATTCTTTTTGTAGCAATTGTGAATGGCAGTTCGTTCTTGATTTGGCTCTCTTTAAGTCTGTTATTAGTGTATAGGAATGCTTGTGATTTTTGCACTCCTGAGACTTTGCTGAAGTTGCTTATCAATTTCAGGAGTTTTTGGGCTAAGGCGATGGGGTCTTCTAGGTATACTATCATGTCGTCTACAAATAGAGACAATTTGGCTTCCACCTTTCCTATTTGAATACCCTTTATTTCTTTTTCTTGCCTGATTGCTCTGGCTAGAACTTCCAGTACTATATTGAATAGGAGTGGTGAGAGAGGGCATCCTTGTCTAGTGCCGGATTTCAAAGGGAATGCTTCCAGTTTTTGCCCATTCAGTATGATATTGGCTGTTGGTTTGTCGTAAATAGCTTTTATTACTTTGAGATATGTTCCACCGATACCAAGTTTATTGAGTGTTTTTAGCATAAAGGGCTGTTGAATTTTGTCAAATGCCTTCTCTGCGTCAATTGAGATAATCATGTGGCTTTTGTTTTTGGTTCTGTTTATGTGGTGAATTACGTTTATAGACTTGCGTATGTTGAACCAGCCTTGCATCCCCGGGATGAATGCTACTTGATCATGATGGATAAGTTTTTTGATTTGCTGTTGCAATCGGCATGCCAATATTTTATTGAAGATTTTTGCATCTATGTTCATCATAGATATTGGCCTGAAGTTTTCTTTTCTTGTTGGGTCTCTGCCGGGTTTTGGTAACAGGATGATGTTGGTCTCATAAAATGATTTGGGAAGGATTTCCTCTTTTTGGATTATTTGGAATAGTTTCAGAAGGAATGGTACCAGCTCCTCTTTGTGTGTCTGGTAGAATTTGGCTGTGAAACCATCTGGACCTGGACTTTTTTTGTGTGGTAGGCTCTTAATTGCTGCCTCGACTTCAGACCTTGTTATTGGTCTATTCATAGTTTCAGCTTCCTCCTGGTTTAGGCTTGGGAGGACACAGGAGTCCAGGAATTCATCCATTTCTTCCAGGTTTACTAGTTTATGTGCATAGAGTCGTTTGTAATATTCTCTGATGATGGTTTGAATTTCTGTGGAATCTGTGGTGATATCCCCTCTATGGTTTTTTATTGCATCTATTTGGTTGTTCTCTCTTTTCTTTTTTAATCAGTCTGGCTAGTGGTCTGTCTATTTTGTTGATCTTTTCAAAAAACCAGATCTTGGATTTATTGATTTTTTGAAGGGTTTTTCTTGTCTCTATCTCCTTCAGTTCTGCTCTGTTTTTAGTTGTTTCTTGTCTTCTGCTAGGTTTTGAGTTTTTTTGATTTTGCTCCTTTAGCTCTTTCAATTTTGACGATAGGGTGTTAATTTTGGATCTGTCCCTGCTTCTCATGTGGGCACTTATTGCTATCTGTTTTCCTCTAGAGACTGCTTTAAATGTGTCCCAGAGATTCTGGTATGTTGTATCTTCATTCTCATTGGTTTCGAAGAACTTCTTTATTTCTGCCTTCATTTCATTGTTTATCCAGTCAACATTCAAGAGCCAGTTGTTCAGTTTCCATGAAGCTGTGCAATTCTGGGTTAGTTTCTGAATTCTGAGTTCTAACTTGATTGCACTATGGTGTGAGAGACTGTTATGATTTCCGTTGTTTTGCATTTGCTGAGGAGTGCTTTACTTCCAATTATGTGGTCAATTTTAGAGTAGGTGTGATGTGGTGCTGAGAAGAATGTATATTCTGTGGATTTGGCATGGAGAGTTCTGTAAATGTCTATCAGGTTTGCTTGTTCCAGGTCTGAGTTCAATCCCTGGATATCCTTGTTGATTTTCTGTCTGGTTGATCTGTGTAATATTGACAGTGGAGTGTTAAAGTCTCCCACTATTATTGTGTGGGAGTCTAAGTCTCTTTGTAAGTCATTAAGAACTTGCCTTATGTATCTGGGTGCTCCTGTATTGAGTCCATATATATTTAGGATCGTTAGCTCTTCTTGTTGTATCAATCCTTTTACCATTATGTAATGACTTTCTTTGTCTCTTTTGATCTTTGTTGCTTTAAAGTCTATTTTATCAGAGATGAGAATTGCAACTCCTGCTTTTTTTTGCTCTCCATTTGCTTGGATAAATCTTCCTCCATCCCTTTATTTTGAGCCTTTGTGTATCCTTGCATGTGAGATGGGTTTCCTGGATACAGCGCACTGATGGGTTTTGATTTTTTATCCAATTTGCCAGTCTGTGTCTTTTGATTGGTGCATTTAGCCCATTTACATTTAGGGTTAATATTGTTATGTGTGAATTTGATACTGCTATTTTGATGCTAGCTGGCTGTTTTGCCCGTTAGTTGATGAAGATTCTTCATTTTGTTGATGTTATTTAGCATTTAGTGTGTTTTTGGAATGGCTGGTACTGGTTGTTCCTTTCTATGTGTAGTGCCTCTTTCAGGAGCTCTTGTAAAGCAGGCCTGGTGGTGACAAAATCTCTGAGTACTTACTTGTTTGCAAAGGATTTTATTTTTTCTTCACTTATGAAGCTCAGTTTGGTTGGGTATGTAATTCTGGGTTGAAAGTTCTTTTCTTTAAGGATGTTGAATATTGGATCCCACTCTCTTCTTGCTTGTAGAGTTTCTGCTTAGAGATCTGCTGTGAGTCTGTTGGGCTTCCCTTTGTGGGTGACCCGACCTTTCTCTCTGGCTGCCCTTAGTATTTTCTCCTTCATTTCAACCCTGGTGAATCTGACGATTATGTGCCTTGGGGTTGATCTTTCTTGTGGAGTATCTTTGTGGTGGTCTCTGTATTTCCTGGATTTGAGTGTTGGCCTGCCTTGCTAGGTTGGGGAAATTTTCCTGGATAATATCCTGAAGAGTATTTTCCAGCTTGGATTCGTTCTCTTTGTCCCCTTCTGGTACACCTCTCAAATGTAGGTTAGGTCTCTTCACATAGTCCCACATTTCTTAAAGACTTTGTTCATTCCTTTTTGCATTTTTTTCTCTAATCTTGGTTTCTCGTTTTATTTCATTGAGTTGATCTTTGACTTCTGATAGTCTTTCTTCTGCTTGGTCAATTCGGCTGTTGAAACTTGTACATGCTTTGCAAAGTTCTCGTGTTGTGTTTTTCAGCTCCTTCAATTCATTCATATTCCTCTCTATGTTATCCATTCTTGTTATCATTTCCTCGAATCTTTTTTCAAATCTTTTTTCAAGGTTCTTAGTTTCTTTGCATTGATTTAGAACATGTTCTTTTAGCTCACAGAAGTTTCTCATTATCCACCTCCTGAAGTCTGATTCCATCATTTTGTCACAGTCATTCTCCGTCCAGCTTTGTTCCCTTGCTGATGAGGAGTTTTGGTCCTTTGTAGGAGGTGAGGTGTTCTAGTTTCGGGTGTTTTCCTCCTTTTTGCACTGGTTTCTTCCCATCTTTGTGGATTTATCCACCTGTTGTCTGAGTAGTTGCTGACTTTTCGATTGGGTCTCTGAGTGGACACCCAGATTGTTGATGATGAGGTATTTCTGTTACTTGGTTTTCCTTCTACCAGTTAGCCCCTTCGCTGTACAACTGCTGAGGTCCACTCCAGGCCCTGCTTGTCTGGGGTACACCTGTAGCAGCTGCAGAACAGTAAGGGATGCTACCAGTTTCTTCTTCTGTTATCTTTGTCCCAGAATGATGCCCGCCTAATATCAGTCTGATCAGTCCTTTTTGAGGTGAGTCTGAATATACAGGGGTCAGGGAGCTGCTTGAGGAGATGGTCTGTACTTTATAGGAGCTCAAGTGCTGAGCTGTGAGCTCCGTTGTTCATTCAGGGCTGTTAGGCTGCTACATTTATGTCTGCTGCAGCAGAACTCTTAAAACCTTTTTTTTTCCTCAGATGCTCTGTCTTGGGGAGTTGGGGCTTTCTTTATGAGTGTCCGTTGCACTATCCTGCCCAGCTAGGAGGCAGTCTAGTCACTATTTGCCTGCTGAGGCTCCGCCCTGCTGATGTGGGGTCCGCCCTGTTGCTGCCAGCTCCGCCCTACAGCCGCGGGCTCCGCCCTGCAGTGGAGTCTCTCTGTTATGGCAGGTTGCCTCGGCAATGGCAGGCTGTGTCAGCAATGGGAGGGTACCTCAGTAGGGGCGGATTGCCTCGGTAATGGCGTACGGCCCTACCCCACTGAGCTGCACCGTCCTGGGTTCAGCTGTGCCCGCAGTGAAACTCTCCATCCGGAGCGTTTCGAATTGCCATTTTGTTTGTCCCTGTGGGGTTGAAACCCACTGAGCCTGCTTGCCTGGCTCCCTTCCTTAGAGCGCCTTTCTTTTTTTTTTTAAGTTGAATGGATAGCTCTCTCCCAGGTGTTTCGGTTGCCCGCTGTTAGGGCACTGGGATCTGTGTGATTTCCCATGCAGCGAGCCACTGCGCTGGCTCAAACGCCACTTCCCAGGAATCTCCTGGTCTGGCTCACTGTCCAAGTCCCATTTAATCAGATGGATATGCTAATCTGCTCTCCCAAATCTCAGATTGCCCATTTAGCAGGGCACCTGGACCAGTGTGTTTTGTGCAGAGTGTTGTGGAGTGCTGCTGCGCTGCGGTGCTGGCCGAACCAGCCGCAACAGCCAAAACGGCTGCGCTTGTGTCCCGTGTCTCTCCTACACCTGGGAATTTCCCCGTTCTGTGGGCAACAAAGATCAGTCTGGAAATGCGGCTTTGACTCACCCTCTGCACGTTCACTGAGAGCTGCGATCCTGAGTTGTTCTTACCGCACCATCTTGAATCTCTTCCCTGTATTTTTATTTTTTAATTATACTTTACATTCTGGGGTACATGTGCAGAACATGCACGTTTGTTACATAGGGAAACACGTGCCATGGTGATTGGCTATATCCATCACCCCATCATCTACATTAGGTATTTCTTCTGATGTTATCCCTCCCTTAGCCCCCCACCCCCCAACAGGCCCTGGTGTTTGATGTTCTCCTCCCTGTGTCCATGTGTTCTCATTGTTCAACTCCCACTTATGAATGAGAATATGTGGTATTTGGTTTTCTGTTCTTGTGTCAGTTTTCTCAGAGAATGATGGTTTCCAGCTTCATCCATGTCTCTGCAAAGGACATAAACTCATCCCTTTTTATGGTTGCATAGTATTCTGTGGTGTATATGTACCACATTTTGTTTATCCAGTCTATCATTAATGGACATTTGGGTTGGTTTCAAGTCTTTGCTATTGTAAACAGTGATGCAATAAACATACATGTGCATGTGTCTGATAAAGACATATTTTTTAAAAACCAATAGAGAAAAGCTGTGACTGTCTTAGATCTAAAGGGATTTTTAGGTCCTCAACTTCACTTGGGCAGAAGATAGTCTTAAAAAATTTCATGTGGTGGAGAAACCCCATCTCTACTGGAAAAAAAAAAAAAACCACAGAAGAATTAGCTCAGTGTGGTGATGCATGCCTGTAATCCCAGCTACTCAGGAGGCTGAGGCAGGAGAGTTGCTTGAACCCAGGAGGCAGAGGTTGTGGTGAGCCAAGATTGTGCCATTGCACTCCAGCCTAAGCAACAAGAGTGAAACTCCATCACACATACACACACACACACACACACACACACACACACACACACGCACAAATTACATGTGGACTACTTACTGATGCTAGTCTACTCTTTGTCATTGGTCTGTGACAAGATAAATAAATAGACTGAGAAGTGTTTAGAGACGTTTACATCTACTGGGCATTGCTGTGACATCCAAGTGCATGAGCCTGCTGACTGAGTGTAGACCAGTGTGGATGCTGCTGAATGTGTGGGTGTTGAGTGGCTGGTGACATGATCTGTGCATCAGGCAGTTCCAAACAATCTGGCCTAACCCAATGGTTCAGATAGAAATTCTGATCCCAAGCGAAAATGTCAAAACTCTTCTTTCACTCATGAGTACCTTTCTTTTAAAATTAAATTTATGTTGAGCCTAGAAACAGATAGGCATGACCTTTAAGATCAAGTAGTAGTAAAATATTAAAAACATGTATCATTTGCACCTACGTTCCTCAAGCCTCATGCAGGTTCCCTGGAAGCAGCCACATTAAATTGGGAGCTTCATTATTTGTAGAGAAAGGAGTCTGTACCTGCAGAGAGAAGCCCAGGAGGCTCAGTGCTGGGAGGCACTAGGCCCCATTGAGTGGCTTGGGGGAGGTTGGGTGAAAGTATGAGCACAAACAGTTGGATGATGTCCTGTCCTGAGACCTGGTCACCAATCCAGCAGAGCTAGCCAACCCCCTCTTGCCACCTTCATTCTCTCTATATCCTTTCCTTCACTCATGCCACATATATTTAATCTCTGGCAAAAAGGAATCTGAGAGACCCTGGACTCTGCGATGCTGGGCATAGCAGAGGGCAGAGGTAAGGCTCAGGGCTGAAAACTAGAGTTTTCTGTGAATATCTGCATATTGAACTGCATCACAAATGTTGGGAACAGTTGCTCAGTGCCACAAAGAAAAAGTTAGCATGGAGACAAAGGATCTTTCAGCAATGCAATTTTTACTTCCTGGACTGCAGGAAGGGTACTCTCACTAGCCATCTTGTCATGAGAGTACAATGAACAAAGGAAAAGCAGACATATTTATTTCTTATGCATTTGGGGTTGTCCTTACTGCTGTGTCTGATCTCTGTTGGCTGGAGCCAGACCTCACAATCTAAACTAAAACCCAAAGGGCTAACAATTTAAAACTCTTTTAAATAGGTAAAAGCAATTATGAGCTGGGACATGCCTGTGAGCACATTCAGCACAGATATCTTGGTTAAAGTATAAGGACAAGGACAAAGAATATACTACGTGCCTATAACCATGTCGAACAGCCTCATAAGATAGGGCTTAACAAAGAGTTATTAGCACACATATGATTTATTTTTTAACAAGAAAGGAAACTTTAAAGAGGAACTTTTCTACTTCCCACAATTGACAGCCCCTTCCTCTGACTTACTCTCAAAATTATCAGGAGCTATACCCCACCAAAGGGAGGAGATCAGAGTGTTTTTCTCTGGAGAAACTAAACATTCTCAAAAACAGACCCATAGGCTGACATTTGGAGACCTGTAATGAAAAGGCCAATTCTTTTCTGATTATCCTACAGTGATTTCCTACTATCCACAAGCTTTACTTCTACCCCCATCCCCCTGCAAACTTTCAGGTGACTTTCCATTGCCTCACTCTTACAACATGTGAATGAACAGACAAGGATCATAAGACATTTGAGAGAATATTCCCATATGAAAGATAAATGCTATAGTAGATTGATTTTTATTAATGGTCCTAATTAATGTCCTCACAGACTCTATGCCTTTTATCCTATAAGTTTGCAGACTCCTCTTACTCTAATGGGCTTGCCTGTGTGACTTAGTCCATTTCGTCCAGCTATAACACAATACCACAGACTGGCAATTTATGAACAATAGAAATTTATTTGGCTCATGGTTTTAGAGGCTGGGAAGTCCAAGATCAGATTGAGGGTCTGTGTCTGGTAAGGGCCTTCTTGCTGCAGCATATGGTGAGAGAGAGAGAGACAGAGACAGAGACAGAGACAGAGAGAGGGGAAAGGGGGCCAAACTCATCCTTTATGAGGACATCACTCATTCCTATAATAATGGCACTAAACCTTCATGAGAGCAGAGCCCTTATAACCTAATCACCTCTTAATGGTCCTACCTTTCACACGGTTGCATTGGGCATTAAGTTTCCAACACATGAACTTTGGGGGACACATTCAAACCATAGCATCACATGACTTGCGTTGCCAAGGAAACAATAGCAAACTTGATTTTAAGTGGAGACTTGAAAAAGTACTTGTATATCTCTTGTTTTTCTCTTGGACCTGTGCCACTGACATGAGAGCACACTTAAGCTAGCCTTCTGAAGAAATGTGGGAAGCACATGGGGAAAAGCCAGGTTCTCCCAATTGAGCCCTCATTGGCCAGCCAAACCCAAGTAGTCCCACTAGCTGAACACAAATGCATGAGTGAGCCCAGCCAAGATCAGCTAAGCCTGACCCAGCTGACTCATAGATAAGCACTACCCTCTCTGAGAAAATAAAAATGCTATGGCATTAAATCTGTAACATGTTCATGTAAATGAACACACCTCCTGCTTTCTGGTGTACCACCAAGTTCTATCCCTCTACTACTTGATATCTGAGAACACTTTTTTGGCCTTGAGATCCAGTGTCTGCAGGAATAATACCTTGGAGGAAGCCGTGGATATAAGCTGGGAAAATAGCTTATTTCAAATAGGCCTTTCTGGACACAGGCTTCCTCCTCTGGTTCCTGGTCCTTCCTTATGATAATCTCATCTGGCCTATGGCTTAGTCTTCTGCCCTGGGGTTAGTAAAATGTCTCAGAATGCCATATAGCCCAAATTGGTTAGCTGGGTACTCAACTTCAGTCTCTGCCTTTGGGCTAATCAGTAAAGCTGGAGGCAGAGGAAATCATGATTTTGTTTCTTGTTTTCTGGGGTTTTTTTGAGACAAGGTCTCACTCTGTCACCTAGTATCAATGCAGTGGCATGATTATAGCTCACTGCAGCCTCTCTGTCCCAGGCTTAAGCAATCCTCCTACCTCAGCCTCCAGGTAGCTGGGACCACAAGCACATGCCACCACACCAAATGAATTTTTTAACTTTTTTTTTTTTTTATAAAGATGGGTCTCATTATGTTGCTCAAGCTGATCTTGAACTCCTGGACTCAAGCAATTCTCCTGTCTCAGTCTCCCAAAATGCTGGAATTATAGGTGTGAGCCACTGTACCTGGTGGGAAATTGTGAAGTGAGTAAAAATCATCTACCACACCAGCCCCACCTGTGCCTTTCTATGGGCCCTTCCTTCCTTCCCTATGCCCAAGTCACAAACAACTCTCTCCTTCAGGAAAGAGTCTGCAGTCTGCTTATACTCAGGAACCATTTTTTTTAACTTTTAAGTTTAGGGGTACCTGTGCAGGTTTGTTATATCACAATGGAGAAAATAAATGAAGATATTCAGTATCTCATGGGACATTTAGACATCAGTGTTTCTTTTAATTCAAGTCTTCTTCTTCTTCTTATTATTATTTTTGAGATGGAGTCTTGATCTTGTTGCCTAGGCTGGAGTGCGATGGTGTGGTGTCAGTTCATTGCAACCTCTGCCTCCCAGGTTCAAGTGATTCTCCTGCCTCAGCCTTCTGAGTAGCTGGGATTACAGGTACCTGCCACCATGCCTGGCTAATTTTTGTATTTTTTGTAGAGATGGGGTTTCATCATGTTGGCCAAACTGGTCTTGAACTCCTGACCTCCAGTGATCTTCCTGCCTTGACCTCCCAAAGTGTTGGGATTACAGGTGTGAGCCACCTCACCTGGCCACAATTCAAGTCTTAACTCCAATTGGAATGAGAAGCTTTTTCATCATTTTAAACAAATTTTCTCTAGAAGGCAAAACTCCTTTCAAGGGGGTGGGTTTGTGTTTTTCAGTGATCTTGAAGTGGTAACCTGTGGCTAGGTTCCTGGGGTTGGAGCTCAGCATCGGCACTGTTCCTTTGTTAAAAGCATTCTAGACATGGTCATTAGCTCACTGGGGACCCAGGGAGAGAAAGTAAATAAGAAAATTGTCTTGTAAATATGTATTGTGTTTTGTAATTTGGAAGCCCTAAGAAAATTGTCTTGTAAATATGTATTGTGTTTTGTAATTTGGAAGCCCTAAGAAAATTGTCTTGTAAATATGTATTAGGTTTTGTAATTTGGAAGCCCTTCCTGCTGATATTCAAACCACACACACAGCCAGGGAGTGTTACCTGAGTAACAGTCCTTAAGTTGGCATTTTAGGATCAGACGGGGTTCAGAGGAACAATTTTATTCTTTCCTGGGCCTTTGCCATCTTGCTGGGGATGTCTTCCTCTTTTTTGATGCTATAACAGGACTTACAGTTTCTCCTGGGAAGATGAAGTCTGATAAATCAGTTGTTATTGCCCTGCCCTTTTCATCTAAAGCAAAGGGAGAGCTGAGGTAATTGAATAATTTGGGCAAAACAACCAACCATTCTCAATGAATCACAAAGTTTGGAGTTATCCAAATAATAGCAAGGCACATAGCATCTGCTTAGCACATTTTAGTTTCTAGGAAAGTCAAAGCCCCACTTTTTGGGGGACACTTTGCACGGACTAAATCAGCATTCTCAGTTGTCCCAGTGCCCCTCCCTGGGAGTGGCATGCAGAAGGAACGCTGTGAAGGTAATAACAGGGAATGCTGACTGAACTGTTGCATGTCCCAGGCACTGTGCTAGCAGCCTAAGTACATCTCACTTAGATGTCATCACAAGCCTGTTACCATCTCTACTCAGCAGATGTTGAACATGAGGCCTGCAAATCTTTAAGGAACTTGGATGAGGCTCATAGCTGGTAAGTTGCAGAGTTGAGTCAGGCCTCCCCGGTCTGACTCCAGAGCCTGTCCTTTCACACATGAAACCTCTAAGCAGAATTATACCATGAGGATCCTGAAACTCAGAGGAACTGTGATTGGATCAGCTTCCTTAGTGGAAGAAGTAGGATAATGAAAAGCACCACTAAGTAGCTGGATGACATAAAGCAAGAAACATCCCCGCTCTGGGCCTCAGATTTCTCCGGTCTAAAAAAAGGGATCGGCCTGGATAATTTGTATGGTCTATTTCAGGTCTTGCTGTCCATGATTTTAAAAGTGGTCTGGGTTTGTGATCTCAGTATACTCATTTCCTGAGCTGTGATTGAAGCTGAGCCCAGCACTGTTTGAACCTGGTGTACTTATAAGGTGGGAGGCACGAAGAGGGTAGGCTGAGCCTTTACATCTCAGTGTCCTCAGTAGCACAGGGTTACATCTTTTGTGCTTACATAATTATTTCATGTTTTGGAGTTGGGGTGTGTGTGTTTAATAGTCATGCAGAGCCCAGGCTGATGGGGTAGCCACCATCTCTAACGTCCTATATCACTCTGCCAGAGGAAAAGAAAGTTCTGGCAGGTATTAAACTGGAAATTAAATGTGCTGGCCCAGAAAAATGACAAGAGTCACGGTCTCTTCTAACTCCTTAACCAGAACCAGATCCATGGGCCTATCCAACCAGAGGCAGTGAGGAGATATAAAACCTAGTTGTGCCACAAACGTGGAAAACTGGGAATTTTTGGAGGAAAGTATTAATGACCACCTAAAATATGAATGCTGCAATGTTTTATAAAGATCCTGCACTACTGGATCCTACAGAAGTCAGAGCTACTCGTATTCTACTGTGTTCAGAGACAGAATGGACAAGAGAATGCTTCATTTTCAGCAAGATCATGGAAACTAGGTGCGGGGAGGGCACCAGGGTAAGGGGAGGTCACTCAGGGTCAGGTTTTCTCTAGGGTTTACCTTGATTACATTCCTTTCTTTAATATTTCTTGAAACCGACTAATTAAGATAGCTAAAAAAGTTACCATGAGCTAAAGTCAACATCAATTAAAAATCCCATATATATTTCATGTGAAAACACATGGTCTTCAAAACATGTGTGATTTTCATCGGACCTCCTCATCTGTTTGCCATTTAAGGTTCAGGCCATTTTCCATATTTCTATCAAATGCTGCCTGCTGCAGATGAAAGCCTGGCAAATTACTGTGCAAAAGAAACTTTCTGAAGTTATAAATAATCAAAAGCCTGTGGAGCGTTGACTTCATACACAATTAATACACAGTAATGATCAGAGCTCAGAGGAAAAGTGGAGCTAAATGATTGCCTTAGCAGTAAGGAGAAAGTCTCGGCTTTGCTTAGAGTAACATGAGTGTCATTCTCCTGACTTCTCATCCGCTGGCACAAATGGGATGGGTGGAGCTATGAAGAGAGTTGGTGAAGCAGCTGAACACAGGTAGGGACAGTGGCGTGCTGGTAAATGTTTGATAATTGGCTCTGTGGGGAAAAAAGCCCTGATGTGTAGTGTTTGCAATTTTCCTGGTGTAAATACCCCCACCATAGCTGATTTCAAGGTGCTGATATGATGTCATTGTACATGGATTTGGGAAGAGAGGTATATATTCAGTCTTGCAAAGCAGTGCCGCCTGGCTCCTCCACAACACTGAGCAGGGAAATTGGGACCGTTGTCTGTCTCCTGTCCCCTACTCCCAAGCTTGGATGGTAGGAACTGTTCAGAGCAAAGCAATGGCAGGAGGAAGGAAGATGTCACAGAGAGGAAGATTGGCAGCTCACGTATTATATTCATTTCCAAGGGCTGTGACAATCAATTACCACAAAATAGGTGGTTTAGAACAACAGAAACGTATTCTCTCATGGTTCTGGAGTTTAGAAATCCGGGCTCATCATATCAGCGGGCCTGGTTCCTCCCAGAGTCTTTATGGGAGGGACTGTCCCATGCCTTTCTCTCAAATTCTGGTGATTTTTGAAAAATCCTTGTCATTCCTCGGCCTGCAAACACATCACTCCAATGCGATCATCTTCTTCTCTGTGTGTCTGTGTCCTCTCTTCTTATAAGAATGTCATTTTATACTGAGATACTTAACCAACTACTTCTGCAAAGACCCTATTTCCAAATAAGGCCACATTCTGAGGTTTCAGAAGGACATGAATTTTGGGGAGACACAATTCCATTCAGTACACATGCACACACACAGTACAGAAAACGAGGTGGGCAGGACCAGTGCGGGCTGCCTGGCTCTTACACCCCCTGACTTTCCTGAACCTCACTAGGCTGTGATCCATTTCCTGATTTATGATTGCAGGTCAGTGGGGGAAGTGGTCTGTGAAGGGCAGGTTGCTTTTCCACTTAGTCATGCTCCTCACCCCCAAACCTAGGTGGGAGAGGAGTAGAGTGACCCTGCCCTAGTTCTCTTTTAAAAATGTGTTGGGCAGTTGTCTACTTACATCATCTTCTAACTCCTTTGAAGACAGTTTGGACGAAAATAAACACAAACCTCTCAGAGACTTCTGTTCTTTAATCAGTTTTCTGTGTGCTACCTGTAAAATAGGCCATTAATTGATACTGAAAGAGTGAATGAACAAATGAACACAGTCAAGTGACTCTTGGGTTGATTAGAATGGGCCTTCTCTGGAAGAAAACATATGAGCTCTCAAGTTCAAAAATATTTTTTCAATCTGAAAGACTTATTCCGGCCCATTAGGTCAGTGGAAGACAGTGACTGAGGATCAAGTGTCAAAGGCCCCCGGGGGGGACATTAAGGAAGGCCTTCCTTGGCCCTGTAATAGGAGCTGCTGCTGGTAGAGCCATGCACTGCTCCTCCCTGGGGCCCTGATGAGAAAGCCAGCTTAGCTGGGCCTCTGAGGGCAGGGAGAGGTCACAGAGACTCCGGTGGCAACTTTAAACCACATCATGTGGATCCTTTCAGTTCGGTGCAGAAGCTCCTCTTTCAGCCTGGAATGCAGAGGAAGGGGTTGGGGATGGGGGTGGGGGTCAGGTTTCCAGGAAAGAATTTGGCTTCAGCATTTTTGTGATTGAGGCAAGCTCATACCTGGGGAAGCACCAGGGCTTAGGGTATCTGCTGCACCAGTGAGATTTTCACATCTCAGGGCCAAGTTCCTTGTTTCCACCAACTGTGTTTGAGATTAATTGGATTTACATGCCATGGGTTAAGAGTCTGTAACAAACCCCTTTTCCCCCTATTTCAGCTCCTCACTTCTGGGTTTCAGGTATGCAGTCATTTGGCTGGCCTGTGATCACATGAAACAATGACCACATAAAACACACCTCCATTTGGAGATAAGCACTGATGCATGCCCTGCAGCTGAGATTAAAATCTGCCCCATAAATCTCTCTACAATGCCATGTATTCCACGCACAATGATGAGGAGTGAGCTAGTAAATAAATGGCTGAGAAAAAAAATTTCTCCCAAAGTACATTATGATGAAGAGGTTTGTTCCCATGTTACTAGAAACTACAGGAGGGGGCAAGCTTTGTCTCCGATGTGAGTTCTTCTCTATGGCAATGCGTGGAGGGTTCGATTTCATTCATCACACATTTTTTAAGAGACTACTATGTGTATAACCAGGCATATAACCAGGACACAACTGGAGATACACATAGGTTTAACTGGGAGTTCATGGACACAATTAACAAGGTAATGGAATTCGAAAACATGTTAATTTGAGCTCTAGTTATAAAAAATTCTACGTGTGTATTCATGTGTTTTGAAATTTAATTGTACCATCGTATAGAGATATTTGATAGACTTTTTGGCATACAGTGAAATATTTTAAATCCCTAAGGTTTAAAACAAATAATAATGGAATAAACCAATCATCTTCATGCTTTTTTATGACTTTATCATGATGATGGATTTTTCTAGAAAAGGGATTTGAGGGTTCACCCTGTTCCTTGGTCTGTTAGTAAACCAGGACAATCTGAATCTTGATGCCGCCATTTTCCCTCATCTGTGGTAACAAGGAGTGTGTGTATATGTGTGTGTCCATTATGTGTACATGACTGGGTGTGGCTTGTGGGTATTAAGGCTAGGAGGCACAGGGATTGCTGAGGAAAACTAACTTCAATGGGAATGTATTCCAGGATCTCAAATCAACTCTTTTTGTCCTTGAAAATTCCCAGCTGCAAGTGAAGCTACAGTTGATGGGCTACTATATTTGTAGAATTTAGATCAAGGACGTGCTTCTATATGCAAAGAGGATGCCCCTTTTGCCATGGTGGCTTATCTTTGAAGTTACAACCTTAGGCTAGCTGAGTAAAAGGAAAGACCTGCCTGTCTGGGCCAAGTAGGAGTGGGAAGAAGATTGGGGATAAGTAGAGAAGAAAAGCAGACGTAAGCATCTTTATTCCTCTCAGCCCCGTGGGTCTCTGTCCTTTGTACCCAGGTAAACATGGGGAAAGAAGAACATTGGGCTATTGGGCTGGGAGATGTGCTTTATTGGGTGATTGTGTGTGTGTGTGTGCGTGTGTGCATGTGCCATGTATGCATTTGTGAGAGAGAGAGAAGAGAGAAGAGATCCAAATCTCCAGATTTCCATCATGGTTGGGGAGGCATAGTGAAGAAGAGGCAAGGCAACAGAAGGATGGATGGAAAAGCCAGTAGGCCATGCTTCTGGCTACCTTAGGTCTAGTGGTGACTTGCAAGGAACCCAGAAGGGCCCACCTCCCTGGTGAGGGGATGGGGAAGGGCCGACACAGTGTATCCACTTGCAGGAGGTCTGTGGTCAGGGTGAAAAGGCTGCAGGGAGTGGTAGGGCCTTGGAGATGGAAGCCAGAGGCAGGGAACATGCACCTCCGTGGTGAGTCCAGCACATTGACCTCAAATGACAGTACCCCTTCACTCCCCACCCCACCCAAAAAGGAAGCACATCATGAGTCATGATCATCTTCATTGTCACTACTATAGGGAGCATATCTGTTCCAGGCAATATGCAGCTGGGACTAGGGAATATGCAGAGAAATGTCCACCCTGCTGGCAAGAGGATAACATAATCCTTCATGTACCAAGACGGCATCTTGGAGAACAGAAGGGGAGGTGAAATCCAAGAGACCAAAATTCATCTACCTACCTGGACTCATTTGAAGAGGAATGACTTTTGATAGGGAATTCAGTTTTGAAGAGACTGAGTTTCTCAGGGTATATTTTCCATGGGACAGGAAATACTATTATTGGCAAGTCCAAGTGTTCCCAGCCACCCAGCTAGGCATGGGCCCTGTGAGGAAGAGCAGAACCTTTTGGGGAATAAAGAAACTTTATTTTCCCTACACAACTGACTGTGGTGTGAGTAAGAAGCCAGCCCTGATGGATAAAAATAAAGTTGGGAATTTTCAAGTACTTTCATCTTAAGTAAACAACCTTAAAATAGTCATGAAGGCTTTTGAAACTTTTCAGTGGTCTTTAACATCTTTTATAAAAATATTCCGGGAATAAGAAATCCTGATGTGCCATCTCTCTGGCATTCCTCAAGGAGAGAATAAAAGACCCTGAGAATGCCTACAGCACAAGCGTCTCCACAGAACCCAGCAGGCTAAGCAGACTTGGGAGTGTCGGTATCATCTGGGGACACCAACCCAAACACTGATGAGAAGAGAAGGCCCTGAAGAATTTCTTCTTCAGGGACTATTTCCCAGGGGAAGAGGAAGTCCCTGGAATTCTGTGCTTCTGCAGACGGGAAAATTGCTTTTCCTGGGGACGCTTTCTGAACAAGGGAGATAGATACTTGTGTGACTGGGACAGTTCTGGTGCAGATTGTTTTGGACACAGGGGAACAGCCTAGGTGACCTTCTAGGGGTCTCATACCTAATCTGCGATTCTGTAAGTAATGAGTTGACAGAAAATTGCATTCTGTATTTGGTCGGCCATCTGCTGTTTCCCTAATGCTGGCTGATAAAGGCATGGTGATGTGGGGAGAAGGTGAGCTGTAATTAATTATCTATGGCATTGATGAATTTCTTGTAGGATATTCCCCTGCTAATCCAGCAGTATAGCTGCATCCCTGCCCCCTCCCAGTGTTAATGGTCTATTTATGGACTTGGCTCCATAATTAAATGTTTCATTTGCAAGAAAATGGTTCCTAGGAAAATCCAAGCTCTCTTTATGTGCCTGCAATGGGCTCTTGCAGACGTTACATAGGAGATTTGTCCATGTTGGCCTGCTGCTCTTAGCTTTCTGGATAATCTAATGAATTATGTTTCTGGTGTATGTAGATTGCTAAACGTAATATTCTTCAATATGCCTGCTGAATGAAGCCAAATGTATTGTGGGCACACTTAATTATTTACACGCTATAAAAATGGAAGAAATCAGAAGTACAGAAACAGTGTTCTAAAAAACCCCTCTGGTTTTCTTTTGGGCAACAGTTTAATCAGATTAAAACCATAATTGTTTTTCAACTCTTGCCTCACACTTGTTTTGGCCATCGCTTTTGTCAGCATGTGGCTATACCCCATGAAGGCATTTAATGTCAATACCGAGTGTTTGCCTTATTAGAAAACAGTACACATTAGATATTCAGATTCAAGGCAGAACACCGGTGGGAAAGCTCAAGGCTCCCTTCTGAGCTTTGCTTTTTGTTCTTGAAATTGATCCCTGGCAATTCCTGACCTATTTTCTTCTGAGTCAAGAAGGTGGTAGCTAGGTAGACAAGGCTGTAAAGCAGAACTGGCAAAGAGCAAAGGTGAGAGGCCCGTGCGTATCTCTAGGTGTCACAACATGAAAAGAATAAAAAACAGCCACTTTGATTACCTGGCTAGAGATCTGGAGGCCTGTCTTAGTTCAAGATAAAGACAAAAGGGAACTTGGGTATCCAGCTCTTTAAGCCCCTTGGACTATTAGCTGAAATGTGTTTACCCAATGGTTTCTATCACATCGTGACATGGTGGTTGGGGATGGAGTCTAGAATCAAAGCACTGGCTTTGAGTTCTGCTCTAGTATTTTGGGTGAATCACCTTGGGCAAGACCTTACTTCTCAAAGCCTCGATTTTCTCATCCATCAAGTAGGACACATGCTAAGGATGCATGAGATGTCATGAAAGCAGATGAAATGGTGCATATGAATGTGGTTTATAAACGCTGAAGGTTGGCACAAATGAACGTTTTTGTTCTCATTACATCCTTCTCCTGCCCCATAAGCTCTAATGACTGGCATATCATGCGTTGATTTTTTTGTGGCTGATGGGGAGGAAAAAAATATTTTCTGAATTAATCCAGTTGCCCTAGGAGAGCAGCAGAATTCCTTAGTGTGGGAAAACTTCGCTTTCCTTTAGGAACACACAGTAAAGGGATATTTGGATTCCATAAAGCAGGCCTCTTGGGTCGGTCTAGATCAGTGCTTCTCAAAAGATCCACGTGGAGAATCAACTTTTAAAACTCGATTCTTTCCTGGACTGGCATTTTTGTAAAATATTAAAAAAAATTATTAAAAACATGAAATAGGCTGGGTGTGGTGGCTCACACCTGTAATCCCAGCACTTTGGGAGGCCAAGGCGGGTGGATCACTTGAGGTCAGGAGTTTGAAACCAGCCTGTCCAACATGGCGAAACCCCATCTCTACTAAAAATACCAAATTAGCCGGGCATGGTGGTGCATGCCTGTAATCCCAGCTACTCAGGAGGCTGAGGCCGGAGAATTGCTTGAACCTGGGAGGCAGAGGTTATAGTGAGCCAAGATCGTGCCACTGCACTCCAGCCTGGGCGACAAGAGCAAAACTCCACCTCGAGAAAAAAAAACATGAAATACAAAAGACCTGTAAAGCACAATCTTATTTTATTATGAGATTCAGAAGACATAAAAGTCACCCTGTCAAGTTGCTATAAAACCTTTACATCTGTACTTATCTCGTCATCCACTAGCAACCAAAGTTCATGGCTTAGCATCACTCTGCAGACCCTATTTAAAAAAATGCAGTTGTAGGTGGAGGAGATTTCCAACAAAAAGAGAACAGACCTGATTTCTGTACTATCATAATGGGTGTTCTGAGTTTTGGCAGATGGGCTGATAAACAGAGGCAAAACTTAGAGAAGAAGGGACAGGGCAAAAGGCCTGTTTTGATACAGAGAGAGAGGCGCCCAGGAAAAATGACAGCAGCTGGTCAAAGTGTAAAGGGAAGGACAGTAGTAAATAGTCCCGTGTGCTGGGAACAATGCCCAGTGACGGTGTTAACTTGTGTTCTTTGGTGAACTGTGCTCATTTCTGAACCTTCAGTAAAATTTGTTACATAGAACGTCTGCCCGTTGGTGGTGCTTGGGAATTGAGGTGAGTCCGCGTCTGTACCTGGAGGGAGAACAGAGAGCAGGAGAGCAGCTGCGGCAGTCTCAGTGGTAAAGGGGGCTCAGAGTCAAGCCCTGCAGAGGAATTTAGAGCCAGAGCTGTCTGGGAGGAAGTCAGCCTTCTCCTGATGTCTGCAGATACGTTGAGGCAGGCCCTGGATTTTCCATATTACATGGGAAGGAAGTATTTGTACCTATTTGCTATTAAGAGGAAAAGGGACCCTGGAAGTTTGGAGGATATGACGCACTCAGGTCCCATCACAGTCTCAGATAGAGAAGATCTTTGCCACATTTTGCCACCACACATCCTGCTCACTAAATGTGGAGCCCTTCCTCCTTATGGAAGGCAGAGTGTCCTTCCTCTGGCTGGCTCTGTACAGATGAATCAGAAGTCGAGTTGAGAAATGTGTTCTGCCTTATTTCTTAGTGCCAGTTTTACCAAGTTTTTTACTTAGTAAAAATGGACAATTTTACTAAGTTTTTAGTTTCCAGTAATCGTCATTACGTTTACTGAGACTTCGTTGTGCTAGGCTTAGCACTTTGCCTTAGTCATCTCAAATCCCTGAGGCGGTTCTGCAGCTGTGCAGACCTTCGGTAGCTTACAGTTACTGTTCCTATTACCTTGGCTAGGTTGCTTCACTCTCCGAGTCTCAGTTTTCTTAACTATAAAATAGACACAAATAAAGACATACAACCCCATGATATTATTTTAAGAAACAATATTTTCAAAGCATACGGCCTGATGCACAATAAAGGTAGTAATAACATTTGTGACTGTAATATCAACAATAAGTAACATTGGCAAGTGCATGCTATTTGCCAGGCACTAATTAAAGGACTTTTGTTGTCTCATTTAATGCCTACAACAACCCTATAAGCTAGGTACCGTTGTCATCCTCACTTTACAGATGAGGGATCTGAGGCTCAGACACATTAAGGTGCTTGCTCATGTCACATGGTCAGTATGTGATGCAGCCAGGTTACAACCCAGCCTTTTTAACTACCAAACACTCACTCTTAATTATGATACTACACTTGCCACTCAAGAAATAGTTTATTATTATTGCAGATGAATAAACTGAGTCCCAGACAGGTGAATAACTTGCCCAAGCCAACACAGCCATGGGCAGAGCTGAGATTGAAAGCCTCTGGCTTTCTGTGGCCCCAGTTGATTGTGTGGGTGGGTCCTGGGAATTTGGATGGATTAAATGGCCTCAACCCATCTAGGATGACCGCACCAAGAGCCATGCCCTCCGCGTGGTGGATGAGGACGGAGGCAATGAGGGTTCGTGCCCTCCGATGTCCCCTGGAGGAGCCAGGGTCTCTGTAGTGAGTCTGAGTTATGAGGTTGGACAGCAGACTTGTTGGAGCCCAGAATCCATCCACACCCAGCCTTGATTTACATGGGAATGTTTCCTCACTGTTGACATTTGGAAAGGGAAATAGAAAAATTTGGGTGTTTGCTTATTTCCATCAGTAATTTCAGCTAGAAGGGGGTGAAGGCTGATTAATTATACAGCAGCTCATTAAAACATAATATCCCTTTGAAGCCTAAAGCAGCAAGTGGAGAGCTGTTTTGCAATGTTGCTAGGACATTGGGTGGTCTCCAACTCATCCCTTTGATGCAGCTGGATAATATGGCTACTCTAGAGTTGTACCTTTCAGCACAGTTGAGGCAAACTTGGAGCTGGGCTTGTGGGATTGTGGTGTGAGGAGAACTCTGGGAATACATGGCTACTAAAGAATCCCACAGAAGGAACTCCCAGGCTGAGGCTGGGCTTAGCCCATATCCTGTCCTTAGGCTCCCATTGGGGTCCCCACTGGGCAACTGCTACCTTCTGCAGTGAGCCAAACCACCCCAGGGAGGCTGGGGGCCACAGCTGGCTGAGAACACTTGTGGCCATCGGTGTCTCCACCTCAGGAAGATAACATAGGCCAAGGAAAACACTTGGTAAACTTAGCCTGTGCAGCTCTCAGTAACTCATTTAGGATTTAATGTTTCTTTTTAAACAGAGCACAGAAGGCTTGGAAAGCAAGCTCAGTTACTCCTGAGAGGATAGCCTAATTCCATGTCTTATTCATCTTTGCTTTTGGCACCTAGAAGGTGCTCAATAAATGCCTGTTCAATTTCAATCATCTTTTGTGGTTTTTTTTTTTTTTTTTAAAAAGTTTGGAAATCCCCCAACCATCATTTATTAGGTTGCTTGGAGTTTGGCTGAGGCCAAGTGTTGAAATAGTGGGTTGCTTAAGACTGATTATTCCCAATTAAACAAATAGTCGGTGAACATTTATTGGTCAGGCATTGAGCTAGATGCTGTGGTAGGAGAAAGACTTGGCAATTGAGCTGGTAAAACGCAGAACAGGAGCTGCCACAACAGGAATATAGGTAGGTCGGCTGCGGTGAGAACACAGAAGAATGGAATAAGTTAGATTAAGAGATTGTGAGAGATTTCACAGAGGGGAGCCCTGTGAGAAGAGCTCTGAAGGATGAATAAGACTATGAAAGATGTTGGGTCAAAATAGGAGGTTTTAGCTGGCATGAATGGCATAAGCAAAGGCCTTAAGGCCTGTAGCTGCCCTGGCAGATACTCTGTGGCTTAGCTTCTGGTATAAAAGTATAATTTTAAAAAAAGTTTAAAAATAAATCACACAAGTATACGGTGAGTGCATGTCAAAGATTTTCTTAAATATTCATTAATTGGCCATGCATGGAGGCTCATGCCTGTAATCCCAGCACTTTGGGAGGCTGAGGCAGGTGGATCATGAGGTCTGGAGTTTGAGACCAGCCTGGACAACATGGTAAAACCCCATCTTTACTAAAAATACAAAAATTAGCCAGGTGTGGTGGTGCACACCTGTGATTCCAGCTCCTCAGAAGGCTGAGGCAGGAGGATCACTTGAACTCAGGAGATGGAGGTTGCAGTGAGCCAGACCACTCCACTGCACTCTAGCCTGGGCAAGGGGGCGAGACTCCATCTCAAAAAAAAAAATCATTAATTAGTCATATACTGGTTCAAAGAAGAGCTTGAAAGACCAAAGCGTATCTAATCAATAAAAGAAGGAATACTGAAAGAAGACAACACAGTTAGATAGGAATCTGGTTAATGCACTACAGAGCAATAAAGCTGTAACCTGTGGAGTTATCTTTTGCACTGGACAGAATTCATTTGCAGTTCTACTGGACAAAGAAAATAACTTGTAACTTGCCAATTTTATAGATGTTAACGCCCGACTTTACAGAATCTGGGCTTGAATCAATGGTAAGTAGTAAGTCAAACTAGTTACATTCCTCTAGAGCATTCAATGATCCCAAAGCAGGCTTTTTTTTTTTTTTTTTAAACAACATTCTAGGATGACTTTGAAAAGGTATGCAGTAGTCCTCTTCCTGATGTTCATGGTTTGGATAATTTGACTAAAAGAAAAATGTTCTGGTCAGATTTGGAGGACCTCATACTGGAGTTGGGCTTCATTCTGTCTAAGTTTTAGCAGGTGCTATGATCTGTACCAAGTTCTAGGAAGATGGTGGGAGAGACGGAGTGGAGAGAGGAGAGAGCAGCCAAAGAAAGCCTAGGTAAAGCTTATGGTAACAGTAATTCAGGTAGAGATGACAAAAACTTCAATTTCATGGTGGCAGTGGGTTTAGGAAGGAAGAGGCTGACATGAGAGGCCATGTGAAGAGGAAGTGATTTCATGGGAGTTGGGAGGAAGAGTTCCACAAACGTTTATTGGGTGTCTACTATGAGTCACATCCTCTGATAGACACCAGCAGTTCCAAGAAGAGTAAGATATCACTGTTGTCCCCTCAGGAGCTTACAGACACATACAAATTATTCTCAATTTCATGAGGAAAGGCCAGTGATAAAGATATGCACAGGGTGAATGGAGTTAAGATTGGATCAGAGAAGGATTCCCAGAGAGGTCTTTAAAGGCCAACAGGTATCTCCAGGCCAAGAAGAGGTTAGAGGAAGATGCTCCAGCATTGGCTGCCCATTGAAATCACCTGGTAGCTTAAAATTCCTGGGCTTGCCTCCCCAACCCAGAGATTCTGATTTAAGGGACTGAGTGTGGTCTGGTCTCAGGGAACTCCAAAATCTCCCCAAGTGATTCTAATGTGCGGTCAAAGTAGAGAATGCTCGAGGTGGAAGAACTAAGAGGAGCATAGATAAGGAGGTATTAATCAGCCTAGAATGTGCTGGGGGAAAACATGCAGTAATTCAAAACTACTGTTGTGACGTAGAGAATGTTGGGAAGAGAAGCTGGCTGGCTGGAGCTGGTGGCTGTCACAGAAAGCCCTGCCCTGTCAGCTTGGAAGCTCACATCACACTACATATTTTCTACACTGGGAAATTTGAGGAATGGGTATCATTAAGGACACAAAATAAGGATGGAGAATTTGAATGAATATTCTAGTGTCAGCTCCTCCTTGTATTTGCCATGTACCTTTAGTTTCCTTATATGTAAAGTGAAAGATTGAACTAGATGGCAACTGTTATGGTCTGAGTGTGCCCCCCACCCTGTAAATTCATGTGTTAACACTTAATCCGTAATGCAGTAGTATCAAGGGGCGGGTCTTCAGGAGGTAATTAGGTAATGAGAGCTCCACCCTCATGAATGAGATCAGGGCCCTTATAAAAGAGGCCCTAGAGGACGCTTGGTAACCGCTCCTGATGTGTGAGGACACACAGAAGGCACCCCCCAGAAGAATAGGCCCTCAGCAGACACTGAATCTGCTGGTGCCTTCATCTTGGAATTCGAAGACTCCAGAACTTGTGAGCAATAAATTTCTGTTCTTTATACACACCAGTCACGGTATTTTGAGATAGCAACCCAAATGAACTAAGATAGCATCTAAGTTCCTTTCGGTTCAAAAATTGCAAATTCCTACATTTATGTCATCACTCTGATATTACTAATGTTGAGTTGAACTTGAGATATTCATGGTCAGAGCCTGGGGGAATATCTTTTTTATTTTTGAGATAGGGTCTTGCTGTGTTCCCCAGGCGGCAGTGCAGTCATGCAATCACAGCTCACTGCAACCTCAAGCTCCTGGGATCAAGTGATCCTCCCACCTCAGCCTCCCAAGTAGCCAGAACTACGGATTTGTGCCACCATGCCTTGCTAATTAATTTTTTTTTTGTAGAGACGAGGCCTTGCTCTGTTGCCCAGGCAAGTATGGAGCTCCTAAACCCAAGCAGTTCTCCTGCCTCAGCCTCTCAAAGTTCTAGAATTACAGGTGTGAGCCATTGCTCCCAGGCAGAGCATCTTTTTAATCAGAATTATGTTGTTTTTTTCATTTAATTAAAAGAGCACTATGTACATGTAGTAAATATAAAGCAAAACTTTCCCTTCTAGCATCCTATGTCCCATTTCCCAGAGCCTCCTGGCATGGTTTCTTGTGTATATATGCATAAACATTTTTCTTCCTTATATATTATTTTTTATGTGTATATATACATATAATATGTACATTTAATGTTTATGCAGTGAGGCCCTATTTTACAAATTGTTCTGTAATTAGTATTTTCATGTCACAGTATATTTTTGTCATCTTTCTTTGTGTATTTAGAAATATCTTGTTTTTATTGTTAGTTGTATTGTATTCCATGATATAACACCATAATTTACCTAACCTATGATAGACAGTTAGGTTGTATCAGTTGTTTGTTATGTTAATATGTTCCAGAGAACTTTCTCATTCATATATACATATATATATATATATATATATATATACACACATACACACACACACACACACACACACACACAGGCAATGGTGCAAGTATTGTTTATTGATAGGACAAATCCTGAGACATAGAATTGGTAGGTCTAAGGTTAAATCCATTGGAAATTTTGATAGACACTGACAAATTGTCCTCCAGAATTGTTGTCCGAAATTATATGCCCAACCACAAAAAATATCAGTCTGCTTTTATCTCACTGCCTTATGAATGCTATGTATTTTCCAAGTTTTAAACTGTATTATTGGAGATGAAAGATGGCATCTCATTGTTTGAATCTGCATTTATTTAATATGAAAGAAGCTGATCATTTTTTCCTATATTCCTTGGTCACGTGTGACTCTCCCATTCAAACTACCTATTCATGTTCTTTGTTCCTATTGTGTTTTCTTGTAATTTGGAATGCCTTCTTTATCATACACTAAATTTCTACATGTATTTGAGTTTGCTCTGGACTCTTTTCTAATCCAATCATCCACTTGCCATTCAAGTATTAATATGATACTGTTTTAATAACTAGGTGTGCAATACATTTTAATATCTGGTAAGATGAAGTCATTCTCAATTACTCTCTCTATTCAGAATTTTCTCAGATGTTTATTTTTCCAGATGTACTTTAATATTTTATCAAATTAAAAAAAAACTCCTGTTAGCATTTTTAATAATGGAAATGAAATTTAATTATTAGATAAATCAGAAGTGACATTCTTATAATAATGATTCTTTTTGTTTAAGAATAAGGTTTTAAAATTTTTATTCAATTTTTTAATTAATATAGTTTTCAAGTTTTCTTCATATAGATCTTGCACAATTAAGTTGTTACACATTTTAAATTCATATTTGTTGTTGGACAAAGTTTTTTTCTTCTATTTTGTATCTGGTTTGTATACAAGAAAGCTACTGATTTTTGTATATTCTGGAAGAACTGTGATAAGATGCAGGCAGAGGAAGAGAAGGAGAAGGGTGGGGGAAAGAATTAGGAGCTGACAGTGAAGCTAGGAAAGGATGCATTTCAAGCAGAAGGATGTCAGCACTGTCAAGTCATGTCAAAGACGTGTGGGAGGGCATGGGTACTGTACTAGGAGCTGATTGAGAGAGGTATGAAGTAAAGGTGTGAATGCTTAGGGATCCTGTAGGAAAGAAGGACATGCTGTTCCTCCTGTCTTTTATATGCTATTCACTGCTGTAGACAGCCCTTCACATGCAATAGAGAAACCCAGGAGCTAGGATGCATTTGTGAGGTATGTGTGTTTATATATGCGTGAGTGTGTGCAGCTGGACAAGGAGATGAGATATCAGTCTCAGAATCTGTAGAGGTCATGTGGGAGCTGATGATGGATGGTTTCATTCACTGTGGGCATGCATCAAACCCTAAATTGGCATGCAAGGCAAATGAGAGGAAGTTAGCTTTCTCTGATGCTATAGTATAATGAGGGAAAACTAGGACATAGATTTGCTTTTCCTGGTAAGAGAGAGCAGTAGAGGAATAGCAAGATTTTTTTTTTCCAAAACTCATTTCAAGTGAAGATTTGTTTGAATGGCACCGGAGTTCCCCAAATGGCCATAAATCCCTGACTTGGCTGAAGTCTAGCCTCCCTTTTCCTGCCCAGGCTTAGCAGCCTTGCTGCCACTGTAAAGGTTCTTTTGGCAATAGCAGAGCAGGAAGAAGAACTGCATGATTGGCTTACGGTGTTGCCTTCTCCCTGTTGCTTTCTGTTTGTTCAGCCTCTTGCTTTAGCAACATGGGCACTTTTATTAACTGCAGTGTTAGAATAGGGTAAAGATTTATAAATATCTTTCCATTTATAAAAATAGTCTTTCCAGTAACTAGATCCCAAGGGCAAGCCAATGAATTACAAAGAAAGCTGACTTCTCCAGGTGGAGAACCTGACTTGTCCCTCTCTGAATAAAGAAGGAATATTAATGTGGATGCCGATGGTCAATCCATGGTATTTGACTATAAGACTGGAGAATAAGGATGGAATTTACCCATATTTGGAGGAAAGGCTTTTTGAAACAATGAAACGGACTCTCAAATTCTAAAGACATACCTTTCAGGTTTCCAGATAAAATACTGGACATCCAGTTAAATTTGAATTTCATATAAACAATAAATAAAAATTATTTATATTTTTATTCACAAACTCTGGCAATACTAACTGGTCAGTCTTTCTAAGGTAGAGATGTCTCTATAATGTAGGAAATGTATAGCAGTGCCCTGCTGGGCTTGGCTGGTTACCCTGTGGATTAAAGGGCCTTTGGAAAGTATTCTTTCTATGCATCTGACATGTACTGAATTCTAGTTTCTAGCCACTCTTTGTATACTGTGCTTCTCATATCCAGCTTGTCCTCTCCATTCCATCACTGCCAAGGGGGTTTCAATTATTAACAACATTAACCCAGAATATTTGTGTGTGCAGTGATTTAGTTTAGTGCTTTTTTTTCCTTTGCAAGAACCCTCTGTTGGTGTCTCTGCAAGGTTTCTCTTTCTCAACACTCCCTTCATGCCATATCACCTCACTCTGAGTGCAACCATCTGAAAAATGACCCCCAAACCCCATTTTATCACATCCTGTAGGGAGGTGCTGCAATCACACCCACCTACCACATCCATATGTGGCCTGAGATTTTCAGCTGTGTAATTTTCTCTAGATCAGTTACATCTGTGAGTCTTGTTCCCTGAGTTTTTGAGAGCTGGACTTTCATCCCTCGTTATGGCTCCTTGCTCAAAAAACATGGGCGGGTTGATTGGTTCCAGTGAATCCTATCAGAATTAGCCAAATTTACAGGGTGGAAAAGTTGCTTTAAACCCAATGTTCTTGTGCTGGAGAGATTCAGAGAGACCAGAAGATGCCAAATCCTGCTCTCACTTACACAATCCCCTCTCTTCTTGTTATTTCTAGTTCTGTGAGTAAAAGGCAGAAATTTCTTCATCTAAACTCGCAGTTAAGGTAGTGCAATTGGCCAATGATCCCCTAAGCTCCTAAAACCGTTTAAGCCAGAGGAACTCAGTAAATACTGGTGATGGAACTGAATTTAGAAGTTGACTCTCTGAGTCACTGAATTCCAGATTTCTAGGTTGAAATCTACAATATACTTCTCTTTGGAACCTGCCATTTGTGTCTGCAGGTCTTGTTCAACAGGATAATCTCCTTGACTGCTCTATTCAAGAACATTATAGAGCCCTGGAAGAAGTGAGGAAGGGAGATTGGAACCAAATATAGTAGCACTACTAATAAAAATAGCTGAAAGTTACAATCACAATAAAAATGACGATAATATAAAGTATCCACAGTGTTTCAGGTGATTTACAGAAACTTTTCCTTTCTCCCCAGAAGGTGTTTTTATTACCTTTCTCCCCAGAAGGTGAAGTGCACAGATGAGAAAATTGAACCCTAGAGTGATTAAGAAATTTTCCCTTGGGTAAAAACTAGTTATGTCCTGGGACAGGTGTGCTGGTTTATGTCTGTAATCCAGTACTTTGGGAGACTGAGGCAGGAGGATCACCTGAACCTAGTTTAAGACCAGCTGGGGCAACATAGTGAGACCCTGTCTCTACAAAAAATAGAAAAATATTAGTGGGGTATGGTGGTTCACCCCTGTAGTTCCAGCTACTAGGGAGGCTGAGGTGGGAAGATTTCTTGAGCTCAGGAGGTTGAAGCTACAGTGAGCTCTGATCATATCACTGCCCTCAAGAAAGTCAAGCATCTGATCAGTGGCAAGTTAAAGAGGCTCAGCTCATCTGCTGTTCCAGCCTGGGGGCAACAGAGAGAAATCTTGTCTCAGAAAACTCCCTCAAGAAATAACATAAAAACTTGTAGGTGCTGCAGCCAGCATTTGAATAAATGTCCACCAGGATGACCTCCTAGGTTTACCCAACATACCAGGTCACACCTCTCTCCTTATTGATTGTTAGGGACTTTTTGCTTTGTGATTACAGACTCAAGAGTTTGATTGAAGGGAAATGTGAGGGACAGTTGGTAACCTGGTGCCCAGAGTTGAATGACACACCATTCAGAGGATTATCTGACTGCCATGACCAAGAGGAGCAAGGCAACTGGACCCAGCTCCTGAGGATCTGGAATGTGATGAGGATCCCAAGCAGGCTTCTCTGAAACCAGACCCTGCCTTGACCCTGGTTAATTACTCTGTAGTTACCCACACAACAGAATTCCTGCTGTCTGTGGGTGCTGTGAGGCATGTCAAGGCTGTCAATGAATACAGAGCAGCGCTAATCCTGGTGAGCTTGCCCTGGGGCTGGGCAGGCTGTCCTATCGAATGATTATCATGTGATGAAGCTCCGGGCTGCTGGGCCCATCCTGGCTTTCCTGCTGCAGTATTAACAGGCTTTTCTTCTGGGACGCATGCAGTTGCCAGCCCTGCTGAAGGCCTCCCTCACTCTGGCTTGATAGCAATCAAGCCCTCTCAGTTGGAGCTTGTTACCTGGGAGCTGTCCAGATCAAATGATGAAAACTGGCTAGGGTGTCATCGTTATGGTCAATTACCGGCAGCACATTAAATGAGGGTTGGCAAACCTGGGAACCACTGAGCGCCATTTCCAAGGCATTTTGGGTTCATTGTTTTTCCAGCCTTTCTTCTCTTAGCCTACCTTGACTCCTTCCTTTTCTTTGGTGGTGAAACTCACGGGAATCTGAAAGGGAGTGGAACCCCTGGGTTTGTAACTCACAGTGTTATGACTCATGGATGGTCGTGGTGTATGTGAGGATGCTCTGTACTCAGAAGGTGGGCTGAGCCTCTTTAGCTTCCCAGGGATTAGATGCTCATCTTTGTGGAGGACCAGTGAATGGAATCACTAGAGAGGCTAGAATGTGACTAGAAATCTATTCTGCAGTATTCCTCTGGGTCTTCCTTTGTAAAGTCTACTTTTTGTTTATAGACTCTGAGCATTTGTCAGGAAGTGAGGACACCTACTTCTAAGGGAGGTCTCCATCAGGCCTTTTCAGCAGTTGTTAGAAGCTCTTCTCAAGTAGAACCACCCAAAAAGGTAGCTTATACTCATCAATTTGGGCTGGGCATCGTTCCAGGATTTCTTTCTAGGGAATTCTAGCATTTGCATCATGAGAATTTGAGTCTGCTAAATAGGGCCCATTTATCCTAAAGGCTAGGATCTTCCACACTAATTATGCCAGTGGTTTAAAAGATGTGATCCTTGGACTGGCAGCATTAGCATCGCCTGAAAACAGGCTAGAAGTACAAGTTTTCCAGCCCTACATGAGACCCGCTGAATCAGAAACTCTGGAGGTAGGGCCCAGCAGTTCATCTCAGCAAGGCCTTGCAGGGGATTAAGAGGAATGCTCAAAATGTAAGATCTACTTCTTAGGCCTGTGCTACTCAGTGTGGTCTCGGGACCACAGTGTCAGCATCTTCTGGGAGATTACTAGAAATGCAGGACCTCAGGCCCACCTCCCAGAGTTGCTGAACCAGAATCTGCCTTTTAACAAGATCCCAGGTGATGTGATTTTACTTTAAAGTTTAAGAAGTGCTACTTTAGAGCAATGGTTCTCAACCTTGGCTGCCCGTCAGACTCACCTTGTGCCCAGGCCCTGCCCCAGGCCAATTAAATCAGAATTTCTTGGGGTGATGCCCAGGCATTGGTGTTCATTAAAAGTTTCCCTGGTGATTCTAACATATAGCCAAGGTTGAGAGCAATTGCTTTGGGCCACCATAAGCTCCAGAGTCACAAGGAACTAGTCTGTTAAAAAAATGAATTTAACAAAAATAAGCCAACAAGACAACCACCAGAACAAAGCCAGTGTTGTAGAGCTGAACTTCCCAACAGCATGGAGGGACACTTTGGCGAGTGACTCCTGGATGTGTAGGTCATGTGGAATTATTGATCCCATCAGCCCTTGGGAGACAGGATGGGACCTGGGTTGCCAGGAGCAACCAGTGACCCTGGGGACTATTACAAATATTACCATTTTCTTTGTGTGCAGTGACAGAAAAAAGACGGTAAAACATGCTGTAGAGAACCTGAATAAATCTATTATTGCCATGTTAATGTGATAACTGTGGGGATGGAGTACGGATGAGGATCACTGGGATTGGGAGGGCAGGAATGTGCCTTTAGATATTTGATGACTTTAGTAATTCAAATTCAGGCAGAGATTGGGTGTAGTGGCTCATGCCTATAATCCCAGCACTTCGAGAGGCTGAGGCAGGAGGACTGCTTGAGCCCAGGAGTTCAAGACCAGTTTGAGCAACATAGCGAGACCCCATTGTATGAAAAAATTTAAAAATTAGCCAGGTATGGTGGCATGTGCCTGTAGTCCCAGCTACTTAAGAGGTTGAATGGGAGGATCTTTTGAGCCCAGGAGGTTGAGGCTGCAATGAGCCATGTTCATGTTACTGCACTCCAGCCTGGGTGACACAGAGAGAGGTCCTGTCTCTAAAAAAAAAAACAAAAAACAAATCCAGACAGATACTTTCTAGGCCATCATTGCTGCCTGGTGTTTATCCAGCATTCTTGCTATTTAGAGATTTCCTAGCTTTTATCTGATTATTGCTTTCAATAGCCTTGTGCAATCTGTTGGGCATGGATGATTTTCTTTTCTTTGGTGATGAGGAAATTGAAGTCCAGAAAAATTGAACTTCTTTAAGGCCAGTTAAGAATGGATAGTCAAGGGGTGAAAGGGTATTTCCTTGATGCCCATCGTAAAAGATCTAGAGATGTCATTTACCACTTCACAATGGCAAATGCCACCTCTAGAATGGGGGACCCTCAACTCCTTGCTTTCTAGGCAGGGACTTGGTGTTCCTGCTGCTGCTGCTGCTGCTGCTGCCTTTGGTCCTGAAGATGCTGCCTGGAGCCTGGGGCTTACTGGGACTAACCCAGGAAAGCTCTAAAAGAGGAACTGTTTAGCTAATTACGAAGGACTGTTGTTAGGCTGGCTTGTGTGTTAACACTTCCCCCTCTGCACAAGTTTTCATCCTGATGCTGGATGAACATATTGTAATTATGCTAATCATGCTGGCTGGGCAGCCCGAGGCCAAGAGGGAGGGGCCCCCTCTCCCTAATTGTTTCCCTCTCCGGGAGCAGTTGGTTGTCTGCCTGAGTCTCCAGACAGGCTGAGGGAAAGCGTGGGGTGGGCTGGGCTAACAGGAGGTCTGAGCAGGGTTTCCTGACCTTAAGGCAGCCATATCCACCTGGCTTGAGGGAGGGAGGTGACAGGGGTAGCTACTAAGGACTGAGCCAAGGGACTTCCTGCTGGATTCAGTATTCAAGACTGGCTCTTGCCAGAATGTGAAAGAGGCAAATTGATCTTTGGTATCCTTTACTTTCTTCTTGGTGGTGGTGTTTCCTCCCTCCTCCTCCTCCTCTTTCTTCCTTTTCCGAATCTTCAGGCACACGGTGTTTTCCTACTAGTTTGGACTTTGCTGGCAGGCAAATGAATGATATAACTACAGCTGGAGATGAGATACACATATGGTTATAGACACATAGACATAGATACAAGCATCCTCATGTGTAGGTGACTTAATGAGCATTTAACTACTAAGGACAACTTGTTATAAAGGACAATGCTTAATGAACCTAAGGCCATGAATGAGGGAGATACTTTTCGTTAAGGAGGCCTGTCTGGTATTCTTTATATGATATCGATTATAACAAGGAAATGATGAACAACTGGCAACAAAATTTACCTCTTTAGGAAAGAATTGACTTTCTCTCATGAAGTAATGTCGTGGATTATTTGAAGGCAAAAAGAGAGGTTTCAGGGAAAGTTCCAGGAGAAGGCAGAAAAAAATGAGCATTCTTAAGATTATGGGAGAATTTGTTGTTTTGGGGTCTGAAAGGAAGGGAAGTAGGAAAAGGAGCAACAGGTGAGAGTTTGATGGATTTTTAGACATAGAATTGATAACGTATGTTATATCATTAAGTCGTTTGAGCTCACTTTTTATGTTGCCATCCATCTTCCTAAAATCTTCAGTGAATTGTGCTTCACATAGACTTCACTGGGGAGTGTGGCTCCGAATGCCGTGTCATGTTTCTATCCAGGGAGAGAAGCCAAGTCCCACATCTGAGTTTGTGTGAACTGCAAAGGGGTTCCTACACAGAGGTGACCATGAGGCAAGCTTCTGGTCATCCACATGGGTTATTAGGAAATGTGGGAGGCTGGTCCAAGGCAGTTTTAAACAGAACTTATAGAACAGCAAAGACACAGTCATCATTCCAGATTGCATTGAAGTAACAGTTAAGAGGGTAAGTCCTTACCAGTCTCTCACTGCTTAGAGCTATGCAGTGGCTCTATTTTCCACTTACATTCACTTTTCTGTTTCCACTGGTAGTCTCATTCCAGCTGTCAGGAAGACCGTGGAAGGAGTTCTTTCTTTTTCTCCTTCTTCCTGTAAGCATTGTGCAGTTTTTTTGTTTGTGGTTTCTTTTTCCTTATCATTCTGTTTTTTTTTTGTTTGTTTGTTTTGTTTTGTTTTTGTTTTTCTTTTTGAGGCTGGAGTGCAGTGGCATGATCTTGGATCACTGCAACTTCCACCTCCTGGGTTCACCTGGTTTTCATGCCTCAGCCACTCAAGTAGTTGGGACTACAGATATGCATCACCATGCCTGGGTAATTTTTTGTTGTTGTTGCATTTTTTAGTAGAGATGGGGTTTTGCCACATTGGCCAGGCTGGTCTCGAACTCCTGGCCTCAAGTGATCTGCCCACCTCAGCCTCCCAAAGTGTTGGGATTACAAGCATGAGCCACTGCACCTGGCCCATCCTGAAGTGCTTTATGGCTGCAAAGGATTCCAGGGAAATGCTTAGCTCTATGTAACTGGCAGTGGGTTTCATTTATCACCATGATTCTGTGCAATTCTTGTTCAGTGTTAACCATGAAACTCATGATTTGATTGAAAATTTCCTAGCCTCAACTAGACTGGTTTATGGTATTGTGAACCAAATATGGAATAAAGATTATTAGTTTGCTGAATGTTGTCTACTGATCAAGGCCAAGCTGCATCTTCAGCACTGTGCTAGACTCTAGAGGAGTAGGGATACGCAGAGTAGAAACACAATTCCTGTCCACAGGGAAGCATAGTTTTGGGCTACATCTAATCTGTTATCCTTTGGTGTCTCTCTGAATTTTTCTTTCCTTAATTTCTCCCTCTCTTCTCCTTGTTTTGTTTTTCTTCTTTTGTCCCTTCTTTTTTTCTTCTGTTTCTTTTTCCATAAGATTTGTCTTCCTTCAGATTTTCTACAACTATGTATACCTGCCTTTTGTCTTCGCTTCTATGGCCTTATAAATTTTTTGGATCATCTGATTATAGATTTTAAAGCAAGCAAACAAATAGGTAAACAACAAATACATCTCTCCAAAGCCGGATGACTGAACAGTCACCAGTGGGTTAAGCAGAACTTGCCTCTCCTCATCCTGTGTAACCTGACCTGAGTAGCATAGCCCAAATGGTTCATTATCTGAAAGATCTTCATAACAGTGGGCGTTCTGACCTACTAAGCAATATGAGCATTCCCATAACCATACACAACAGGCTCAATGCAGGGCAGAATTTCAATCCTAAATCAGAACTACCCTGGATTCCTGGCACTATAAACCAGATTGCTAATACCCAGTGATTTTATTAAAGTATCTCTTGTGGGCGTGAACTTTCCTTTTTTTTTTTTTTTTTTTTTTTTTTTTTGCATTTTAAATGCTAGTTAAAAGAGAAAAATGAAAAGCTCATTTCTCCAAAAAAGAATTTTGGCAGGCAGGCAGAATGATTCTGGAACAGACGGTTTAAATATTATTTACATGTTGTTTAAAGTCACAACATAGTCTTGTGCATATTCCTAAAACATTAATAGCTTGTCAACTTGCTATTCTTATCCAAATTAGACTAATTTAATCAGAAAAAGAAAATTGCTTGTATTTGCTTCTTCAGACATAATCAGTGACTATACTGGTGACTATTTTTGTTTACCATTTAGAATAGCCAACAATATTTTCAGCTTCAAGGCTGGGGCAGGCAGGTAATTAAATAAAATTCAACACTATACTTACCTGGTGGGGGAGATACCATGATCACAAAGGTGGTTTTCCCAGGGCGAGGCTTATCCATTGCACTCCGGATGTGCTGACCCCTGAGATTTCCCCAAATGTGGGAAACTTGATTGCATAATTTGTGGTAGTGGGGGACTGTGTTTGCGCTTTCCCCTGACTTTTTAAAGAAAAAATAATAAAATTCAACACTAATGCAAAACATCATGTAATAAGGCAAATCTCATTCTACTTTTTAATCATTATTTTAAGAAAAATGGGATGTATGCATTTATCCATGAAAACACAAGGAAAAGTCCTTGCTATGTTGAATCACTTCTTGCCACATTTTGGCCAACAAAAGATTTGGATGCCTAACATGAAACTCATATGCAGAAAAAATAAATACAAAGAAGACAAAAAGGATGGTTCACAAAGATTTGTAAGTCAGGACATGTTAGGCTATGCTGTGGTGACAAACAATCCCGAAATCCCAGTGGCTTACCATATAAAGGCTTACTTCTTCCTTATGCTAACTCAACTAGTAGGGCTTTGAGTTCTCCAGGAAGTTCCCTTCCAAGGGATTCAGGTGGCTTGCATCTTGTGGCTACGCCCTCTGGAACATGTCTTCCATAGTGGTCACTAGTGCATGGGAAGAGCATTGCATTCTGGTTCTAAACTGCTTCATCCTAGAACCAACAAACTTCACTGCTGTTTCCAGCTTATTGGTCACAACTAGTCACAGTGCCCTTCCTAACTGTGACTGAGCTGAGGCATGGGGAGGAACATAGAGATAATGAGTGGTAAATGTCTCTGCCACAAAGCATAAATGGGGCCCGTGCTATGTTAAAAGGGTCTCGTTTTGCAGACTGCCAATATTTCTGTGGTGCCAGTATTTTAGAGAAGCTTGCAGAGGGCCTGCTGGCCTGCTGGGAGTGGCAATGGTTAAGGCTGTCTCAAAGGCAGAAGAGCTGGAGTTAGAGCTAAACTTGCTCCCATTGATGGGTTTAAGTAGACACCATTGCAAGAGACCTTGAAAGAGGGCTTGGGTAGAGGGTCTGGTTGACCTTAGGGGGCCCTAACATTCAGTTTAGGCTGAGGATCTCGGGGGTTCTGAAGCTTACCACCTTAAGTCTTTAGGTTGGTGAGGGTCCTGAGGTTGCTTTAATACCATGCAGATTCTAAACATTCCTGTTGGTAGTCCTTCCAGATGCCGAACTCTCCAAAGGTAGGGACCAAATCTTACACACTACTACAAACACAACAACTGGTAATGTGGTGATTTACCCACACAGTGCTAACTGGTGACTAGCCGGATAAACTGGGCAGTCAGAGTACAGGCCAATACATACTGCTTCTGTGGTATAAACCAGTGCTTCTTAAACTTTGTTTACAAATGACCTGGCAATCTGGTGGAAATGCAGATTCTGATTCAGGAGGTCTGGGCTGGGGCCTGAGATTCTGCATATTAATGAAGGTTTCACCTACCATGTAGGAGTATTAACAGCAAGGATTCCAAGTGAGTGCATTAATCTATAACAGACTAAATTGTCTGAATACAGTGGAAGGTTTTGGACGCCTCCACTCTAGGAGACAATAGTCTCAATTTGGTGATTCCCACTGCTCAGGTTCATTGATGGGAAACACACATGGACCTTAGAAAACAAAGAGGCCTTGCTGAGTTGAGCTATTTGAGACTATATAAGTTCTCAATACACCTGGTTTTGTTTTCCCCTCTTAAGGAGTCTGACAGGCAGTTAATAGCTCATGAAAAAGCTGTATCCAAACTATTTTGAAGGAATCAGAAAACGCTGCTTTTGAATGATTTCCTTCCCTTTGCAACTTCCAAATCTGATCTAGCAAAAGACCTGGACGCTGAGTGGCTTCTCAAGCATTCAGATGTGTCTGAGCAAACACAAGAGGCAATCAAATTACCCTCACGCCAGCCACTTCAGAGCGCTCACTTGAGATGACAGTTTCAGCTTCAAAAGAGGTATGCAAACCGGAATAATGAAATGTTCCATTTTATTAAGTTCCTGGCCAGAGGGAAGGATTGTATTAGAAGAGAGAAAAGGTGGGGAGGTTTTAGCTTGATTTCTGTGATGCCGATAAGCAGTAATTTTTGCAGAGGGGGGGAAAAAGTAATCCACTGCAATAAAACCATTTTCATAAAACCATGGGCGTGAGTTATTGCTCAGAGTAAGGCATGGCTCCTAATGGCTGCTCGAGCTTCCATCTCCATCTTTCATGGGTCAGTCCGGCATTTTTACAGTGCTGAAACAAGAGAGAGCATTTATGTGGCTTCCATTCTCCATCTGTCAACAGTTAGGGTAGAGTGCCACTACCTCAGGTTTACTTTTGATCTGATTTCCGTGTCAGCTTGGCGCGGGGCTGCGGGCTATGCCGTGGGAGCAGGGTGGCTGTGGAGGTCAGTTGCCCCACATTTTCAGACCATTAATAGTTAGAAGGATGCAGAGTAAATCGTTTCTGCATGACTCAGAGGAAAGTGCCGTTTCCTCTCCTTTATGGTTCATCAGAACCTTGGCCACGCCGTGTTGGCCTTGCTTTCCCTGGGCCTCACAGAACTTTGTCCAAGTTCATTTCGAGAAAGTGGGACTTTCTGTCTCTCCCTGGTGTTTCCCTGGCTGTGAAACAGCAACCCAAAGAGCTGGTTAAATGATGAATGAGAAGGAAATGCTTCTTTTAGTGTGTGCCTCCACACTTCTGCCCCTATCAGCAGCGTCTGTGTGATTTGTGGTGTAAAAAGCTTGCTTTTCCTATCACTTCAGCCCCCACAAAATCTGTTGGAACTGAGAAAATCACAGAGATGTGCAATCTGGGAATGAGGGTGACTTAATGTGAATGAATGGAAGAGGTTTGCTTCTTCCCACACTCCTGATGATAGACTCTGTGTATTCTATTGATTTTTAGTGCAATTGGTCTTGGTAAATAATTATCAGTGGGAAAATAAGATCTCTTAAAAATAATTTGTTCTACAAAGAATAATTTATAAAGAGGCCATATGGCTAGCCATAGGTCAGATGTGGGTGAAGAGAACTCAAAGATGAGCATAGATGCAAACTTTTGTCTGCATCTATGCAGAAGTTTCTAAGAGAATAGGGATCTATGGAGCATCCAGGGAGAAGTTTTAGTTGGATCAGTTTCTTCTAGTTTCTTAATGCATATGGTTGTGTTTCATCTTTTTCCTCTTAAGAATGTAAGACAAAATAGAGAAGCAGATTTTTGAGTTTTGTTTGCTATTGTGGGTGTCTTGGGAGCTGAGAGTCCTGTATAGCAGAGTTGGGAACTTTGTCCACCATGGAAGGGAGATGAGGAGGGGAGTGAGCTGGGACGATTATTGTTGAACAGAGTAACGGGAATGGTTACAGTTTATTTGCCACTTTTATGTGCCACTGTATGCTTTACTTACACTTTTTCTAATCTTGACAAAAATCTTGCCAAGAGATGGCTTTACTTCTGTTTTTCAGGTGAAGACAGACTCAGAGACGTTAAGTAACTTGCTCAGACTTCAGTAGACGGCAAAGCTGGGAGCCTAACCTCTGTCTGTGTGACCCCACCCTGCTCCAAAGCTATGACATTTCTACTGTGTGAAATGCAAAATCTCCTGACTTTGTGAAGAATCAGCATCTAAGCTGCTTGCAAGGAGGAGATTTTCTGAAAGAAATGACATCAGCTCAAGAACATGTCCTACATGTGATACATGTGGTAGCATTTATTTGTCAGCATTTATAAGGCACCCACTTGGTGCATGGTTCTGCTCTTAATTGTCATAGGCATAGGGATGGGGATGGGGTGGGAATTGTTTAACATGATTTCTGAGATCCCCAAACTCAGAAGTGACTGTCTCCTTTCTAGTGATTTTTGGCACTTAACTACTTGAGCTACCTCGCTAGGACCCACTCACCTATATTGTTGTTCGTTACCTAAAGTCTTTAAGACCAGAGAATGTGTTTTCTTCATTATGTTTGCCTATGTTGAGAGTCCAGACACTGTACCAAACAGGTGCTTGATGTATATTGAATTGATTGATTGATTGATTGACACAGTGTCCACTTAGATCTGCTTATGTTTGAAAGCCAGGGTGCTCTGAAGGGGAGATAGGAAAGCTGCCAATGCATACACAGAAAGCTAGAAAGTATTATCTGAGGCAGCTACAAAAGTTCATCCACAAGCTGGTGGAGAAAATTCCAGCATGAGAAAAAGGAATCTGTACAAATGCAAATTGCATGTACAATGGATTGAAGGTTGGTTGCAGAGCCCGGCCATGTCTCTGAAGAAGCGCCAGAGCTTCTTACTCCTAAGGATCTCATTCAGCCTTAGTTTAGGGTGGTAATAACTTAAACTCCAACACTGGATGGCCATTGATCAATGAAATGAGCTGGCAGTTTTCAGACAGATTCGTGAAATGAAATACCTCAAATTGACCAGCCTGAGAACATTTTTCACAACCTAGCCATCCCTTCTGAGCTATTCAGAGAGCAAAGTAAAAGAAATTAGAACTTTGAAATTGCTGCTTGTCCAGTGGCAACCTCTCTGGGACACTGAAGGAGTTGCAATTTATCTTGTTTTCCCACTTAGAGAATTGGCAACAGCAGCCTCACCAACCACACTTAATGAGTGTAGATGTGTCAGGTGCTGTACCAAGTCTCTTGATCTCATTTAATCTTCACTAAAAACCAGCAAAGTAGCAACGGTTTTCCTTATTATATGAATGAGGAAACTAAGGTTCAGAAAAGGAAGTAAATTACCTGAAGTCACACAGCTAGGAGGTGGCAGAAGAACGTGAACCCCGGGTCTATTTGATTCAAATCCATGCTCTTAAATGTTTGATAAACTGCATTTTCTCTTTTCCAACATTTCTTCTTAAAAGAGAAAATGCTTTTCTTTTCATAGGGGAATTTGAAGACAGTTAGGTTAGGTTCTGATCCATGAAGTGTGTTCTTGTGATTTGGAAGATTTGAAACATGAAACCTATTTTCTGCTGTGTATCAGTTTGGTAGCCATTTCAAACATCGATGAGACATAAACTAACAACTGGAACTGTTTTGTTGGGGAACTCCATTCCCCTTTGAGGCCTACTGTAACAATGCCACTGGTAGGATTTAAATTTCTCTTAGGGGTCAGGCTGCCAAGGTTACCAGCCTAGATGGCCAGGAGCTAGGCAATAAAACCAGGTGAGTCTGAGGGAGAAGTGAAGGCAGTGGGAGGAGAGGAAGAAGGGTTTGGTTCAATACGTTTCAATCACTTGAAGAACATCCAGATGTAAATGTGCTAGAAGATGGAAGAATATGGCTGATGCTTTGAAGTGAAGTAAGGATGAGTCAAAACAAACATAAACACGGGTAAATGTGCAAGAATAAGTGAGGTCACTGGAGGGCACAGTGTAGAGAGGAAAGGAGGAAATCAAGGTCAGAATCTTGGAGGAAGAGGACTCCATAGGGACAGTGAAGGTGTCTGTAGCTGGGAAAGGAATAGTTGTGCAGGATAATCATTCAAAGAGTCTACTACATTGTGAATTGCTGAAAGCAGTGTCTATCAGTAGGGGGACCTATACATACTGATGACCATGGACCTCCTCCTTGCTGTGTGGTCGATAGAAATGGGTAAGAACAGGCTCCATAAGCCATGTATAAAATATTAAGGGGCACAGTGGCTCATACCTGTAATCCTAGCACTTTGGGATGCTGAAGCAGGCAAATCATCTGACGTCAGGAGTTTGAGACCAGCCTGGCCAACATGGTGAAACTTGTCTCTCCTAAAAATGCAAAAATTAGCTGGGCATGGTGGTACATTCCTGTAATCCCAGCTACTCAGGGGACAGAGGCAGGAGGATGTCTTGAACCCAGGAGGCGGAGCTTGCAGTGAGCCAAGATGGCACCATTGCACTCCAACCTGGGTGACAGGGCAAGACTCCATCTCAAAAAAAAAAAAAAGAATATTTATGGTAGTTTTATCCATAAAACACAGTTGCATATTCACAGGATTATAATAGCACACAGCAATTATAAAATGAACTAGTATTCATGCAACAACATGAATTAATCTCACAGACACCATGTTGAGTGAAACATTAAAAAAAAAGAATTCACAGAGATAGTAAAATCTGAAAAGGATTGATTTTATTTTCTTCTTTCAAGAGACATTTGGGAGTATCTCTAGCAAATCTATCCTGCCAGCTGCTTTCAAGATATTTTTTTTTTTTGAGCAGTGTGAGAGCAGAAAATTGGCTTCTTTCATTTAGTCACTATATTTCCCATTTAGTTTGCCGCTCCTCTTGCTTTCTGACCCACAGGAATGAACACAAGTGTTGATGTAGCAGATATTTTAGATGGGTCAGCCATGACCCTGGCTCTTTGGACTGGGCCTTTGGCAAGCCTCTGCTTACAGAGGGCCAGTCAGTGTTCTTGATTACATATTGAGATTTTTGATCTTGGTCTCTATTTTTCAATTTGACTTTCATGTTTAGCTCAAATCAGCATTCTTGGTAGAAGATTCCAAATGAGGAACAGAAATAACAGTTTCCCAATAAAAGGATTTTTTTTGTCCTTGAGTGTAAATGCATACATATGTTTACCTTATATACCCCGAAGGGTAATGAGCGCTAATCTGGGAATCCTGTTTGACGTGACTTGTGAGTCATGTCTTAAAAATCAGCATAAAGTTCCCTTGAACAAATCACAGCAAGGCTGCTGTCTTATTTTTTCTCTTGCTTCTAACAAGGCAGATGCCACAGGGTTAAATAATATCAGCTATCATGTGACAAAGATTGAGCCAGCTGAGTGCATTAATTGATTAAACAGGATGAACAAATGAGCGGTTGAGGAGGGAGAAAGTAGAAGGAGCATCCTTCAGCAGCAGAGTGAGGCAGAAGAAAAATTTCTAAGATTGGGGGTGGCAGAGACTGAAGGCTGGGGTGGTGGAATTGTGCTGGATGGGGTTAGTAATAAGAGGCTAAAAGTGAAGATCTGATAAATGGGGATGGCGAAGTCTGTGAAAGATTCGGAGAAAAGATGAGAGTCCCAGTTGGGTGTGGATGCCAATCCAGACCATATCCACCTGCCATCAAGACTTGGAAATGAAAAGCAAAATTTTAGTTTAGTAGTAGACTTATTCCCCTGACAAGCAACTGAAGCCATGCATTTGTGTTGGGGTGGGGGGTGGGTAAAACATCTAAGGAATTGAATTGTTCATTCTTCAGTCATTCATTTTAATCCAGTGGAATTAATTCAGTGGAAATATATATATGTTTGAGATGGGATCTTGCTCTGTTGACCAGGCTGGAGTAGAGTGGCATGATCACAGCTCACTGCACCTTGAACTCCTGGACTCAAGAGATCCTCCTGCCTCAGTCTCCCTTGTAGCTGGGACCATAGGTGTGCCTACCATGCCTGGCTGATTTTTAAATTTTTAGTAGAGATGAGGTCTCAGTATATGTCCCAGGCTGGTCTCAAACTTCCAGCCTCAAGGGATCCTCCCACCTTGGCCTCCTAAATCTCTGGAATTACCGACATGAGCCATTGCACTTAGCTGGAAACATGTTCTTTTATAAGTGATTATTATTTCACTTTTTTGGGGGGAGATTTAAAAGCATCTACAAAAGTGGAGAGAATATTATGATCCTTAAGGTACCCATTACTCATTACCAAGTTATAATAATTATCAATAATTTGTCATTCTTGAGACATTATTTTTGGAAGATGAGCTCAGAGGAATTTAAGTCACAAAGTATTCAACATAGAAATATTTTTAGGATTGTTTTTATTTCTGGGGAAGCACAAGTTGGCACAATTATGACATTTATAGGAGCAGGCAACAAGACCTTCTGGGGTCAACATTTGTCGGCTTCTGTTATAGACTCAGCATCAAATGGTGTCCAGCAGAATGCGAAGGATCCCAGCAGATTTTGGTACCCCCAACCCTGTTCTCACCCTCTTGGACTCTTCTACAGACATCCTGGAGATCAGGATCTTTTTATCTATCTTATCAACAAAGTATCTTTGGAAAATGTTTTGCTATGCTTGTTCACAATGACAGTGGATGGATGGTAATATTTCATGTCTAATTGTGACAGGGATCTTCATTTTAACTGAGAACAAAGAACTGGGTGAAACAAACAAATCTGTAATTGGAGAACTGCAGATGTTAGGCAGCAGCTTGGGGAATTATTTCTTTGGGATTCAGGCTTGGATCCTGAAAATCACTTGGGGTAGGCGGCCACCTACGTCTATTTACAGCATGGCCCAGCAGGTTGGTGACGTCCCTAACCCAAGTGGGCCAGCTCATGTTTAAAGTTCCCTGGGCACGGCTCCCTCCTTAAAGAGCTGGTCCACCTCCTGCTTGTGCCTTTAGAAGCCCTTTCGCTGGCCAAGGTCAAGAGCTTATGGCTGTGGTAACTGCTGGGCTTTGAGAGAGGAATGTGCAGCTGTTCACTTTATTTTTACTCCCTCCTGCCCTTTTCCTTGCAAGGGTCGTCCACCCTCTACAGTCTCCTGAAATGATTATTAATGCAATCCTCTTCGCTTTTTCTGAACTCTTAGTTCATCCTTAGTTCCTGATTATTTTAACTCTGCCAGGCTCTTTTTCATGTCCTTTGCCTGATGGCCCTTGATTTACAGGCCTTTCTCCTTCTTGGGTCCTTCTTTTTACTCCTGTGCCCTCTCTGTTTCTATATGCTCTCCCTCTCTTCCCTCTTCTTTGAGCATGCATGCACTGGAGCAAATGAAAATGTACTTTTCAAATTTTACTGGCCCAGTTATTCTCTGTTAAATGAAGCTATGCCAGCAATCACGCTGATTCTGAAACCCAGGCGATCTGAGGGCAGAATAAAAGTACCAGCTCTATGCTTTCTTTCATATGATTTTATCTCAAATAATATGGATTAAAACATGATATATGTTCCATTTTTTTCTCAATGAGAAAAAGGTAAATAACATATATGTATACATACATGTATATATATACACACACACATATATATGTGTATATATAAAGTTCTGTGGAGACAGAGTCTCCTTATATTACTCAAGCTGGCTTTGTATTCCTGGGCTCAGGCAATCCTCCTGCCTCAGACTCCCAAAATGCTGGGATTACAGACATAAGCCAGTATGCCTGGCCAATAACTATTATTTTTGAATGAGTTAGTACTAGTTATCTACTGTGTGGCTAGAATTATGCTGATCATTTACACCTTGTGACTGGTATGTTTTCCAAAATGTTAATGTCCCATAATCATTTATTGGGGATAAGAAAAAGAGTGAAAGTATAATGTAAGCATTAAACCATAAAATTATCACATGGCTTGGCTTATCTTTAATATTATAGCTTAGCTTGATCCTCATCATCTCCATGAAGATTTTCCACAGTCATCATTGCTAGAAAATCCATACTTGAATTAATCTACTCCTTTATCCATCCATCTAGCAACCCCATCTTCCATCCATTCATCTGTGCATCCAACCATCCATCGGCCCACTCACCCACCCACCTGGTGCTCACTCTTTGCAAGGTACTGTGCAAATGCTGGTCACACAAAGTATGGTATAGTCATGCCTTTAAGGGGCTCACAGTTTGGTAGGGGAGAACTTACAATAATAATAGCAGCTAACCTTTATGGAGTGCTACCAGGTATTGCAATAAGCGTTTTAAATGCATTATCACATTTAATCCTCAGAGAAATATCTGAAGTGCCATTTTACAGATGAACAAAATGATTGCTAGGCTGGAAATATCAGACAAGAGGTCTAGTTTGACTGGACCTCGTTTGACTTTAGGAAGTGCTTATCTGGTGTCCATAAAGCTTAAATCTGATATACTCAGGCTCATAAAATCCTAAGTGCTTATATATTTTAATTCCTTCACTCTGTACTCTTCTTTCTCTGCTAAGATAAAGGAGAGGCCTTAGGGGACACCGTTGGATTCCCATCTCTGCAGGGATGCCATCGGAAACAAAGGATTAACCAAAATAATTTTGCTCCTCAGTCACTCAGGGGATGAATTCAAGAATGGAAGAGAACCTGGCTCCTTAATCTGGGTTTGGGAAGAAGGGACTTCTTTGTTGATCTCCTTTTGTTTTGACATCTGTGGTATTTCAATTATGTGAACTTTTTTTCCCTTCCCTTGTTTTTTTTTAAATTAACATCCCAGCTTGAAGATTTTCTTGATTATCTGCAAGTGACAGTGTGATGATAGTTGTAAGGCACAGCAATTTTGGAAACACAGAAATAACATGCCCAAGGTTACAGAGTTAGGAAGTGCCAGAGTGATATTTAAACCTGGGTCTCCTACACTTAATATGTTCCACTGGGTGCTTATTGGATATGAGCTTATAATGCAAAAAGCAGATTATTGGGAGTCAGATTGACCTGGCTGTGTCCTCTGGCATTTGCCAATGCTACCCTCTTGGTCAAGTTGAAATTCTATAGCCCCAGTGGCCTCATCTGTAGAGTAGATGGTGGTATCTACCTGGATGGGCTGCTTTGGGGGCCAAATGAGATGGTAGCTGGAAGCACCACCATGGTGCCTGGCACTCAGAAGACCCTTGTCGTGGTAAACCCCTATTCACTTCAATAGGGAAGGCACCTGGTTCAAGAGGCTGGAGAAGAGACCCAGAGCCAGCAAACAAGATGTGGGCTTTTATTAGGAGCTCACATATAGGGGAGAGTCCAGTGGTGGAAGATATCTGCCTGACCTACAGAAATAATCCAGTGGCGATGGGCTGGACAATGTATCCACCTTACCTATGGCCCAGTGACAGTGGACTGGGCAGGAAAAATGCAACCGACTTGCAAACAGCACATAGTTTATAAACCATTTTTACTTCACACCGTCCCCTTCAGGACCTCTATCTGGCAACCTTCATCCAACCCAAAACTCTCAATCCCCTGTACAGTGTGGGCTCCAAAAGCTGGGCTGGGGACTCAAATGTTCCTCAAAGACAAGGAATGAGTCTCTGGCCACTCCCAGATTCTCTAGCTTGGAACACACATTTCAGGTGCATCTGCCATACAGGGTCATTCTAAGGGTATGCCTAAGTTATTGCTGTCAGGTGCATTTATCCTACAATCCCCCAGAAATGTCTGTCCTCCTTTAAATTCCGTTCTCAGCCATCTATTTGATTTTGGGCACCACAAAGGCAGGGGTCAAGCATATCACTGTCCGTGGTGGGAACTCAGAAACTGATGTATGAATAAGCGTTTTGCTGAACCTTGTGAGACCAACCTTTGTCAGCTTAGTTCACCAATCAACTCTCTATTTCCCTTTTAATTTTTGGGGTCACATGGACATATTGTAAAACTCTGGACCCCTCATACTGGTTCATCATTATTGTCATCATTATCTTCAAAGCCTTCAATCAACTTTCAACAAATTCCCTGGTCACAGTCTTCAGGGGGTGGAATTTGGTAACCTGCATTCTCTTTCAGGGGATTCATATGATCCACCAGTTTGGGGAACTACTAGCCCCAGAGTGTTTTCTTTTTTCCAGTAGCCAAGTGTCCTATATAGAGTTGCTAGATAAAATATGGAATACCCGGTTAAATTGATTTTCAGAAACAGTGAATAATGTTTTTAGTATATCTCAAATATCACACAGAATATACTTATGCTAAAAAGCAGTCACCTGAATTATCAATTGAACTGGGCATCCTGTGTTTTTATGAGCTAGATCTCACAATTCAGTCCCATGATGATCCAGGCATGTGGGGAAAAGAGACCAACATTTTCACGTACTTTCTAGCACTTTCTGAGATGCACATGGTGCTCTTCTGGTCGACTTTCCCCTCTGTGAAAAACAGGAATTCTTAACGGGTTAGCTGAGGCTCCCGGGATTTAATTTCTCCTACCACAACCTTATTCTTCATAATCCACCAATGAAGGTGGATTTAGGTGTTGTGGTAGAAAAGATTCTTTCTTTGAGAATTCCTGGCCCTTTGATGTTCCAGGTGGCTGTTGTTTTGCCATCATACCAGGGCAGGCTGTGACAAATAATACCGCCAAGACTCCTCTCCATGACTCAACATCAGTCCCCAGTTCTCTATGTTTGTGTCACTGTGAATTCTCCATCCTCTCTCCTATTTCTTTTTTTTTTTTAATCTGCAAAAGGCTGAAAAGATGAAAAAATGTTCTCAGCTTAATCTAAAGTCTATCTAATAATAATGAGTTCTGCAGCAGGCTTATAAAGAACGCAGAACAGACCCACTTAACCATAATGGTCCTACAAAGTGAATGAAGACTCAAGTGGTCCTTATTAGGTATCAAGCTGTGAATCAGAACTCATCTAACATTCTGATTGCTGAAGGAAATAGGTAATTGATGCAACAGAATGGCCATGATGATGATTACTAGTACTTATTTTCTTATCCTGACATAGCAGCTAGAGGAAACCTGCCCCCAGCCTCCTTGGGGTATAACAGGTGTGTGGGGTGAGGGTTGCCTTTCCATTAAATCTTCAGATGGGGCTCTAATAAATTTTGCATTGAAATAAGTAATGACCACATTTAACGACCAGTATGTCTGAGTGTTAACAGCTTGCGAGCCAACAAACGAGTCATTAACAGGTGTTAACTTCTGCTTTCTGGTTTAAACAATTCATTCTCATCTCTCTCCTGTTTGGACTGGGGGCATATGCAAATTCCTGGCTGAGTTTTCATTTTTCTTCTGATAGGCGGCTCTTATTAGTCAGTTAGAAACCTCTCTGCTAATGCCTCTTCTTTTCCAGGAGTGTTTCTTATGGAGTCCATGGATGAATGAATTTTATTTTTAATCCTTTTTTTTCCCTGAAGGTTGAGTGATCCCCGAATGGTTTGGTCCTAGAATGAATTAGGTAAAAAGACCTGGAGAAAAATTCACTCTTGAAACATGAAGTCTCCTACAATGGAAAAGGAATGCAAATAGGTTGAAGATATCACAGGGTTTGAGGCAGCATTTATGTCTGCTGAGGAGACATGACAAAGATTATTGCCTGTGTGCTAGAAATGTACAGATCTACTATGAGTCCAACATGTGCCTGTGATGCGGCTGAGCCCTCCTGAGAAATCTTCTCAGGAGGAAAAACAGTTGCACCCTGTTTTATTTTTTTTCATCTTGCTTTTTGACAGGTTATTAGCCAGTGGAAAGGACACACTTTCCTCTCTCAACTCTTACCCTTGGGGGCATGGGGTTGGGGTGCTGGGGTGAAGAGTGGGTCTGGGTCTTTGGTTCTATAGCATCCTATTTCATTGCATGAGCTTCCTGTAGATAGAAGCAAAGTCAGGAAATGAGAAGTCCAAGTCCTGTTCAGTGGGGACCATGTTCACCATCTTGTGGGTGTGGAGGGGGTACTTGATTATATATACTTGTCTCTTTAATACAGTGCTTCTCAAACCCTGTGTGGCAAAGGGCCATTTAAAAAAAAATTCAAATCTGTTGCAGATTGATAACTGACAAAATACAAATCATGCAGCTTGGATGTCCTGGGGATGTTGAATTGCTGTAAAGTTTCTAAATGCTGTCCCTTTTGTACTTACCCTATCCTGGTAACAAACTGTGTGAATCAATATCAGTCCAGATTTTGGCCAACACTTCTCTCATGAGCTTGGGTCTTGCCTTTTTATAACTATGAAAGCTGATGAGAGAAAACTGCCCTTGGCCACTCCTCACAATGCTCACTCCTTCGTGATGCTTTGCTGGGCAATGACTGGATGGGCTTTTGGACAAGGAACATGTGTCTCTGCTCCCAATATGTTTTAGCACAATCTTCTATAATTTTTGACTGATGTGAAAGAAGCAGCTTAGTTATCAAAGTGATTTTCCCTCCTGGGTGTTCTGTAGACCACAGTGGCCAGAGTTCTTGTTTTGATTAATCAAAGCTAGGCACAGAGATGAAGGCACCTTGCCTGGCAAGGGTGTGAATATCTGGAGAGGAAAGGTAAGACTAGGCTGGGTCCTTTTATACATGGAAGTCATTCAGAAAATGAGGCCTTTATGAAGTTCTGTATACTTTATAAATGTTAGAATTAAAAAAAATAATGTGGCTTGTAGTGATGATGGAAACAATCTATAAAACAGCATTTAAAAGGAAACAAAGTTGTTTTTTTTTTTCAAATGCTGTGAAGTTAATTGTATTAGCTCTAAGAAACCATTCACCTTCTTGTTTATGGTTATTTTCAGTTTGCCACAGGATCTGAAATAAAAGAGCACTGTTTAAAATTGTGAGTGGGATCTGACACTTTAATTCATTGCTTTTAAAGGTCATTTACATATTGTTCAAATGATATTGGAAAGCAAAACTATCCAAGTTAAAAGCAAACATACATTTTATGAAGACTTGGTATTGCTTAATGTCCTGCAATAATTATATGAACATCAACTTTCATTTATGTAACAGGGTTTGCCGAATTTGAAATACAAAGTCCCTGTGTTCAAATTCTAGCACTGTAATTCATAGAGTTCTTTCTTTTTCTTGTCTGTTCTCTTCTCATTAATACATTGTAGGTCTCAGGAATGGTCTATGTTTTCTTCTAATGTCCACTAAATACTTACTGTTTTGTTTTTTGTTTGTTTGTTTTTTTGTTTTTTTTTTGAGATGGAGTCTAGCTCTGTCTTCTGGCTGGGAGTGCAGTGGCATGATCTCGGCTCACGGCAACCTCTGCCTCCCGGGTTTAAGCAATTCTCCTGCCTCAGCCTCCTAAGTAGCTAGGATTACAGGCATGTGCCCCATACCCAGCTAAGTTTTGTATTTTTAGTAGAGATGGAGTTTTACCATGTTGGTCAGGATGGTCTCAATCTCCTGACTTTGTGATCTGCCCACCTTGGTCTCCCAATGTGCTGTGAAAGCAGGCATGAGCCACCGCACCTGGCCTGAATACTTACTATTCATGTTATGAGCCAAGGTGCTGGACACTGAGAACCCAAAGGAAATAAGAAAAATGTCCTGCCATTCCTGGTGCTTCCACTGAGTAGGGAAGATGACATGGGATCCCACGAGTAGTCTGAAATCCAGGAGACATACAGGTAGGCACTGCGGGAATGCAGACAAGGGGAGAATCACTTCTGAGCAGTGGCCTGTGGGGAAGGTGGAAGCTTGGGGACAGGAGAGATGATATTCTAGAAAGAGGTTGGTAAATTTTTTAAAATAAATGTCTTGATAGTGAAGATATTAGGCTTTGCAGACTAGGTGGTCTCAGCTGTGGCTTCTCAACTCTGGTTGTGGCATGGCTGTGTTTCAATAAAATTTTTATTTACAAAACAGGTGGAGGGCTGGATTTTGGCTAAGGGTTGTCATCTGTCAACCCTTGTTGTAGACCTTGAAGGAAGGCTAGACACTGGACAAGCTGAATGTTGAGGTCGAGCCTGTACGTGCATGGAGGGTAGGGATGGATAGGTCAAATAAGTGTCAAGAAGAATTGTGAAAGTCTAATGGCCAACGTATGATAAGGCAGAATATTTTTGGGGAAATAAAAGGGAGAAGAACCTGGAAACAAATGTGGGTGAGTTCTAAAGAAATTTGGATGCAAAACTAAATAATCTGGACTTGAGGGTAGTGAGAAAAAATTACTGTATTTGCAGGACAGGTCAGGCTATTTGGCGGTAAAAACAAATCAGAACAAAAAAAAGAGTATTTTCAGAAACTTTTCATAGTGTAGCTTACTTCTACCACACACAAAGTTTGACATCCGTGAGGCTACTCTCCAGGATGACAGCAGGCCATTCTCCACATGGTGATTCAGGGATCTAGGGGCTTCCATCTTCGGATCTGCCATCTCAACACCTGGCTTCCAGTGTCACCACAGCAGGGAAAAGAGAGCCTGGAAAACTCATGCTTGCATCTAAATGCCTTGGTCCAGAAGTGATATTGTTCCTTTCACTCACAGCCCAATCTGAAACTGATTGCATGGTTCTATGCAACCACGAGAGGGCTAGAGAATGAAGTCAGAATAGGTGAGTACTAGAAGTCTCTACTATAGTGAAACCAATGAAAGGTTGAGAAGTAGGGTGGCAGAAGTTGCAAGGTCATAATGTTACTTTGGAAGATTAATTTAGCAGTAGGTGGAGGATGACTTGGAGCAGGGAAAGGCAGGAAAACCAGTTCAAAAGTTGCTTTGAAAATATGCTCAAGAGTCAATAAAGGCCTGAACTAAGATGGTGACATAGGAAATGGGAGGGAAATAAAAGATGTGAGGAAATTCAAGACTGCTTGGGCATGAGGACAAAGAAAAGACAGGAGTGAAAGTTGTTTCCTTGGGTTATAGCTCAGCAATGTGATCAGGAGGGGAAGCAAGAAAAAGGGTTAAGTCATAGAAGAGAAAATATGATTCCATTTTTGGGGCATATTGGTTTTGGAGTCCTGGGTGGACATGGAAGTAGAAAGTTCATTCAGAGTTGGAATTTGGGAGTGAGTGATTTTAGATATGGTCATTAAAGCTGTAAGGCTAGAGGAGTCACTACATGACAAAAATAGAGATATGAGGGCAGCTGGGAGGGAAATGGGGACCAAGCAAGAAGAAGCAGAAACAGCAAGACAGGGGTGCCTTCTTTTCACAAAGCCAAGGTGAGGAAATTTTAAAAGGGAGCGTGTTTAACACTGTCAAAACTGCAGAAAGACAGAAAGCATGTGGTAATGGACATGCTGGTACACTGTGAATTTCCCTTGGATCTCCTTTAGTATTTCTGGGTGTCCCTTGCCCAGCCTTGGTGTGTTTTTGGCTACAATTGACTACACCTGTGACTCTTCTTGTGAAGCCTGCCTCCAGGCTACTGGAGTGATTTGGCTGGTAAGTTCAGAGAGGAGGAAGTGCCTGGAATATACTTCCCAACCTCCCATCTGAGCCCATGACTGCCGCTGGGGGAGTGTGAAGGCCCAGCTCCCTTGCCTCAAGCTGGGACAACTCGGAGGTGTAATTTACACACTAGCACTCTCTGGCAGGACTTTGCTTGGCTTCTTCCCCTGCACTGCCCTGGATCCCTGGCTCCCAGTGGCACTGCCTTCATAGATCACTTGCTTATGAATCCTCATCTCAGCCTCTGCTTCTAAAGAATTGGATCTATGATAGTGTGATATTCGAAGAACAGTCCTGAGGATGAAGCAACCACTGGTAAATCTCAAGAGGGTTTGAGTAGTGAGAAGCAGATATCAGCTTGCGAAGAGCTGAGGAATGAGTGGCTGATAAGAAACTGGCTAGAGATGTCAGCAGAGGATATTTGATCAAGAAGTTTGATGGTGAGAAGTTCAAGAGAATGACCGGGTAGTGTGGTCAAATGAGATCACTTGTTTGGTTTTTGAATGAGAAGAAATCTGAGCATGTGGCTATTCAGAGGGGATGAAATAAATGAGAGGGAGAAACTGAAGGTGGGGGTAGAGGTAACTATGGAGAAGGCAGCAGAGAAAGACCCCAGGATGTAGGTAGGAGATGGGGGTTTCAAAGGTGGAGGCACAGTATGTCCCTTGACATAGATAGGGGGGCAGAGCAAGGGAACTGGTGGTGGAAAGTAACAAAATGAGTAGTGAAGATGGTCGAGGCCAGGACTGGGAAGGACTTAGGGATGATGTAGTATAATTCTTTCTTTTTACAGATCATAAAAAGGTCCAGAGAGCCAAAGGCACTCAGCTAGCAAGGAGCTGAGCTGAAAGACTGAAAGTAGAAGCAGATGTCATGACTTCAGCTACCATATTTTCCTTACTGTCCTAAGCAGCCAAGTCACCTGCAGACTAAGACACACGAGAAAGAGGATTTTGGACAGTGGAGGAGATGCTGTGAATAGCCTGGGCTAGTGACAGACCAGGGTAGAGTCTTAGCCTCTCTTAGAACAGGACCTCCTGCATGCCACAGGACACAGGCAGTGTGAAAATGAGTTTTGCATGGGCAAGAATCTTCCTGTGCAGACAACTGTGGATTTGGGAGAAAATATTCTGGGGAGAGGAAACTGGATTTTGGGTCTCAGGATAGTTTTCAAAATGATCTGAAAATGTGGGTTTGTTCTAATGCCATTAATATGGACATAAGCACCCCTTAAAGATGTTTGTCAACCACCAAGAGAAAGCCTAGCAACCTTGCTGCCTCTGGAAGGGGTGGGAGTCAAGGCAGCAAAGAGGTGGAAGGGGTCTTACAAATTTTTTTGCAAGGGTCTGGAATTTAACTTAAGCCATTAACTATTGGGCATTAAAAAGGAGCCTTTATTTTTGCAAGGGGATTTATGGCCTTTTATATGTTTATTTTTCCTTCACCATTGGACATCCAAGGAAGAAAGAACGTAAGGGTCAGAGACTCCTCCCGTCCAGCGGTAGGCCACATCGCCCCTGGTTCCTGAGCTTAAGGTGTTCCATGGGGAGTGACGGGGGAAGGGTGTGCTTCCACCAGCCTAGGTGAAGAGTTCGCCTCACTTCTTATCTGGGAGTCGACTTTTCAACCTCATTCTCACTCCATTCAGCTTGGTCCCACAGTGTCCACCCATTCCTGAGGTTGCTCATGGACTCTCTTGCTCATATTTTCATGCCACTCACTGTGTTTTGGGCCCTCTGCTTGTTTGGAGCTAGAGATCCTTAAGCTGGTGTTCTGTGAAGGCTTCTTAGGGGAAATTGGGGGACAGTTCGGCCTTGTAGGGTGGGCAGAATTTGGATAGGGAAGCTGAGAAGAGGCTAGGAGGCCTCTGCCTGGTGCAGGAGCATTTACTTTCATGCACACGTATGTATGTATCATCTACAATGCTTAAGCAAATTCAGTGCATAAAGGGGGCATCGATTTGTTTTCATTCCCAAGGCAAATGAGTTTGTGTGGACAGCACAGGAGCTCATTAACTGCTTGGTGAATTTAGTGCAGGCGGTCCCTGAGAGATTGGAGTGGTGAGTCTGGCAACATTGAAAGATCACTCCATCAGTATTTAGTGAGGGACTCTGAGTTACAAGGATTCTATTAAGGGGATGCTATAAGAGACACAGGGAAAAAGATGTCCCTGCCCTTGAGAAACATACAGTCAGTGAAGGGAGATGGACACAAGCAGAAATTTAACTGTTCAAGGCTCTAAAAGGATCAGTATAAATAAATGGTATGCCAAATTACTAGAGGATTTTGGAGTAGCTTTGGGTGGAGAAGTGTTGGGTATACTGAGTATGACTTTGTTGTTGTTTGAGACACGGTCTTATTCTGTTTCCCAGGCTGGAGTACAGTAGCACAACCATGGCTCACTGCAGCCTTCAACTCCTGGGCTCAATCAGTACTCCTGCCTCAGCCTCCTGAGTAGCTGGGGCTATAGGCCTGCATCACCACTCCTGGCTAATTTTTCTTTTTTTTTTTTTTGAGACGGAGTTTCGCTCTTGTTACTCAGGCTGGAGTGCAATGGCGCGATCTCGGCTCACCATAACCTCCGCCTCCTGGGTTCAGGCAATTCTCCTGCCTCAGCCTCCTGAGTAGCTGGGATTACAGGCATGCGCCACCATGCCCAGCTAATTTTTTTTGTATCTATAGTAGAGACGGGGTTTCACCATGTTGACCAGAATGGTCTCGATATCTTGACCTCGTGATCCACCCTCCTCGGCCTCCCAAAGTGCTGGGATTACAGGCTTGAGCCACCGCGCCCGGCCTAATTTTTCTTTTCTTGAGTTTTAGTAGAGATGAGGTCTCACTGTGTTGCCCAGGCTGGTCTTGAACTCCTGAGCTGAAGCGATTCTCCTGCCTTGGCCTCCCAAAGTGCTGGGATTGTAGGCATAAGCCACCATTCCCAGGCTACTTTTTTTTTTTTTTTTTAAATCAAACATTTGGATCTTTTGGCGGGAAAGCTAAAATAAAAAACAATGAGAGTAAAAATACCTGAAGAGAGCAATGATTGCTCTCAGATTCTACTGTTCTTTTGAATTTGAACATCATCTTAGATTTTTCATTTTACTTTCAACATTTTGCTATCATCTAGTGTCATGGTGGAGTAGATGAGCATGGAGAAGTAATTCCTATAGTTACCTCTTAACCTGTGTTGAGTCATTAATTTTCTCTCATTTCTCACTATTCTGTTAGAGCCAAAACTGCTAATGTGCTCCCATAAACTGCCTGTTAAGAGTTTTTACCTCCTTCCTCAGCATGTGGTCATCCACCTGTGGAGGCGCTAATGAGCAATGGAGTGGCGCCAGGGTACACCTTGCAGTGCTCGGGAGGTGGTGAAAAGAGGTAGAGGGATCGCAGTAAACTGGAAAGACTGAATCTGCATTTCTGAAATTAACAAATGTCCATCCAAGGGCAGGAAGACATTTCATTAATTGATGGATGGATCTACTATCTCCCATTCTAGGGATCATCACTTCTTGACCTCAGACTTAGCTCTTTGTTTCTTGACCCTAACTTGGGTATGGGTAAAAGTCATTCTATGGTTGGAAGGAGAAATTTCACAGATAACCCAGATGTAACCCAGCCAGACAGCAAAGAGTTGACTGTGCCATACCTAATTGACACTGGAAGGGTAACCTCAAATTACGTGCCTTTTGACTCAAGTTCCATATTAGCTGTTTGCTTGGAAGGAGCAGATGTTTTGGCTCTGGTGGTCACTGCTCACCTCTGTCTGGGAGGTGCATCAATCACTTTAATTATAATGGAACATGGGGCCAGGAACTGAAGGAGAAAAATCAACCCAATCCCAAGAACAATCTTTCTTGATGAATTCTCCCCTAAATCGAAACAATTCACTGGGTATCCCAGCTGGGGTTCATATGCTTTTGATTACTGTGGGCTATTTAGCTCTACAAAATGACAGGCTGCTTAATGGACTTTTAATGGTTATAGGTTTCTCTCTCTTTTTTTAATGAGCTTCACCAGTTTGTTACTAATGCCCTGTAGAAATTTGGCGAGGGGCCAGACTTGATGTTACACATTTCTGGTTTCCAGGCGGCATACATGCAACCATCGTAGCCAGTGGGGAAGAATGTTGCCAATTGTAGGGTAATGCCATCAGGACAGGGAGAGGAGGAGAGCTAACTGAGTGCCCTGTAGTACTAATAATTATGTCATCTTAAAGAAGGTGGTTTCACTTTGTACCTAAAGTTACCCTAGAGGCTTCTTGCTTCCAAGGCCTTGGGATCCCAGGTGGCAGAAAGGTTTGCACCATTGGGAGCTTTTGCCTTCCTTTGATTTCTACATTGTTGGTAAAAGGTACCCTTCACAGACTCAGTTGTATCCTTTCCATCAAAGGGTTTGTGAACTCCTCAAATCCAGGGGCAAGTTTTATTAATCATGTTTGTATCTGCAGTGCCTGGTGCCGGATTGGGTGCAGAGTAGGTATTCGATTCATGTCTGTTGAATGACAGGCCACAAGCAAACCAGAGTTGGGTAGAAGAGCCTTTTACTGCAGGGACATGCTCTCTGGATCTCCAGAAAGAAGCACAAGATTTGGCTTAAGAGAAGAGTGCTAAGAGTAGGGAGAAATGAAAAGACAGAGGGTATTCCTGAGTCACTAATAGCTACAATAATAACAGTTTCCATTTCTTGTCATGCACCAAACACTGTGTTAAACACTTTGTGTACCTCATCCCACTTCATCCTTAGAACAGTGCTGAGAGGTAGGCAGTGGTGTGCTGGTCAATGTTTAACACCCAGCTCTGGAGGAGTAGCTGGGGAGATGCCTGGATTTGTAGCATTGGCTGACTTTTGTGGCAAATACTCTCACCACAGCCTATTTCAAACTTACAATGTGCTGTCAACCAGCTGGTAATATGCCACAAAATTCTACTGTTGGCTTTTGTGAGCCAGTGTGAGTATACCACCAGAGGTGGAAACCATTATCCCATTTCACAGATGCAGAGGTTGAGGCTTAAAATTAAATAACAGGCCATGTTCATGGAGGATGTAAGGGACCGAATCCAGGTCTAGAACCACTGCGAAGACTTGCTTCCTAACCACTGCACTGTTCTACTTTGCTAAGCTCGCTTCCCACACCCCTACTGGAGTAGCCACAAAACTAGGAACTAGGCAGCATGGCTTGCACTTATGTAGAGCTCACTCTGATATTCTGGGGTTTCTTCTTTAGGTTCCATATTCATGAAGAACTGTAAATTCTTTGGAGGCCATCCCTTCCTCATTCATTCCCTGCAGTTGCCACACTCACTCTGTATAGGTTTTGCTTAACTTGCAACAATACAAGCTCTAGTCTTAGTGCGAGATATTTATTTTAGTGTGAGATATTTATTGTAATGCCATCTCCTCTTTTTATAAATGACCAACCCAGGGGCCAGGGACATTAATTATTTATTAAGATCCACACAGCTTGTCAGTGGCAGAGCTAGAAGTAAAATCGAGGTCTCCTGATTCCGAATCCAAGGCTCTTCTCTCTAAACGACATTGCCTTCCATCTCTTAAGAATAACAAACAGAACTTAGAGTTTTACAAAAAGTAGATGAGGGTGGATTTTGCTGCCCTGCTGCTGATGTGCTTACCCACTGCTGGCTCCCATTTTGAAAGATTCAACTTGACTTCCCTTGATTCAGGAGCAATGAGCCGAGAATTCAAGGACAGGCACCAGGAGCACGTTGCGAAGTGAATGCAACAAACATGAAAGACATTCTTCGGAAGCTTTAGTGGATGGTTAGTGGGGGGGATAGAAAAGGTGGGGGCTCCTCACTGAAATACCCTCATGTTTCTGAGTCCCGAGATACTACTAAATCAGACCCAGGTCATATGGTGCCTATACTTGTCTCTTGGCCCAGGGTGAAAACAGTTCATGTTGTAAAATTAACTTTCCACATTTGGCTGGCCCATGGGCCAGCTTTCTTTCAAAGTGAGTTTGCGAATGAATGAATGAATGTGTTGACTGGGTTACTGTTCTTAGGGGAGCCTTCTTTGCATTGGACTTGGAGAAAGATTAAAGCTGGTTTTGAAAAGTGTTGGTGCTCTCCCAAACACAGCATGCTGATAGAATTCTGGTCGCACTTTTATTTGCTGTGGAACAAAATGCTCTAGTTTCATGGAAGAAATAGCCCAGCAGATGGTGTTTGGTGGATGGGATGAATGTAGCCTTGTAAATAAACATTCAAAATAGACTAGCCTCCCCCCCAATTTACCATCTGCCCTTTACCCCATCAGATTCACAGGTGGTAGAAGAAAGAAAGAAAAGAAATTGGTGTTTTTAGTTGTTATTGTTACTATTTCAGTATCCCCAAATTATGGAAATTCCGCAAATGATGGCATTCTTAAATTTGATTATAAAACATTGAGAGTAATCCTTCCAATTTAATGGATTTTCAGGGTTTAATCTGGTTTAAGAACAATCATCTAAATGGCATTTCCCTGCTTATCCTCTCCTTTCTGGTGGTAGCTTCTGATGTGATCCTGTTTCCGCTGCTCTCGAGCCTGAGAGTCTTCTTCTTCACCCTCTCCTGGCTCTGGACAAGCCTCTCAGCTTCACTGTTGCCTCTTATCTCTGAGAAGCAGGAAAGTCAAATGTTTGGAGGATTTAGAATCAAACATTTCTGGGTCTGAACTCTATCTTTCAGCTCCAGAGCAATGGACAAGTTAGTTAACTTCTCTCAATCTCAGTTTCCTTATCTGTGAAATGAGGAAACTAATAGGTTTAATAATACTACCAGAGAAAGTTGTTAAGATTAAATGGAAAAAAAAATCTGTGGCACTCAGGACAGTGTAGATAATGTTCAAAACGTTCATTGTTATTGCTCATATCATTATTGTCATCAATGTCGTCATCATCGTCATCTTCCACTATAATACATAGTTATCTAAAACTAGAAAAGAACAGGAAATTCTGGGCACTGGTGATTTATTTCAAAGGTGGTATGAGAGTAGCTGACTGCTCCCATTTTTTAGTTTTCTTCTTTTTTTCCTTAAAAGGGGATTTCTGTGGGTCATCAGCCAAAACACGGCTTAGAGTATGGAATGCTATGTGAGGCTTTTGCTGGGTTGGGTTAACTACTGAGGCAGGAAAGACCTATGTCAAAATTTTCTTACATTTCAAAGTGATTCGATGGGATCGACTGAGAATTGGGATTTGAAAGCTGAGGTCAGAATCTTTTGAAGACACGACTATTTTTAACACGAGGGACATGGGAATTCTTGAGTTTTAAGTCTTTGATTCTCTCCCATTTGTGGAGGGATAGAAAGATTGGGTTTAACCTAAAGAATTATTTAACCTAACGAGTTAGTTTGCTCAGATCTGGGGCAAGAATTTACAGAGGGCTGGATTTAGATTCTACCTTTAAAAATTTTTGTTTCAATGTCAGTGATGGCAGAGACTTAGGGATAAAGGGTCTAGGTGGAGGTAGGAGCCAGACGGGAGACCTCTGGAGAGTGTATTTGTAGACCTTCTTGCTAAGGTGTAGTTGTCTCTTTTTTAGTGATGGTACTTACATGGAGAGAATAGGGATTTTCCCCTTCCTATGCTAATAGATGTTGCTGATCTCACTGTATGCTGAGCCCATGTATCATTATCTTTAATAAATATGAATTGAGAGTCTCTTCTATCATATACAAGGTTCTGTTCTGCACACAGGCGAATTCAGTGACAAAAAAAGACATAACCCATTCAAGGCCTTAAAATCTTCAAGAAATAACATTAGGGTTCAATGAGGTAGTTTAAAGCTTATGTGTTCTGCTCAAGAGCTATAATTCAGAGTACCAGCCTATAGGCTAGGGTGGGGTTTTAGTGTTGACTTTCTGCCTCCATCCACTGAGACAACTTGAATAAGTCACTTGCTACTTTTAATCTTCTATCCTATCAGTTTAAAAACACTGCTACTTATAATGTCTGTCCTTCCTTCTGAGTTTTGAGGCATAAATGAGATAAAATTGCCTGAAAACTATGAAATATAGTAGAAATTAAAGGGATCTGTATAAATTGAAGATCGCATTCTATGGGCGTATACCCACGGAGTGAAGAGTAAAAGTAATTTATCATCTACTTATCATCATCATGATTCTTATCTTCATTATTGTCATCCAGTTCTTTTTATTAAATACCTCCTTATATGTGCTGCTTTATATTCTTCTCCAGTACCCTACAACTAAACTTTTACTCGCATATTCAGGTAATTGTGACAAATCAGGGTTGACATGATCTGGTTAGATGTGACAGTTGCCTACATCGCTTTTAGTATTTGTACATGGCCACTTGTGTAGCAGTTTGTTTGCTTGATTTTAGTCGCACTGTGTTCAACAGTGAGACAGTTGAATCTTAACTCAGTAATGGGACTTAATTTTTCTTTATCAAGTTCACAGATGATGCCTGTTGTAAAGGTTGACAGTAATGTGACCCAGGAACAATGTCCCTCATATGGAGGAACTTTATGGAGCACTAGCACAAGTTGCAAATAATCTTAAGGAATTCCTCTATCCAGCCAAAGGCAGAGGTCTGGGAGTATACTGTGACCCAGTGGTTATGATGCTTATTGTTAGTGTGGTTGTCAAGGCTGAAATAAACATTCTAAACTGGAAGTAACTCTTCTTTGGAGATGTCTTTGCGTGATTCTGAAGCGACCCAGGGATCAATCTGATACTCATTTTATGCTTCCTTTTTTTTGAGATGGAGTTTGCCTCTTGTTGCCCAGACCGGAGTGCAATGGTGCAATCTCAGCTCACTGCAAACTCCGCCTCCTGGGTTCAAGCAATTCTCCTGCCTCAGCCTCCCTAGTAGCTGCGATTACAGGTATGCATCACCAAGCCCAGCTAATGTTTTTTTTTTTTTTTTTTTTCTTTTTGGTAGAGATGGGGTTTCTCCATGTTGGTCAGGCTGGTCTTGAACTCCTGACCTCAGGTGATCTGCCTGCTTCAGCCTCCTGAAGTGCTGGGATTACAGGTGTAAGCCACTGCATCAGGCTCCTGTTGTTCTTTTATTTGAGGGACAATGTGCTCAGCTTCCCTTGTAGCTAGAAATTAGCAAGTTAAATTAAGAAGTAGTTCAGTGGGATGTCCAGAAAAGCTTGAGAAGGGAGCAATAGCTGACATATACTCCCTTTTGTACTTGCCATTTTTTCTGCTCTATACCTGGATATAAATGTGACTACTGGAGGCTCAGCCAACAGCCATCTTAGAATGTGAGACAACATTGCAGATGGAAACCATGTGCTAACTGTAACAGAGCATAAAGATAGAATGATCCTGATACCCCAGCACTGCCATGTCCTCCTGGACTGCCTCGCTCAGGACTTCCTTCACATGGAAGCATTTATTTAATCACTGCTATTTCCAGCCCCTGCTACTAACAGTCAAATGCAATTCCTAAGTGATACGGATGTCTTCCCCTCAATGAGTAGTGTCCTTGTTTCTTCGCAGCTAGCTCCTGGAAACACTGTCTGTTGGTCTATGCTGATTCACAAGCCCCTACAAGAGCAAAGTTGGACTCAGCTTCTGCTAATGAGCAGAGGAATTGCTTGCGAATACAATGCCGGGATTATAAGGTGCTGGCAGCCATGCCAGAATAATAAGGTCAGATGGAAAATTATACCAGTAAATATCTTCAGTGAATATCCTGTCCCACTCCAGTGCCCTCCAAATACCGTAGCCTAGATCCACAGTTCATGTGGTGGGATTGCAGCCTCTCTTTCCCAGAGCCATCATTTCTGTCTGTGGGGAGAATGATGAAGGTCTTGGGTACTACTCCAAGGTTTTCTCTGTGTGGGCTATTCAGCAGGAGCCCATGTTTGTTCCAACTTTTAACCAAAATCCTTGTTTGCTTGAGTTTTTTTCCTCTAGCAGTTTCATCTGTAATCTCAAAGATGAGAGTTGCAATTTGCTGTGCTAATCTCATCTTCCTTTGGCTCAGCAATACCCGGTACTAGAAGAGGCTCAGAGGGCACCAGGCACTTGTTGGCTCACTGTGTCTTTACATTATAGGAGCATCCTCTTGACCATTTGCTTGTGGGCCTTTTAGAGACATGATTTTAAGGCTAAATTTCAGGGAGAAATTTCAGAAAGATTCCTATAATCCCTGAATTGCTGTCTCTTCAAAGAGATAATCTTTCAGTAGCATCTTGGCATATTCCTGGGACCAAAATAAGCAGGACATATCTGAGACAGCAGACCCAGGAAAGAGGAATATTCTCTGCTGGTCTTCCTCTTATGGGTGGGTAGGTTTGATGGTTGTGGGTCAGATCTGAGTATGTTTATCAAAGGCAGCTGCTGGTGCAATTAAAATTGAATTCAGGAGTTAGGGTGGCAATGTTGCTCACTGTTAGTGAGTTTTCAGTGGATTGTCTAAATGCTATGGTAAATTCGGTGGTCTGACTATATTTAGGGCCAAATATTACTCACATAATCCTATTTATCTCACATATCCCAAATTTTGCTTAAAACTGAGATTGATTTAGGTGAAGTTGCCAGTTACAGGAGGGAATAAGTAAATGTCTTCTGTCTAATGACCTGAAAGCAAATTTGCAAGATGGTTCTGGTAGAAGGAATTTTTTCTTCTTGGAATTACTTGTAGTTGAATACACAAAGAGTATAGCCAGAAGGAAGGCGTTTGTAAAGATAAAATACATCTTCCCTTTTGAAACTATTTTTTTTCAATGTTATGTGATCTTAACCCAAACCCTAGGCTTTACTTCAGTTTTTCTGAGACTTTACATAAAACAAACTAAAAATTTCAGGAAAGCCTGCCATAGTGTGTGTATTTTTTTTGTTTTAACTTTCCCCTGTTTTCAGCAGATTCAGGTAAGTGAATTGAATAAATGTACTTAAGAAAAAAATTAACTCACCTGGCACAAATCACTAATACCAAGGGCTAAAGAGTTTACTTTTTACAAGCCTTAATAATTATATAACTATCTAGACAGCACTGTCCAATAGAAATAAAATCGAATGTGTATGATGCACATGGAATTTAAAATTTTCTAGCAGCCACATTAAAAAAGGTGAAACTGACTTTAATATATTTAATTTACCCCAATCTATTCCAAATACTGTCATTTAAACATGTGATCAACATAAAAAAAATCAATGAGCTATCATACACTTTTTTTTACAGAACATCCCAAATTGGACTAGCCACATTTTAAGTGGCCAATAGCCATACGTGGCTGGTGACCACTGTATTGGACAGAGTAAGTCTAGAGGACAGAGATCACATCTGGTTTACTCTCTTCCCTTCCCAGTTTATCCAATCAGTGCCTAAATAACTGAAGATGATGATGATGATGATGATGATGATGATGATGATTTTTTTAAAGGACTGATTTTTGATTATAAGGGTTTAGAGTGCTAACGTCTCATTAGACATTCTGGGTGTAGAGCTGGTCAACTAGAAAAACGAAAAGTTGTACCCCAGAGTTGCTGGAGACCCAGACTTTTTGAACCGGAGAAGAAATGTCCCTAGAAGAAATGTCAGGCTGTGGGTTCCAGGTTTTCTGGAAGTTACCCCTTAAACAGAAAGGTTCAAGGCATCCATTTTGTTTCTACCTGTAGGGGGAGCTCTTGCCCCTTCACTCTTAATAAGTTCCAAGTCTGGTTCTCAGAGGCCGGCAGTTTGGAGTTCTTTCACCTGGGTCTGTGGAGAGTTTGTTTCTGGCTTCAAACCAGCAGTGCTTTCGCAATCTCCACACGTTACGGCTGCTGAAATGCGAGGACACCAGCCGGGTGGCGGCTTGAGTCTTGTGATTCCCAGGCAGTCCGGCGAAATGATAAACAAAAGTCTTTTGTGCAATATTAATAAGCTTTAAGCACTCCCCAGCCAAGCCCCTTGTCATCCAAGCAAGTCATGTGTATCAAAAGCCCTTATATGTGAAAGTTTGTTTTCATATCTGGCCAGCGTTGAATGGGAGCCCCCTTTGCCATGTTGTAAAACAAACATTTGTTTATTTTGTGAACAGTGCTGGCAGTATGATACAGGAACTGGGGGCTGAATGGAGAGACCCCTTTCCAAGGAGACGCCTTTGAAAACCTTTCTGCTGGACCATTCCAACTGTCAACTGATCTTGAGTTCTGTTTACATTAAGACAATAACAGTGTTTCCTAAATAAATAAGTTAGGGACACCCGTGGGCCTTAATGGAACCCCATAAATGGGATGGAGGGGTGGGAGTGGGGGAAGGAATTTTTGTGCTGTGCAGAAACAATGGCTAGTTCATCTTACCATGTCCCCAAGGCTAGTGTTTTTAAGACAGAAGGGGGCCTTTGTGTTAATTACGCTGATAAAAACTCCCCTGGCAGGGCTTCCCCTGGACCGGTGGCATAAAAGATGTGACATTTCGCCTGTGTGAATGCCACGCTGCCAAACAGACATTTTCTTAAGCAGAGAAGGCCAGTCCCCACACCCCGTTCCCCACCAGTTGATCAGCTAACCTCTCCTGGTGTGTAAAGAAAATAAATAAAAACTGTAAGACTAAACCATCTGCTGTTGGGGGTGTCTGGATGCTTTCTTGGTTGGGTTAGAGCTTCCAGGAATCCATCCATTTTGCTTTCTGAACGGTCCGAGTTGTCTTCAGGTAGGATAGACATAGAGGCAGGCAGTTTGTAGCAGAGGAGGAGATGCTGCCCTGGGAGTTTGGGTTTCAGTGTGTTTTCCTGGGAAGCAGGAATTTCAACTTGTTACTGGAAGTTACATTTCTGAGCAAAAGATGCATTCTAGGTGAAAACTGAAGGCTGAAGATGAGGAACCAGCAGGGCTCACTGCTTGTAAATTAGAAAATAATTTTCTAAATAGTATGGTAGTGTCATAAAAAGTCTCTAAAATAGAGACTCTATCATACAAATCTTTTCAATTATAAGGATTTATTTTTTGTTTTGTTTAATAGAAACATTTAATATAGATTTAATTTTAACATTCATATAATTTCATAACTTGCTTTTGTTAGGTTAGCAATTTTTGATGGACGTTTTCTCCAAGTTGCCACCTAATTTTTATAATGATCATTTTCAGCGAATGTGCAATCTTCTAAGTAGATATACCATAACTTGTGAATCCATCTCCTTATCCTTAGGTGCTCAGAATGTTTAGAATTTTTTATTATAAAATATTGCAATGAATATCTTCATACCACAAATTCTTTTTTGGAGAAATATCGAGATAAATCTGCAGATTACTTGTAGCTTTTTGACACATAATAGCATATGGTTTCCCAGAAGGATTTTAAAATAGTTAACTTTAACTGCTGTCTCCTTTTGTAGTGCCTTCCTCTCTACTGTCACTCTCCTCTAGCCCTTCTTATTTATTCAGGACAGTCCTTTCCCCTTCATGGGCTCCCTCAAATATCCTCACACAGATATCACCTGTTCCTTATATTATAAGGCTGATTCTGGGATATATGTTAAATGCAACTTATAGTCACCATTATAATGTTTCAAAGAAAATTTCTAATTGCCATGGTCTAGATATGGGTAAGATACACTTAGTTTTAGAGTAATTTCTAATTTATATACTATGTCTTCATCCTCCAATAATTTGCAATTGTTAATGTGGTCGCTATCTTTTCAGAAGTCTGCCCAGTTCAATGCCCAGAACTTCTCAATCTGTGAGAGTAATGGCCGTGTTTGACCACATGACTATGACCCCATTCTTCAGCCCATGCCTGATGTGACCCTATGTGGACACTTGAAACAGACTGAACCATGTGTTGTCATGGACATAGAGAGGGGGGAGAGATGGGAGAATGGGGAGGTGGAGGAGAGGAAAAGAAAGAGAGAGGGAGAGAGGAAAGGAGAGAGAGAGAAAGGAAGAGAAAGAGAGAGAGAAAAGGAGGGAGAGAAAAAGGGAGAGAGGAGAGAAAGAGAAAGAAGGAGAGAGGGAGGGAATGAGGGAGACAGGGAAAAGGGAGGGAGGGAGAGAGAGAGAACACAGCAGAAAAATTATTTCCTGGGTTTCTCGTTATTTTCCTGACATTAGTTTCAGTCATTCAGTCATTTCTCAAGTCTGGTTGCATATTATTGGCTTTGAATTTGGAGAGACACCCCACCCTAGAAGAATTCTCATAATAAATCTCCTCCTCTCTTTCTTTCTCTCCTTTTTCTTCTCCCTCCTCTCTCCTCTTCTCCCTTCTTCCTTCCTTCCTCTCTCTCCTTATTTTTTCTTTCTCCCTCCCTCCCTTTCTTTCTCTCTCTTTTCTTTCTTTTCCTTCCTTCCTTCTTTCTTTCTTTCTTTTTCTTTCTTTCTTTCTTTCTTTCTTCCTCTTTCTTTCCTTTCTTTTCTCCTAACTTGGTTACTAATACAGCCTACAACAAACAGAACTGGGAATATAAATCCCTTGGTGATGTGCAAATCCATGTAGCTTAATAATAAAATGATGAATTTGGATGTTGACAAAGTTTTAGATGTTTTCTCCTGCTGACATGTGGAGCTGTCAGGTTGAAACATGGTATAATTCCATTTATGATTCTGAGGCAATGGAATCTTTGTGAAAAACATTTTCCCCTTTAAATTATTGACACTGTAAAAAGTAGCTTATTGCAGCTGCTCCAATTGCTGGACAGTTTGGATGATCTGACACGATGCTTTAATCCAAGACCTTGGGTGATCATATCCATCAATTGACCCAAAGGGCAAAATGAATAGAACAGCTCCTTCTGCAGCTCCAGATAAATATGTGTGGTTAACTGGAGGCAGAGAGTAAAATTTCCAGGGCTCTTTGGTCTTCCTTGACAAAATTAAAACAGAAATTCAAGAAAACCCTAAAAGTCCCCACACCTCACCTGTGTCCTAGGACTTTTCCTCTAAAGGTAGCATGAATGCTGAAGAGCTGGTGCAAACTAGAATCTCGTCCCTAAAATGGATGCTTTCCAGAGGATGTTTGGGAGGATGCTGGACACCATGGACTATTGGTCTTTTATTTTTCCTTTCTTTTTTTCTTGCTTCTTTTTATTTATTTACTTTTAAATTGGGGAATAGACAGGGGAACATTGGAAGGTGAGAGTGGAATGTCCTCCTTAGAATCAGAGGAAGGCTTTCGTATTAGGAAACAAAGGGCACAGACTTCACTCTTTGGAATAAATGGTAAATCCTGCCCTCTCTCAACCTGTTGGGTAGTATTTTCCTACTTAAAGATCTGACTCTGAAAAATTATCCTTTCTCCATTGCCTCTCCCTTGGGAGCTCTGAAGATTCTGGTAATGTGGGGAGGTACTGATGTTTCGGAAACTCCAGACACATCTGTTTCTGCCAATGGAGTGATTGTGTGTATGTGTGTTTAAATTACAAACAATTGGACTAGCCTTTATGACTGTGATTGTACAATAAGGAGCAATGGGCAAAGCTATCAAATCATTTTAAATTGGCCTCTCAGTATCTTTTCCCTTTGCTGACTAGCTGGGATTTATCAGTGGACTGACATATTTCCTAGCATATGTGACCTCAGGCAGTCACTCTCCATTTTTTTTTCCTGCCAGTGTTTTGTTCATTCATTTAATTAAAGTGTACCGAGTGCCCAGAAAATGCCTGGAATCATGCTGGACATGATGATCGCTCCTTAGAGCAGATCTGCAGCTGCTCCATGGAACCCAGGCTGACCTAGCCAGTGTGACCTAGCCAGGGAACCAAGCAGCCAGCATGCGAAGTACCCAGTGCCCAGCCTCAGGCAACATGCAATCTACTTAGTGAGACAAAGGTTGTGCCTGTGAGGAGCTCCCTAGACAGTGCGCCCTACACGGATGCAGCCAAAAGGCAAACCAAGACTGCTCACAGGCAGAACGCATCTTGCTGGAGTGGTTACCTAAATCTTCACTCAAGAGGGGTTTTGGCTACATCTTGAAGGACAGGAAGGGCTGGGGAATGCACAAGAGGATGCTGGAGAAGGGAGAGGAGTCCAGAAAACAGTGTAACTGTGCTGGGGAGACCTGAGCTGGAGCTTGAAGGCTTGAGAGGATGAGACGTTGGTTTTGGACAGAGATTGAAGAGCCTTGAATACTGAGGGGAGCCAGGCCTTGATCCTAAAAGCAACAGGGTGCCACTCTGGAATATTCCCCACCCTTCTGTAGGCCCCTTTTGACCCCATCCCTGGGGTTCCAAACTTGGGTATTGTCTTCTCTCTTCTTCCAGTTGGAGATTTCCTCCCAACTCACAGCAGACTCTCAGCCATTTTTCTTCTAACTTTGTAGTAAAAAAGAAGCTTGAATTTTGGATTAAAAGCTCAGTTAAGAAAGTGCCTGGCAACCTGACATAGAATGGTGTGGAACTCGTTGTTTGCCTGTGGTTTAAAGGTGGTATCCCAGAAAATCTCTCTCACAGGGCCTCGCAGAATGCAATGCATGCATGTGCTAGAGGGGTGCGTGTGTGTGTGTGTGTGTGTAATGTGTGTCTGAGTCTGTGGAGGGTGGGGATGATGGAGGAAAGGACATTTCTAAGAATATCTGACAGGTTGGTGGTAAGTTTGCCAAGAAGATTTATACTATTTTTTTTGTGGGGTGTGTGTGTGTGTGTGTGTGAGATGTGTGTGTGTGTGAGATGGAGTCTTACTCTATCATCTAGGCTGGAGCATAGTGGCATGATCTTGTTACCCTGCAACCTCCGCCTTCCGGGTTCAAGTGATTCAGCCTTCTGAGTAGCTAGGATTACAGGCACCTGCTACCACGCCTGGCTAATTTTTGTATTTTTAATAGAGATGAGGTTTTGCCGTGTTGGCCAGGCTGCTCTCAAACTCCTAATCTCAAGTGATCTGTCTGCCTCAGTTCCCAAAGCGTTGGGATTATGGGCGTGAGCCACTGCGCCAGGCCTATACTATCTTTCTTGCATGTTGAAATACAATGATAGCTCTTTTCCAACCAATGTAGGAAGTCTTCTAGGAGAATATATATGTATTCACACATAAACCTACACATATACATACACAACATATACATATATATATACACATATGCATTTATATATACAAATATATTAAAATATATCCTAGATAAAATATTTTAAAACAATCTTCACAAATGCATGTATTGGGTTTTAGAACAGATATTTGGTCTTCTTTCAGCACATACATCTGCTAAAGATTTTTCTTCTTGGATAACAGGTTTAGTCTGCAGAGCACTGTCTTTCTTTCCTTTGGATTATTTTGCTCTTCACCCAGTATATTTTCAACTTAGATGGCACCTGCCTTCTCTTAGGGGTTATACTCTATTGTAGAAAGAAAGGGCTTCAGGGAGAGACTAGGGTGGAGCAAATGAGACCAATTTGGTAAATGTCTTCCTAATTTAATCCTCTTATTGGAAAAGAGTGTTATGAATGAGCCCCCAACGCTTTTCACACCCACCAGCCCTAGAGGGATGAGTCATGGCTATAAATGCTCTTGTGTAAGCACCAAGTTAAGAGGTATTTTATTTTTGGTCCCCAGACTAAAGGTAGGTAGTGATTCTACCTGAAGGACTGGAGGTATGTGCAGGACATCCCAGGCTGTGACACTCAGGCAGGTTGAGGGAGCAGTGTGAGGACCACAGCCAGGCTGCAGAGGGCAGTGTGAGACTGTGGCGTTGCTAGCCCTGTGGCAGGGCCGGGGCTATTCTTAATATAGGCCACCTGTGGTGTTTCAAGATAAATTATGTTAGATGGGGAAACTAGTCTATTGGATTTGCAGTAAATGTGTGCCACTTAGCTTTACCCCAAAGAAAGTCTTTCTAGGATTTTCCTCTCTTCGCCAATTTCGAGACATTAAGTACAAAGACTGGCTGAGTGGCAAGCTTGTATCCTCTTCACTTTTCAAGGACGCGAATGTGTTGTGACAACTGAGATGATATTTAGTGCCTTATGAAGCATTGAAATTTACCTGCTGTGGGTGCTAAATTTACCAGCTATGGGTAGGGAGAGACACTTCTTTAATAATAATAATAATAACACTTTTGGCACCTTTTTTTTCTAGAATAGTTGGAACTGTAGTAAGTTTGCTGCGGGAGCTTTTGCTCTAGAGCTGGTTCTGGGTGTTCAGCATCCTGTGAAGGTGGGGTTCCAGGAGGAGACGAGGCTGGTGGCCCTCTGAGAGAATGGTTGGTCTGGTGTAGAGGTTAAGTGTATGCTTTAGATTCAAACGGACCTGGGTTCAAATCTGTCTCTCCAATTTACTAGGTGTAATGTTTTCATTTTCCTCCTTTGTGAAGTTTGGATAATTGTGAAAAAAATTTCCTGGAGTTGCTGGATTAAGTGAGATAATATATGTGGAATCTTAGCACAGTGGCACATAGTAGGGAGTCTCTAGATTGTGGTATTGTGATATCATTACTGGCATTCAATTCCCAAATATTTATGGAATACTCATTAGGGGATTTGATAGTGGACAATGTCGACAAGCCCCTTACCCTCTGGACTAGTGAGAAAGACATTGAGTGCTTACTACATTAGGACAGTACTGAGGAAAACAGCACAGTGACAAGGAGCATGGACTCTGGTGCCACAGTGCCTGGGTTTGAATCCAGTCTGTTACTTCTAGCTGTGTGGTCCTTGAATACCATAAGCCTTCTGGTATCTACCTCATGGGATCGCTGTGACGGTTCAATGAGTTAATAATACAAAATCTTAAAATGTTGCCTGCACGTAGGAAGCATTAGCATCACATGACTGCTTCTCATCACAGAATGCGACGAGCTTTAAAAGAAAGATCAGCATGTAGGGGAAGTGGATAAGAGAAAGAAGTAAGTGAAATTCATCTAGTGAATTTCCACTGAGGAGAGGAATGAGTCACAAAGTAAATTAGAGGAAGAAAAGGACATGTGTTCTTATGACATAATACCCAAGATACATTATTAAGAATAAAAAGCAATGGGGCAGGCAGGTGTGCACAACATCCTCCTAGTTAGGTAAAAATAAATTGATCAACCTATCATCTATGCAAACATATATGTATGCATGTATGTGTGTATCATCTGTCTCCACCTATGATCTACGTATCTCTTATCTATCTATGTATCTATCTGGCATCTATCTATCCATCCATCTATTTAATCATGCACTATTTTAGGCAAGGTTTACTAAGGGATTGCTAATAGTATTGCCTGGGGGTGAAGGGGGGGTGATCTGGGGAATTGAAACAAAAAGAAGAAAAAAGAAATAAATTAGAAAAATGATCAAGTAAGAAGATAAACACCTTTATGATCTCAGGCTAAAAGGCAAATAGTAAAACCAGCGCTAGCTTTAGGTTTCTGGTTAAAGAGTCCATGCCACTGGTTCCTGGTAGGAACGGGCCTACCTATCACTAGTCTCACTAAATTTATTTTATCTTGATAAATATAGTTATTTTAATAAAAATACTATTTATGCTAATATGAATGGGCCTATTATTTTCAAAAAAATAAATACTTAAAATATTTCTTCCTATTCATTTCTAACATGGTAAAGATGATGGATATAACCCATATAAATAAAAATTATGTGGGGAAATCATTTATTTTTTATTTTTTGAGACAGAGTCTCACTCTGTCACTCAGGCTGGAGTGCAGTGGTGCGATCTCTACTCATTACAACCTTGACCTCTTGCGTTCAAGAGATTCTCCTGTCTCAGCCTCCCCAATAGCTGGGATTACAGGTGCTTGCCACCACGCCTGGCTGCTTTTTGTATTTTTAGTAGGGATGGGGTTCTGAGATGTTGCCAAGGCTAGTCTTAAACTCCTGACCTCAAGTGATCCACCCACCTCAGCCTTCCAAAGTGCTGCGATTATAGGCGTGAGCCACTGCGCCTAGCTGGACATCAGTTATTTTTGAGTGTAAAAGGGTCCTGAGACTAAGAGTGGAGAAACGTGGGGTTACCCCATCACCGATGTCTGCACAGGAGCTTGGTGGTGGGAGGAGTGGAGTGGGGGGAGGCTTAAATCCCATCCCTGGATTCATGGGAGGAGGGAGCATTCCCTATTAAGTGCCCTATTACTACTTAATAGTAGTGCTATTAAGCAGGGGGAACGGCTGACAACGTAAATCTCAACTGATTTGTTAGTAATGAGAAACTGGGTTCTAGGGGAGCTGAGGGGCTTTCCCAGCTAGTCTGGAGAGGCATAGCAGCCCCCACATTTGACGTTCACTTTGCTGAGTCTGTTTTCTCAGGATGCCCAGAGGCTACCCTGCACAGTTAAATCCTGGGCAGATGACTTCTGCTGATGGTGCTGGGGATGATTCTAGAGGTGACCAGACCACCCTCACCTCACAGGGGGAGTTCTGATTCTCAACTGGCTTCACCTCAGACACAGGCCAGCATAGTACTTATCAACTGTGACACTTTACAGATCCTCAAATACCAAGTGATTTAGTTACAGATTTAGTAATTCCTCTACTCTCAATACTGTGTTTCTCAGGGATCACATTTAATAGGGGCAGGCAGGAGGGCTCCAGGGAAGCTTAGCAGTTCAATGGCTCCTTACAAATACCACTCCTACTACTGTTACTACTGCTACATAGTATTTATTGAGCACTTACTGTTTTCCAAATACTATACATGGGCCCACCCTACATTAGGCACCAGAGGTTATTAGCAGGTGGAGAAGAGCACCTGCCCTCACAGCTCATTAGAGGTATAAGGGTTGGGTGGTGTTGGGTCAGGGATAGATGGACTGGTAAAGTGATTGCCTGTGATCTGGAGAGCTGAGCAGATGTGCTGACCTTTTCCTGCTTGGCCTTTCCTGATTTGAAAAAAAACCAAGCCAAGCAAAACTGAGCCCAGCCTGAAGCAACAAGAAGTTTCAGTGTGGAGACACCTGGTTTGAAAAGCCTTCTAGCTTAAAGGTTATTGTGGTGTGAATGTCTGTGTCTCTCTCAAATTCATATGTTGAAATCTTAACCCCCAATGTAATGGTATTAGGAGGTGAGGCCTTTGGGAGATAATTAGGTCCTGAGGGTAAAGCCCACATGAATGGGATCTGCCCCCTTTATAAAAGAGACCCCAGAGAGCTAGCTCACTGCTTCTGCCATGTGAGGGCACAGAGAGAACCAGGAAATGGGTCTCATAGACACCAGAACTGCCTGCGCCTTCATATTGGACTTGCAGCCTCTAGAACTGTGGGAAATTTCTATTGTTTAGAAGCTACCCAGTCTGTGGTATTTTGTTGTAGCAGCCTGAGCAGACTGAAACAAAGGCCAACGTGAAACATCCCTCCTTCTCTTCTGCTTGAAGAATGGTAGAGGATCACTTAATACATTTTAAAAAATCTCTCTTAGTTTTATTTCAGTAAAGGGAAGGGGAGGGAAGGAGGGCCTCAACCTGTAACAGCAGACCTTCTTCCCTAGGATGAGCCCTACTGAAAAATCACGGCTATTTTATTTTTTCAGTTTCACTGGGAGATGGGACAGACATTGTTAACTTGTTATTTGAAAGCTACAAAAAGGTCTGCGTGACCCCAAGTTTTTCCCTATAGGCCTTCTGTGGTGTCTGCCACGCCCACCATTAGCAGGACTCCTTGGGAAGCTCTGGGAGCTGTGTTCACTTTAACTGACTGGACACATTTTCACGCTCATTTGCACAGCTTGGTCTCAGGCATTGGTCTCTGTTCAGCACGCCACCCCTCACCCAGTGGCTGGCACCCAGTGCTCTCCAGCTGCCCTGAGTCCCACGCCAAGTCCCTCACCACCTGACACATAAATGTTCTTGACCTTAATTCTCACATTAATACTTATCTGTCTCACGTCCCAGTTCCCCTGACTGCTTTCCAGGCCTCTAGGTTATTTGTAGGTAACAAATGGCAATTCATTAGATCTGGGGTTTTAAACTGTATTCTAAAGAGCCAAGAGATCCCATAAAAATGCCTTTGGGGATATAGCTGAGCTGGAAGAGGAACCAGGATGGGTGGGCTCAGGCCTGCAATTGATTATACCAGCATAGCACCACTTGTGTGTTTCATATACTGCTACCTCCTTATAAGTATCCCTTTGAAGGGTCTTGTTGCTTTAAAAAATACTTGAGGTGCACTTCATGAAACTGACTTTTGCAAATGGGCATCAGAATGGGTCAAATCAGTCATCTTCTAATAACCTGGAGTACAGGAAAGGGTCAGGGACTACACTTCACTCTAGAATTTTACCTAGAGTATGGCTTTCTTTAAGTTATCCCTGTCACTGGGAACTTGACAGGGAAACGATCAAATATGGTTTTATACAAGTGAAGGACCGAGTGGCTCAGATACAGCCTTCCTTCTTGGGCTTAAAGAAAAAGGGGTATTTATTGTGAAATAAACTAACAAATGAAAAAGTGCACAAAACAAAAAATGGACCACAAAATGAACACTCATATAACCACCACCCAGGTCAAGAACTAGAACATGCCCTGTACTTCAAAGTTCCCTTTTCTGCCTCATGCTTCTACCTATCACTATCCTCTCCAGCTCCCTTCACAGCTTTGTGGCAGTCACTTCGTGGCTTGTGACCTTAGCAGTCAGCCCTAAACATTACACTTCAGTCTTGCCTGGTTTTGAACTTGATATCAATGGAGTAATAAATTCTGACTTTTTTTGTGGTTAAACATTATCATCTTCCTTTCTTCCTCACTACTCTCATCTCCCAAAAAATACGTTCTACAAATATGAGGAAGGATTGCTTTAATATTAATATTTCCACATAAGACTGAACAATGAGAAAAAGTAGTCAAATAACAATGAATCTTAACAAATATCCCCAGCTTGTAGGTAATTATAGTGGGCAACTATTAAAGTAAATGTGGTATCATCATAATTAGCATTTATGAAACTGTTCACAGGAAGGACGTTCTATTTTAACTTCACAGATTCTTACAATTCTTGAGAAGCAGGTATATGGCAAACATAAATGTTTGTAGCTTCTTCATCTTTCTTTTCTCTTTGAAAATATCCTTGGTAAGGACACAAAGGGACATGCATTATTCCAGGGTTGTCCAGAAAGGCAGGGGCAACTGGAAATGTGAGCATCCCCCTCTAATTTGGGTCTGGCCTTCTGTCCCTGTGGCCCCTGTTCTTTCTGATGGTGAATGCGGAGAGATGGTGATGGATGGTTTGTCACAAATAGTTTTCAGTTTACCAAAGTGCGCCCGGCTGTCTCTGAACCTCTTTGAAATGCTTTTAAAGCAACATGGAGAATGGAATTCAACAATTCTCCACAGCTGCAGTCAGGATACAGTGACCCCAGGAGCAGCTGGGGGCAGTTATTTTCATGTTTTGTAGTTGCTGTTGCCTTAAAAGCTTTTTCAGAACTTTCTGGAAGGTCCTGTGGCATCCATACTACAAGAGACTGTGTCTGGGGCAGACTCTTGGTTTCCAGGCCCTCATCCAAAATTTGGCAAATATTTGTCTCCAGTTCTCACCAGCAACATGTTCTCTCAGAATGAGTCTCCCTGTGCCCTCCTGCCCCAGGCCAACAGGCCCACATGCAGTGGTGCCTCTCCTCTGGAAGCACCATTTGGTGAAGGAAACCCTCAAATAGAAGCCAGGATTCCTGGGATCTGGCATCAGTAGAAGCTTAAACCACCTCTTTGACCTTGTGTCAATATCTTTCTCTTCTGGTCTTAGTTTCCCACATCTATAAAATCAGAATGTTAGACAGAAGATCTCAGAAGACTCTTTCTGTAGGGAATTAGCAATGATGTTTCAAGTAAGAAACTAATAATTGCAGAAATCCAAACTATTTTCTTGGGCAAGGCTGTTTTTACATAGAGACAGGTTATAAGTAGATTAAGTAGCCTCTTTTGAGTATTTAATGGATGACAAATGACGATATTATTATTTTTAGATGAGGTCTCACCCTGTCACCCAGACTGGAATGCTGGGGTGCCATCTTGGCTCACTACCATCTCTGCCTCTTAGGTTCAAGTGATCCTCCACCTCAGCCTCCTGAGTAGCTGGGACCACAGGTGCAAACCATCATGCCTAGCTAATTTTTTGTATTTTGGGTAAAGATGGGTTTTAGCCATGTTGCCCAGACTGGCAAAGGACTGTATTATAAAACAAAACAAAACAAAAAACATAACACCCCCACAATCTTTTCCAACACAAATGAACCGTTCACACTTTTCTAACTACCCCGTTAATAGTGCCTAAAATATCACCAATAGATCCTTCCTTCTCTTTTTGCAGATTTTGTGATTTTCTAGAGTTTAATGATAAAAAAAGATATAAATGGCTCTAAAAGGAGGAGTAGACAATACTATTATCAGTGGGATTAATGAGCTGGACAAGAGGCAGAAATTTTAGCACTGTTCCTGGCTCCATGCTTGTGAAGCAGCTCGGAGCGGTTCCCAACTTGAAGGGACATATTCTAAACCAGCACTTCACAAGCTTTGATGAGTCTACAAATGACCTAAGGGACTTTCTAAAATGTAGTTTATGAATCAGTAGGTTCTATGTGGGACCTGAGAATCTGCATTTCTAATAAGCTTTCAGGTGATGTGGACGCTGCTGGTCCACAGAACTCACCTGGCATCGCAGGAGTTTATACCACATGGGTTTGTCTTTTGAACATAGCTAACTGGACTGCAGGGGCCGAGCCTGTGACTCCAATCCAGTCAGTGTGTAAGCTGACCTCTGATCAAACAGGGTTATTGGGTCAATCAGGAATTTAAACAGGAGATGTGGGCAGTGGTGTTAGGAGTAGAAGTGGAAAAATCTAAAGAAACACAGAGACACATGCACAGAGAAGCTGACTCCTTTTAATGATAGAACACTAGAGAAGGACCCTATACAGACTGTCTTCCGTGGATGTGAGTTATCAGTCTAGATCTTGAACACAGAGTGACCTCTGGCTCCTGTCTCCCCATGGATGCTGGACCCTACTTTCTATTTATCCAACAGACCTGCCTGCTGAGATTTTTTTTTCAAGGTTCCTGGGGTGCCAACCAGGTAACCGAGGCTTTAGTTGAATCCGGAAAACGCCACATTGTGAAGAAAAATCTGGAGTTTGGGTGGGGATGTACATCTGGGTTGGGTCTCAAAGTAAAGGGGCTTTAGATTGCTTGAAAGCTTTAGATTCTTGAAGGCGGAGGTTTGTGTGTGGGCTGAGAGTGGTGCAGAAATAATGGAATATAAAAAACAGTCATGGCCGGGCGCAGTGGCTCACGCCTGTAATCCCAGCACTTTGGGAGGCTGAGGCGGGTCGATCACGAGGTCAAGAGATCGAGACCATACTGGTCAAGTGGTGAAACCCCGTCTCTACTAAAAATACAAAAAATTAGCTGGGCACGGTGGCGCGTGCCTGAAATCCCAGCTACTCAGAAGGCTGAGGCAGGAGAATTGCCTGAACCCAGGAGGCGGAGGTTGCAGTGAGCCGAGATCGCGCCATTGCACTCCAGCCTGGGTAACAAGAGTGAAACTCCGTCTCAATCAAACAAACAAACAAACAAACAAACAAACAAACAAACAAACAAAAAACAGTCATATGTCACAATTTTTCCACAGTTGCTCAAGAATTTTGCCAGTACTGTCAATCTATTTGTAGAGATTTGGATTATCAGTTCACCTATCATTCTCTAGAATGTTTTCCTTTCCCCTCCCATTCTCATGGTTGCCAAGAGAGCAGTTATGTTTACACAGCATGATTCTAACTCCTTGCCTTAGTTGACTGGCCCAGCAGTGGATAACTGACCCAAACTGAGCCAGTGTGCTTTTTCCCCCAGGAATTTGGAATTGGTTCTGAGACTCAGTTTTGACTCTTGGTACCAGGATGTCTATCATGCAAAACTCAGAAGCTGTTGAAAAACGTTTTCTGATATAAGAAATGTTTTCTGGCAAATGTGAAGAATGACTCTACAATATAGCAGAGGATAATGGAACAGATACACTGGAACAAATCAAACAGAAGCACAGAAAGAAGAAAAAACTGGTTCCCTACATGATTCTAGTTCTTGCTCTAAATGGTTTCTGAGACTAAATTGTATCTATCCTTGTGTTTCCTTTACAAGGAAATATTGAAAAGATATTCCAATATCCTTTCAACAATTGTTGTTTGTGGCTTAAGCCATTACAAGTAAGGATCTGTCATTTGCAAATAATAAAGCCCTAATGAAAACATGATTTTAGAGAAGGTCTCCTGGAGCTGAGGCAGACCCTTCTGGTTCAACTGCAATGATACATGGAAGGTAGTGGTGGGCCCAGATCAATAATATACCATGGACAGTGCAACTTCTTCTTGTTTATCAGTAGTCTTGTGACTACTAGCTTGAAGGATGTTCACAAGATACTGCATCTATCTCTCTATCTATCTATCTATCTATCCATCCATCCATCTATTCATCATCTATTCATCTATCCATCTATCCTCTATCATCCATCTCAGAGAGATTTTCTGATCTCCTCTGTTGGCTAGACTCTGCTAATGGCTCCTCTGTGACCTGTGGTTACTTGTTTTCATGTTGTGCCTATGTTTAGTATATGATATTATATTAAGTCCTAAAACTACAATAACACAAAATAGAGCCATTCACCCAAAATGGCTTTGATTCCCCCCATAATATTTCTATTTTGTGCAAATGTGAAAAGTTTGATTCCCCCCGTAATATTTCTATTTTGTGCAAATGTGAAATGTGTAATTAGTACTACCTCTTCTTGGGAAATGTCTTACATCCAATATCCCAGATGCATTAGTTACTTCATTTAGGTGTGTTTGTTTATTTTTTTGAGACAGAGTCTCACTCTGTTGCCCAGGCTAAAGTTCAGTGGCATAATTTCGGCTCACTGCAATCTCTGCCTTTCAGGTTCAAGCCATTCTGGTGCCTCAGCCTCCAGAGTAGCTGGGACTACAGGCACGTGCCACCATGCCCAGCTAATTTTTTGTATTTTTAGTAGAGTTGGGGTTTTACCATTTTGGCCAGGCTGGTCTTGAACTCCTGACCTCAGGTGATCCACCCACCTTGAACTCCCAAAGTGCTTATTTAGATGTTTTTTATTTGCGACAGAGAAGAGGCCAGGTACAGTGGCTCACCACTATAATCCCAGCATTTTGGGAGACTGAGGTGGGAGGATGGCTTGAGCCAAGAAATTTGACACCTGCCTTGGCAGCATACTAAGACCTCATCTCTACAAAAAAGTTAAAAAGGTAGCTGGGTATGATGGTGTGCATCTATAGTCCCAGATGCTTGAGAGGCTGAAATGGGAGGATTGCTTGAGTCCAGGAGTTTGAGACCAGCTAGGTAACAATGAGACCCCATCTAACTACAATAAGCAAATAAAATAAAACAAAAATTAACCTGGCATAGTGGCACACTCCTGTAATCCCAGCTACTTGAGAGGCTAAGGGTGGGAGGAATGTTTGAGCACAGCAGTTTGAGGCTGCAGTGAGCTATGATCACTCACCATACTACAGCCTGGGCCACAGGCAGAGAACCTGTCTCTAAAATATAAAATAAAATAATAAATAAAATAAATAAAAATAAATAAAAAAAATAGAAGGTGTCTCAGAGTCCTTGTCCAGAGACAAGGACACCATTCCTGGTGGGTGTTATGTACTGGCTCTTTGTCCAAGTTTCTTTATTTTGTTTTTGAAGGCTTAGGCGCTGGTTGAGAAGGTGATATAGATTAGCCTGGTTTTCAGCTGTGCTAATCCCTATTTGGACCATAGATATTTCCAAGTATTCTGGGGCCGCCAGAATCATTCGCTTTCATTTCATTTCAGGTGAAGACTCCTAAGAAGGGAAATTTTCATCTCTGAATTCAAGCCTAAGCCAGAGCTTCTCCCACAGATAAACTTTCTCAGGAGTCTTTGACAAGAGACCTGGACTAGCAAGAACAAAGCAAAAGAGAAGGAGGGCTGGATGTAGAGTACCTTGTGTTAGCTGGTTGTAAATGATCTCAGAATCCTGAGATATCTATTGCATTGAGAAGCTTCAGAGCTTCTCTCGCCTCTGAGTTTCAGAGAGAGTCAGTTCACTTGAAATGTAAACATCCCAGCCTTTGGAAGAGAAAAAGAGAAACTGCCATTGTGTGTTAGAATATGATGTAGATAGAACAGCAGTTCTCAACTTTGAATCACCGGGGGAACTTTAAAAAGCATGAAGCTGGGCATGGTGGCTCACCCCTGTCATTCTAGCACTTTGTGAAGCTGAGGCAGGTGGATCACTTGAGGTCAGGAGTTCAAGACCAGCTTGATCAACATGGTGGAACCCCATCTCTATTAAAATACAAAATTAACTGGGCATGGTGGTGCATGCTTGCAATCCCAGCTATTCAGGAAGCTGAGGCAGGAGAATTGCTTGAACCTGGGAGATGGTGGTTGCAGTGAGCCCAGATCGTGCCACTACACTCCAGCCCGGGCAACAAGAGCAAAACTCTATCTCCAAAAAAAAAAAAAAAAAAAGGTGTGAATGTTGGGCCTCAACAGAGCAAATGAATTAGAATCTCTGGGTAGAGTCTAGGCATGGTGATTCTGAAAGCTCCCTGAGGTGTTTTCGTGTCAAAGCCAAGGGTGAGAACCCTTGGTCTAAGAGATAAGTGAGAGATGGCCATCTAAGATGAGCAGATTGGAAGGGCCTGTGATTATGGCTACTTTCCCCAGAGATTTACAACTTTGAGGCCTCTCTTGGGCAGACAGAGAAGCCAGGAGGGTCTGGTGCACACTATTACTGAGGGTGCTGGCTTACTTTAAGCCCACAAGCTGAATAATTATTGTAATAAAAAATAGACCAGCAAAGATACCTACCAAAGGCCTGAGTCAGCCACAGCCTTACAACATTCTGGTATAGAATGTTCTGGTACCCAAGAATTACCACTGCCTTGTTGATACTTCTTGAGAGAGGTGAAAATTATCAGGGAGAGCAGAAGAGGTCATGACTAAGAATGAGGAGCATACCGGGGCCAAACCTTAGCAGTTTCAGGATTTCGTATTATGTGTGATGAATCTTGAAAAAGGAGCACAGCACAGCTGTGCAGGAAGGTGATCTCTTGCTGTCAGCACTGGCCCAGGGATTGAGTGGGTGAAGAATTCTTAATTCTTCACTTGAGAAATTCCATGATAAATATGAAAAAAGGATATGTGATGATTCAGGGTTTATAGAGACAAAACACCTCACATATGTTGGTAAGTTGACAGTCCCTTACCAGTTTCTGTGCTCTTCATGGTATCTGATCCTCACAGCTCATGGGAGGGAAGGCACAGAACGGTACAGGCACAGACAGAAGACCTCAGCTTGTGGTCTACTAGTGGCCTCATCTTCTGTGTGACATTGGCAGGAAGGGCAGGTATTGAGGCTTCTCCTTGGGGCATAAGAGCAGAATTTTCTCAGATTAAGATTCTTAATGACTTTAAGCACAAAAAGATTTTAGCATCTCCCTTCTCATATATAACTTGGAATAAAATAATACTAAGCTGTAGAGTAAATATGAATACATTTAATAGAATTCTTATCTGGTACTTTGGTGTTTTTTCCTTTTTTTTTTTTTAAAGAAACCATTCTTTTTCAAAAATTGTTTTCTCACACTATTCCTTGACATTGCTGGTGCCTTAAGCATGGGCCTAAGCCACTTGGGCCCATTTGGCCATCTGGCATGAACACATAGCCATGAGCCATCAATGAATCCAATTGGAGATCATCTTTCCCAGTAACAATCCCCAGCCCTGGACTGAATAGAGAGTGGACCTGATTGACCCTTACACCCATTTCCTGCCATTTTTAAAATAATAGGCCAAGAATAGCAAACCAACAGCCCCTTTTCCCCATTAATTTGGGGGCATTGTAATCTCTTGGAAAGAGCAGTGGTTTGCAGAAAACAAACCTGTTTTCAACCCTGCCTAGATTTCAGTGGATGAAAGGAAATGCCTGGATGTCCAGGCAGAAGTTTGCTATAGGGATGGGGCTTTCATGGAGAACCTCTGCTAGGGCAGTGTGGAAGGGAAATGTGGGGTCGGAGCCCCTACACAGAGTCCCTACTGGGGCACTGCCTAGTGGAACTGTGAGAAGAGGGCCACTGTCCTCCAGACCCCAGAAAAGTAGATCCACTGATAGCTTTCACTGTGTACCTGGAAAAGCTGAAGACACTCAATGCCACCCCATGAAAGCAGCTGGGATGGAGGCTGTACCCTGCAAAGCCAGAGGGACAGAACTGCCCAAGATCATGGCAACTCACCTCTTGCATCAGTGTGACCTAGATGTAAGACATGGAGTCAAAGGAGATAATTTTGGAGCTTTAAGATTTTACTGCCCCACTAGATTTCAGACTTGGATGGGGCCTGTAGCTCCTTTGTTTTGGCCAATGTCTCCCATTTAGAATGGCTGTATTTAGCCAATGCCTGTACCTCCATTGTATCTAGGAAGTAACTAACTTGCTTTCAATTTTACAGACTCATAGGTAGAAGGGACTTGCCTTGTCTCAGATGAGACTTTGGACTGTGGACTTTTAAATTAATGCTGAAATGAGTTGAGACTTTGGGAGACTGTAGGAAGGGTATGATTGATTTTGAAATGTAAGGACATGAGATTTGGGAGGGACCAGGGATGGAATGATATGGTTTGGCTCTGTTCCCACCCAAATCTTATCTTGAATTGTAACTCTTACCATTCCCATGTGTCATGGGAGGAACCTGGTAGGAAGTAATTAAATCATGGGGATAGGTTTTTCCTGGGCTGTTCTCATGATACCAAATAACTCTCACAAGATCTGATGGTTTTAAAACCTGGAATTTCCCAGCACAAGCTCTCCCTCTCTTTGCCTGCTGCCATCCAAGTAAGATGTGACTTGCTCCTCCGTGCCTTCCACCATGATTGTGAGGCCTCCCTAGCCATGTGGAACTGTAAGTCCATTAAACCTCTTTCTTTTGTAAATTGCCCAGTCTCTAGTACGTCTTTATCAGCAATGTGAAAACGGACTAATACAGCTATGTTGTAGCTCCCCTTTTTTGACATCCCTGGGATCTTGGAGAAGTGTTATATTTCAGGGATGTTGTAGAACTTCAGGCTTTCAGGGTGTATCTATTTTAACTTTTTTATAATTACATTTATTTGTTAATTTTTTACTTTCAATAGCTTTTAGGGTAAGAATGGTTTTTAGTTACATAGATGAGTTATATAGTGTTAAATTCTGAGATTTTAGTGTAGGTGGAACACATCATGTGGTCAGGTGTTTAACCAGTGGCTCTCCATAGAGAAAGAAAAGGAATATCTGGTGTTGGTGTTGAAGAATTCATTATTTTGCAGCTTGGATGAGTGGGCTGTGCTCTCTGTTCCTGTCAGGCTTCATCATCACTCAGGGCACGGCATCTCGGCTTCCTAGGAAGAGTGGACAGTTTCTGGACAGGCCCTTGTTGTTTGGTTGGAAGGGCTTTTGGTTTGTCCACTGCTTTGTCAGTGCCCCGTGAGTGACTGGCCACCCAAAATGAGTGATACTAAAGGAGTAGGAACCAGGGAATGCAGATTCAAGACCAATCTCTTCATATTAAGGAAGGCTGGACTTTAGGGAAAGAGGAGATCTAAAAAAATCAAACAAGAGAAAGGACATGTGTGGCTGTAATATTCTAGAGATATCAGTTATCACTCAAGCCATGTGGAGAGTTAAGAGTCTTCTTGTGGTAAATGCACAAAAGTTAAGCTGTTCTTCACAAAAAGTTGGGTGCTTGTAGAGAAGAACACATTGTCTAGGGTATCATTTGTCTCAATTTTGCTACTCCCAGAATGGCCAACTTTTGTACTCAAATAAAGTCACTGCTGTGTATTTGGAAGATGTGTTTACTTGTCAGAGTGAATAGAACACCCTAAAAGTGCTTGGCTTCAGCATTTCAAAGTGAACTGGAACCTCAGGGTTACCTTCATAACAAAACTGATCTTGGTCTTCTGGTCTTCATGAAATAGTTTAATGTTTCAGTGATTATTTCTCAGTTTCATCCACCCCAGATAGTTCTTACTCAGCCATGTGCTGACAGTTTTATTTGTAGTTGGTTCTTAAATGGAACTGCAAGTATAGCCTAGTCTATGAGTTATTGATAAATTAACAAATAACTTATCAATTTCCTTCATTTCCTTGCCATCAAAAATCTCAGAATCAGAACCTTTGAAAATGGGCCCCTGTTGTTTCTAAAATCTCTGGGATGATCCACATGCTTTGTTGTTTCAATTCGCCAGAGTACACAGCCGCAAACTCCCACTTCTACTTTGGAAAATGTTTCGACATAAATGCCTGGTTCTTTCAAACACTCTCGTTCCAAGCACAGAATAATTATTAGCTTGCAGAGTCTCTGCTCTACATTTTCATTTTAGTTTAAGATGTTGGGATGCCCACCTACATAAATGAAGTCAGGAAAGACACTGAGATGTTAAGATAGTTCTATTTTCTTCTTTCCTGGGTGGGTTCTCCTAAAAGATGTCAGTGTTCAATTGTTGGCTAGCAACCTGTGGCATTTAATTATTCCTGATGTTTAATCCATCATGGTGTGAAAAAAAAATGTAGGCTGTCGACTCCTCCTCCTTTTCTGAGAGAAATAATAGAATAATTAAGGTGATAACTAAAGTTCTAAGAATAAAGAGAAACCACATAAAGACTAGCATGATATTACTCTTAGAACATTAACAGGAAACAGTTCTGAGGCTATCTCCTCCCATTTCATTTTTTTCTCTTCCTGTCCAGATAATCATGAGTCATCATCCTGTATAAATGAATAATAGTTTAATTTAAGTAAGCCAATATTGTTTGGAGGTCGTTTATCACTTCATGGCTCTCATTCACAGTTAAGTCATGTGGAACTACACAACTTTCTTTTTGTGCACTGGAGCTGGAAATCTTCTTGTGTTTGGGAGGCCTCACTTCTGCATGTTTAAATCTGGTGACCAAATTAAACATTGTTCTAAGTAAGCGGGTGGGTGGGGATGGTGATGGGCTGCGGGTGAAGTGGGGAGACAGAGAGCTGCCTTGAGAGGTTTTGGGCTTTCACACTTGTGATTTCAGGGCATGGAAGCTGGATTTGGGTTTGAATAGTAGTATGTTGATGGTGGTGTGTGTGGGTGATAAAGAACTGATCCTAAAACTTAATATTTCAACAAGAGCAATGATAAAGGACAGAAAATGGGACACTTTTTAAAAGGCTAACTATAGAAATTGGATTCATAGTATTAGTACTAATGATTGAAGGCAAAGGAAAACTCAAGCAACGTTTCTCCGCCAGCACATTCAAATGATAAATTGCATTTAAGCACTGAAAGAAACAACAGCTGCAGTTAATGAAAAGCCAAATTTATCTAAATTTCTCCAGTTGATCAGTCAAAATAATCAGCATGGCTCTCACTCCATAATCACTTTTTGGCGGGGAGGGGGGAGGAGGGGGAGGTTGAAGAGAGGGAGGACAAAGAGAGAAGATAGGTTTTTATTTTTAAAGGTATAGCTTCCAAAAGGAACTTCAGAGCTACTGTCTGACATGTAGAAAATACATTTTCTTGTTATCAATATTGTCAATACTCTAGATTTGTTGTTTTATTTTTAACTCTCCTAAGGATAATGCAGTTGGCTCTTGCATGGAATAAAGTCTATAGGCATGGGCTGGAGACAGGAAATCCAGCGGGAAGATTGTGATAATAATACAAATCTGAAATGCTTTCCAAAACATTGTTATGTCCAATGAGCTGTTTCATTATTATAACACCTGTGAAATAGACAACAGGTATCGTTTGTGGCTATTTTACACAGACAGGCACCAAACGTTTGGGGGTGGGGACAAGTGACCTACCCAAAGTCAGCTAATAAGCTCATCTGCAAGCTGGGGACAGAAGATGATGTCCACACTCCTCACCAAATGCATTACTAGAAAACAGAAATAAATTCTTCATGCCTCATATCCCTGTATGGTGAAAGCAGGAAAATCCTGTTGCAGAAACCACTTGGAGGAGCTGCCATCAAAGGCTGCTTGGGGCCAGCTTCCCTCCAGCACAGAGCTCCGCACAGAGCCTGCATGTGGTGTGGAATTCCATTAGAACTTACTCACCATATGTTTATTTGCTGGTGTTCAATGGAACCTGAGGGAGGGCATAATGGATCTACGTTACTAAACCGTGTGGAAGGCTTCCAGAGATTTAATAGTCTACCTTGAGGTGATGAATAGAGGGGCTCTTATATGGCTTGCATAATCAGGGAGCCTCGGTGCTCTGAATGCACCACACTCTCCTCTGACACCCTTCTGGAAAAGTCTGTACAGCTGGCACTCCTGGAGTCATTTCAAAAGTGGAGATGGGCGGGGAGGGTGCCTTCCTCTCATCTTCCCTGAGAAAAGATCTGAGGGATGAGATTGCACTGATAGCTGGAGATTTTGAATAGAAGGAAATAGCCTGGAGGAATCGAGAGGAGAGGGAAGGCATTTGGTGACCTGAATTTCCCTCCTTGCACCTGCCCTTGTCTGATCATTCTACCAAGTCCATGACTGTGAAGGGCACTGTGGGTGATGGCTGGTGGCTCACAGGAGCTGGCTTGTGTATGGCTCCCAAAGCCAAAGGTGAGCGACCGATGGAACCATGAGGCTGCCAAATGGCCATGAAACTTTATTCCTTCCAGTTAATTTTCTCACTGATGTGCTTTTAATTCATATGAGGTAGAATAAGGCTGGAAGGTATTTGTTGCAGAGGGTGACAGAAATAGAACCATGGTAGAACTTTGCTGGTGTGTCTGCCAGGGAACTGAGCACTTGAAAAGGTAGGAGCTCAAGGAGACCGAGCCCATGAACTCAGGAACGGCAGAAACCAAGCTGCTTCTCCAGAAGATTCAATGTCTTGATAACTGTGAGACTGGGGCACAGGGAGAGTGCGGCGCAGGGAGAGTGAAGGTTATTAGTTCTTTCTCTCACCCCTGTGGCTCTCTACCACCCACTCTGGTCTTCCGCCATATTGTAACTAACATTTCTCATTGCTGCCTCATTTCCTTTCCTTTTTTGACAGCCAAACCCACACATTAAATCCTACCATGAAAACCAAAGCCGATCCCTCTAGTATGGACTCTGCATTGCACCAAAATATGAGGGCATTCTTGGTACCCGAAGCCATGTTTGAAGTGGTTGGGATGTTGAAAGTTAGAGAGCCATCTTTTCATGGACTTGTCTGCAGATCTGTGCATGAGGAATCTTGTATAATTCTTCCAGTTTAAGCAAACTATGAGGTATTCATTTTTTCATTTATTCAGCATCTACCATGTAGCAAGTACTGGGCCAGACATGCGGAGTACAACAACAAACAAAGCTTGGTGCTTGCCCTCTAGACGCTTTCTGAAAATGCATTAAAATAAACCAGAAGCAGTGAAGTCTTTGGTGTATGGCAGAATTTCCTTTTCCCCATCTCTTTGTTTATACAGGAAACTCCAGGAATTGGGAGAGGATAATAAGGCTAATTGTAATGTCAAGGTAGAGAGAGGGTTTGTAATGTGACTTAAAGTTGGGAAGGGGCAAATTTTCTTTTAGGATTATAAACGTGCCAATGTGCAGCTGGACATGAATCTCTTGTCTAGACCTAATGGGCAGTTATTGGCAGGAGATTTATCTCCCACACCAGTGGGAGATGCATCTGAAATTGTTTTTAGGTACTTGCAGAGAACAAAAGAAATAAAGAGGAAGCTGAGCCAGAGCGGTGGACAATCTTCTCCACTCTTTCAGCTCCTGTGGTCCAAAGTTCCCCTTGTCTTTCCTCTAGAAGCGAAAGGGGGAGAGAATAGCTTAGACCACAACACGTGGCAGACTTTGAACCTTGCAAGATCAGGGATTCACCAAAGCTAAAGGAAGAGAATTAATCTCAGGAATGGAAATGTCTGGGACTTCTGGAGCAAAGAAACTAGGAGAAAGAATGTCAGAAAATTTGGGTGGTTCAGCCAGCCTTTACTTGTTTATACTTGTAATGATGGTGGTATTCTCAGGATGTACTTGAAGATCAAAACAAGACAGAGTTTCTAATCCAAACTAGGGTAGAAGGGTTTAGGGGAGAGTGGAAGAGAAGGGTACCATCATCAATGAATCCTGAAGCATCAGTTACATTAGCACAGACCAGTCAAACAGAGGCCAGCTGATATTAGCTGTTTGTTGTTCTTGTTCACAAATTACTGTGCTTTCCCTGTACATACCTTGTCTCTTCTCCCTTGCACCATTATCTTCTTGAACATTCTTTGTTCTTTTCTACCACTAGTTGTGGATATACTTGAGACTCTTTTCCTTTCCCAATGCTAGGGAAGGAGGAGAACTAGGGAACTAGTTAGGAGGATCAGTACGTCTCCAGGGAGAGAGTAGAAAATTCAAAGGTCATAGAAAGATGAGGCATGGAACAGAGAATCAGAATTAGTACTCTTTCTTCTCAACCATTAAGTTTTCTGCAGTGTGACACCAAGTCGGCCTTTGAGTCTTATTTCTCAGTCCTGCTGTATTCACACTGGCTTCTGGGCCTTTCGTTAACATTTCTTGGCTTCTATGTCATGCTATTGTTTATGAAGTCACTGGTTTCCTTTACCAGTCCTAAAGGGGATGCTATCCATTTCCTCTCAATCCTACCTGATGCAGCTTTGAGAAACCCATGAAAACTCTTTGTACAAACTCCTTGAGCATTTATTGGCAGAATCTTGTTCCTTAGAGGTAGCTGATTTTTTCTTTTTCTTCTAGATGCTTTTGGGATTTTTTTTTTTCCCTTGATTTGCTGTTCCAAAAATTCATGAGAATGTATCTGGGTATGGATGTGATCCCTTCCAAGATTAAAAACCCAAATTCTCTCTGGGCCTTTTCCATTTTTTATCTGCAAAGTGGGAATAACTATTTACTTTCAGATTATTGGGAGGGTTTAATAAGATGAAGGATATCAAAGCACACTATTACCTGCAAGTTTACCCCACCCACCTCAGCAAATCCATACCTGGCCAATTAGCAAGAGTAGAGAATTTCTAACGGTTTCCCAGTAGCCTTCCGTAGGGAAAGGCAGTGCTTTCTACCACAGTATATCTTCTCAGCATTTTAAAGCTTTTTAAATTGGTAGCAGATCCAATGATCCAATCCGGCAGCTGCAGCAGGTAGAAGAAGGGTTGAAAGATTCTAGAAGCTGCCTACTCCTGCTGCATTAGACATTTACATTAAAGCCATTGGGCTCATTTTCCTGTTTAAACTTTTTTTAAATCAGCTTTTTCCCCTGGTGTGATTTGCATACAATTATATTCACCTTCGAAGTGTTCCGTTCAGTAAGTTTTAGCAAATATTAAACATCACTGCCTCATTATACCTACAATAAAGAATATTCCCATCACCCCAGAATCTACTGCATGCTTTTTTCCCTTTAATCACCTCCACCTCCTTCCAGTCCCTGGCAATCACTGTTGGGCTTTCTATCATTTTAGTTTTGCCTTTCCCTGTATTTCTTATAAACTGGATCATACAGTTTGGTAGTTGTACATCTTGGATTTCTTTCGCTTACCAAACTGCTTTTAAGATTTATCCATGTTGTTTTATGTAGCATAAACTATTTCCTTTAGGACCAGGTGCGGTGGCTCACACCTGTAATCCCAGCACTTTGGGAGGCCAAGGCAGGTGGATCACGAGGTCAAGAGATCGAGACCATCCTGGTCAACATGGTGAAACCCCGTCTCTACTAAAAATACAAAAAATTAGCTGGACATGGTGGCGCATGCCTGTAATCCCAGCTACTCAGGAGGCTGAGGCAGGAGAATTGCCTGAACCCAGGAGGCGGAGGTTGCAGTGAGCCGAGATCGTGCCATTGCACTCCAGCCTGGGTAAAAAGAGCAAAACTCTGTCTCAAAAACAAAAACAAGAACAAAAACAAAACTATTTCCTTTTTATTGATGAGTAGTATCCCATAAATAAATGTGGATATACTGTAATATGCTTGTTTATTCACAGTTGATGGAATAATTTGTGTTATTTGCAGTTGTTGACTATTACTAATAAAATGACTATGAACATTCACACACAAAACATTGTATAGAAGTACATTTCCATTTCTTCAGAAAATACTGTGAGTAGAATTGCTGTGTGGTATGTTAAGCACAAGCCAAAATGGTTTCCAAAATGACTGTATAATTTTATATTCCCACCAGCAATGTATGAGTTCCAGTTGCTCCATATTCTCATCAATTCTGGGTATTATCAGTCTTTTTAATTCTAGCTATTTCAGAGAGAGTATAGTGGTATTTCATTATGGTTTTAGTTTGCATTTCTCTAATTACTAATGACATTGAGCATCTTTTTATGTGCTTATTTGCCACTCGTATTTTCTTTGTTCAAATCTTTTATTCATCTAAAGTCAAGTTGTCTTATTATTATTGAATTGTGTTTTTTAATATGTTCTAGCTACAAGTCTTTCATCAGATACAAATTTTGCAAATTTCTCCCACCCATTTTGTGGCTTGTATTTTTATTAATAGACAATTTTAAAGATAAAAAGTTTTTAATTTGACAAAGTCTAATTATCATGTTTTTCTTTGTATTTTCTGTGTCCTATTTTTGAAATATTTTCACAACCCAAGGACACAAATATTTTTTCTTATGGTTTTTTTGAAGTTTTATAATTTTTAGCTCTTATATTGAGATCTGCGATGCTTCTTGAGTTAATTTTTATGTATTGTAAATGGTTAGTGTCTAGGCTTGTTATGTTTTCAAATGGATATCCAATTGTTCCAGCACTATTTGTTGGGAAAAAAACCGTCTTTCCTTATTGAATAGCCTTGACATCGTTGAGTAGATCTATTTCTGGACTCTTTTTTGTTCCATTGACCTATATGTTTATCCTCATATAAATACTGTACTGACAATTATTATAGCTTTACAGTAAGTCTTGAATCAAGTAGTGAATGCTTTCTAACTTTGTTTTTCCTTTTCAAATTTATTTTATCAATTTCAGGCCATTTGCATTTTTCTATACGATTTAGAATCAGCTTACCAGTTTCTACAAAAACACTGCAGTGATTTTGATTGGGATTGTATTAAACCCTTAGATCAATATGGGAAAGTTGGTACATTAATAATTTTGGTCTTTCATGAACATAGCATGTCTATTTATTTAGATATTCTTTAATTTCTTTTAGCAATACTTTACTATGTAGTTTTCTGTAGCAGATGTACTAGTTTACATTCTCACCAGCAGTGAAGAAGTATTCCCTGTTCAGCTCATCCATGCCAACATCTACTGTTTTTTTTTTTATGGCCATTCTTGCAGGAGTAAGGTGGTCTTGATTTGCATTTCCCAGATCATTAGTGATGTTGAGCATTTTTCATGTTTGTTGGCCCTCTGTATATCTTCTTTTGAGAACTGTCTCTTCATGTCCTTAGCCCACTGTTTGATGGGATTGTTTGCTTTTTTCTTGCTGATTTGTTTGAGCTTCTTGTAGATTCTGGATATTAGTCCTTGGTCAGATGTATAGATTGTGAAGATTTTCTCCCACTCTGTAAATTGTCTGTTCACTCTGTTGACTGTTCCTTTTGCCATGCAAAAGCTTTTTAGTTTAATTAGGTCCCAGCTATTTATCTTTGTTTTTATTGCATTTACTTTTGTGTTCTTGGTCATGAAATCCTTCCCTAAACCAATGTTCAGAAGGGTTTTTTCCAATGTTATCTTCTAGAATTTTTATAGTTTCAGATTTTGAGTTTAAGTCTGTAATCTATCTGGAGTTGATTTTTGTATAAGATGAGACATGATGAGGAGTTTCATTCTCCTGCATGTGGCTAGCTAATTATCCCAGCACCGTCTGTTAAAAAGGGTGTCCTTTTCCTACTTTATGTTTTTGTTTGCTTTATCAAAGATCAGTTGGCTGTAAGTGTTTGGTTTATTTCTGGGTTCTCTATTCTGTTTCATTAGTCTATGTGCCTATTTCTGTACCAGTACCATGCTGTTTTGGTGACTATGGCCTTATGTATAGTTTGAAATTAGGTAGTGTGATGCCACCAGATTTGTTCTTTCTGCTTAATCTTGCTTTAGTTATGCTCTTTGGCTCTTTTTTGGTTCCATATGAATTTTAGAATTGTTTTTTCTAATTCTGTCAAGAATGTTGATGGGGATTCCCTTGAATTTGTAGATTGCTTTTGGAAGTATGGTCATTTTCACAGTATTGATTCTACCTATTCATGAGCATGGAATATGTTTCTATTTGTTTGTGTCATCTATGATTTCTTTCAGCAGTGTTTTGTAGTTTTTCCCTGTAGAGGTCTTTTGACTACTTGGTTAGGTATATTCCTAAGTATTTTTGTTTTCTTTTGCAGCTATTGTAAAAGGGGTTGAGTTCTTGATTTAATTCTCTGCTTGGTTGCTGTTGGTGTATAGAAGAGCTACTGAGTCGTGTACATTAATCTTGTATCGGAAACTTTCCTGAATTGTTTTTTCAGTTCTAGGAGCTTTCTGGAGGATTCCTTAGGGTTTTCAAGGTAAACGATCATATCATCAGCAAATAGTGACAGATGACTTCTTTTTTACCAATATGGATACCCTTTATTTCTTTCTCTTGTCTGATTGTTCTGGCTAGGACTTCCAGTACTATGTTGAAGAGGATGGTAAAAGTGGGCATCCTTTTCTTGTTCCAGTTCTCAGAGGGAATGCTTTCAACTTTCCTCATTCAGTATTATGTTGGCTGCAGGTTTGTCATAGATGACTTTTATACATTAATGTATCTCCCTTGTATGATGATTTGGCTGAGAGTTTTAATCATAAAGAGACACTGTATTTTGTTGAATGTTTTTTCTGCATCTATTGAGATAATCGTGTATTTTTGTTTTTAATTCTGTTTATGTGCTGTTTCACATTTATTGACTTGTGTATGTTAAAACAGGCCTGTATCCCTGATATGAAACCCACTTGATCATGGTGGATTATCTTTTTGATATGCTGTTCAATTCAGTTAGCAAGTATTTTGTTAAGGATTTTAGCATCAGTGTTCATCAAGGAAATCGGTCTGTGGTTTTCTTTTTTGGTTACATCCTTTCCTGGTTTTGATTAGGGTGATGCCGGCTTCATTAAATGAGAGAGGGAGGGTTTATTTTTTCTTTATCCGATGTAATAGTGTCAAAAGGATTGGTACCAATTCTTCTTTGAGTGTCTGGTAGAATTCTGCTGTGAATCTGTTTGGTCCTGGACTTTTTTATTGGTAATTTTTAAATTACCATTTCAATCTTGCTGCCTGTTATTGGTCTGCTTGAGGTATCTAATTCTTCCTGATTTAAGCTAGGAGGGTTATATTTTTTCAGAAATTTTTCCATCTCTTCTAGGTTTTCTAGAATGAGCTTTCATATTAGAGTGGTGTCAGTTGTAATATCTCCTATTTCATTTCTTGTGAGGTTATTTGGATTTTCTCTATTCTTTTCTTAGTTAATCTTACTCAAAGTATATCCATTTTATTTACCTTTTTAAAGAACCAGCTTTTTGTTTCATTTATCTTTTGTATGTATATATTTTTGTTTCTATTTTATTTAGTTCTGCTCTGATCTTGGTAATTTCCTTTCTTCTGCTGGGTTTGGGTTTGTTCTTGTTTCTTTAGTTCCTTGAGTTGTGACCTTAGAATGTGAATTTGTGAACTTTGTCTTTTTGGTGTAGGTGCTTAGGGCTGTGAACTTTCCTCTTAGCATCACTTTTGCTGTATCAAAGAGGTTTTGGTAAGTTGTGGCATTATTGTCATTCAATTCAAAGAATTTTTATATTTCTATCTTGATTTCATTTTTGACCTATTGCTAATTTAGGAGCAGTTTATTTAATTTTCATGTATTTGAAGAGCATTGTTTTGTTATATTACCAGGATTGGTTTTCTCATTCCTTCTCATTTGGGTAGTCTCTATCAGACAGAAGGTCTAGGGCTGAAGGCTATTGTTCAGATTCTTTTGTCCTGGTGTTCTCTTGATATAGTACTCTCCCCCTTTTCCTATGGATGTGGCTTCCTGTGAGCTGAACTGCAGTGATTGTTATCTTTCTTCTGGGTCTAGCCACTCAGTGAGTCTACCCAGCTCTGGGCTTGTCCTGGGTGATGTCTGCACAGACTCCTGTGATGTGAACACTATGGGTCTCTCAGCCACAGATACCAGTGTCTGTTCTGGTGGAGGTGGTGGGGGGCATACAATGGACTCCATGACGGTTCTTAGCTTTGGAGGTTTAATGCTCTTTTTTTTCCTGGTTGACCTTCTGCCAGGAGGTGACACTTTTCAGAAAGCATTGGCTGTAGTAGCATAGAGAGGGACTGGTGGTGGGTGGGGCCCTAGAACTTCCAAGATTATATGCCCTTTGCCTTCTGCTACCAGGATAGATAGGGAAGGACCATCAGGTGGGGGCAGCTCTAGCATGTCTGAGTTCAGACTCTCCTTGGTCCTTGGGCAGGTCTTGCTGTAGCTGCTGTAGGGGATGGGGTAATGTTCCCAGGTCACTAGAGTTGTGTACCTAGGAGGGCTATGGCTGTCTCTGCTGAGTCATGCAGGTTGTCAGGGAAGTGGGGGAAAGCTGGCAATCATAGGCCTCACGCAAAGATCTCACTCTCACTGTGCTCCCCCCAACAGCCCCAGTCTGTTTCCAGGCAAAGGGCATAAGGGAGTTGAAGACCAGCCCCAGGCTTTCTGCCTCCCAGATGCCAGAGAAAAGGGCTTGGTTCTTCCCCCACATGTTGAGTTTGTAAGCCAGATTTGCATTTGCACCCTACCCGGAGTTCTGGCCCCATTCAAATTGTTATAGAGTTCAGCTAGTGATTTCCTTCTCCCAGTGGGGTTATACCCCCTGCTACTCTGATCACCCTTCGAATTGATCCCTGTGGTACCAGGCAGACATAGCCAGCTAGGAGACCCAGCAAGCTCCCAGGGCCTTTCTGCTGCTTCCTCTACCCCTGTATTTCACTTGGCTCTCTAAATTGGCTCAGCTCTAGGTAACATTGGAAACTTCTGCTGCAAACAGACCTTTAACTTCTCCAGTGGGGGTGTGTGTTTAGGAGAAGAGGATCTCCCTTTCCTACCTCTGCAGTTAGGGCACTCACAGTATTTGGGGTGTTTCCTAGGTCCTGCAGGAGCAGCCTGCTTCCTTCAGAGGGTCTGTGGGTCCTCTCGAGATTGCTGGTTTGTTCCTGAAGTCAATCTGGAGTAAAAATTCGCAATGCGAGCTTCTGAAAGCTGCTCTGTCTGGAGCTGCAATGTAGCCCTGCCTCCAGTCTGCCATGATGATCTCTTTCTCTGTTTATGTATTTTTGAGATTATTACTTTAAATATTAGTTGAGAATGTCCCCTTCTCCTATTTTACTAATAGTTTTTACTTTACATTATTAAAGGGTTAACTCTAGCAAATGCTTTTTAATGCAGTTACTGTGATAATCATATGATTTTTCTCTTTTAACTTCTTAATATGTTGGATTATGTTAACTAATATTTTTAGTGTTAAACCAAACTTAATCATGATGCATTATTATTTTTATACACTGTTTTATTTTGTTTTCCAAAACTATGTTTAGTGATGCATGTGGTGTTCTTTCCTTGAATGGTCCCTTTACATTTTGGTATCAAAGTTATTTTAGACTATGCTTAGGATACAGAAAAAGTTAGGAAGCATATGGAAAAGCAAGAAAATGCTATACCAGCAAAGACAAAGCAGTCATCAGACCAGAATAAAATATCACACAAATGTTGGAATTACCTGACAGTAAAATAATACACCATCAAAGATAAAGCAATCATCAGACCAGAATAAAATATGGCACAAATGTTGGAATTAAAATAAGTATAACTAATTTTTAAAGGATCTAATGGAAAAAGTAAACTACATGCAAGAGCAGGCAGATAATCTCAGCAGGGAAATGAAAACTACAAAAATTATCACATGAACATACTAGAAATAAAAAACACAATTACAGAATGAAGAATGCCTTTGTCAGGCTCATCAGTAGACTTGACACAGGTGATGAAAAAAACAGTGAATTTAAAACTACATCCATAGAATTTATTCAGACTAAAATACAAAGAAAAATGTGAAAACAAAACAAAAAACCAGAATAAACTATTCAAGAGTTCTGTGACAATATCAAATACTTAAACATACGTATATCTGGAATTCTAGAATGGGTGAGAGGAGGAGGAGAAAGAAGGAGGAGGAGGAAGAAGAAAAAGAAGAAGTGGAGGAGAAGGAACAAGAAAAATAAGTGGAAGAGGAGGAAGAAGGAGGAGCAAAAGGAGGAGGAAGAAGAAGAGAAGGAATAAGGAGGAGGAGAAGTGAAAAAAGGGAAGGGGAAGAATAAGAAAGGAGGAAGAAGAATAATAGGTGGAGGAAGAGGAAGAAGGGGAAGAAGAGGAGGAAAAGAAGAAGAAAGAAGAAGGAGGAGGGGGAGAAGGAGGAGAAAAAAGAAGGAGGAGAAAGAGGAAGAAAAAGAGAAGGAACAAGAGGAAGAGGAAGGAGGAAGAGAAGAAGGAGAAGGAAGAAGAAGAGAAGGAGGAAGAAGAAGAAGGGGAAAAAGAGGAGGAGGAGGAGAGAAAGGAGGAGGAAGAGGAAGAGGAATCCCAAAGCTGAGTAACTTGCAGTCTGATGTTCGAAGTCAGGAAGCATCCAGCATGGAAGAAAGATGTAGGCTAGAAGACCAAGCCAGTCTAGTCTTTCCATGTTCTTCTGCCAGCTTTTATTCTGGCCATGCTGGCAGCTGATTATATGGTCCCCATCCAGATTGAGGGTGGGTCTGCCTTTCCTGGTCCTGACTCAAAGGTTAATCTCCTTAGGCAAAACCCCCACAGATACACCCAGGAACAATGCTTTGCATCCTTTAATCCAATCAAATTGACACTCAATATTCACTATCACATGAAAAGTCTTGATTTTTCAGAAAATTGTTTATGACTTGGAGTTCCTTTTCATTCTTCCTATGTGTAGTGTCATCTTGATTACACTTACTACTTCACAAAGCTCTACAAACCCTAGTTTGTAGCTGGCTGGCACCTCTTGACTTTCAGAGTGATTGACTATCTCATCACTGTTCTATAGGGCATAGGTTTCAAACCCAAATGTTTAAATGATGGGTCAGTGAATATACATGATGGAAGCATGCAGTGAGTATAACACACTTGATATTTTCTTGGTCTATCTCCCCACTTTTCATAGTGACACAAATAATAGGGGAATAGTTCTCGATTACAAGAAAAACAGCAGCAGAAGTGTGATGATAAATGGCAACTGCACTGGGTCTCAGTGTCAGCAAATCAATATGGAATGGTGGCAACTGGCAAACTGGAAAGCATGTGCCTTGTCTAAAGGGAGTAGTTGTTATTAGTCAAGCTGATTGTTGCCAGATGAACTGATAAGCCTAAGTTTAATAGACAGATCTAGTTTTCAAGAGATGTCTGAAAATCAGAGTATGTATGTGAAATCTCTCATTCTGAATATGCTACCAACTAATCTATTTTTTTTAAAGAACAGTTGAGGCAAGAGAACACAGGCGGACCAAATATGAACTTTTTGTTTGCTGGTTTTGCTGTAAGCAGAATTATTCTCATGCATACCTTTTGAAATGGTGTCATATAATCAACACACAACTGCAGAGACCAAGGCTTAGAAAGTTTAGCAGAAAGTTGAATGACACTTGATTAATCATATGGTATTTGTTGTTTGAATTAAAAATGCTTATATGCTCTCCTCCCAGCATTTATTTCAACCAGTGACTGATTTAGTTCAGAAAGTTGAATTTCAGTTTCTTTTTCAGGAAAAAGTGAAAATTATTAGGAGCAATAGGTTTAGGGAAGAGAATATGTCCCATTTGTACAACATAAGATGGAAACAACCTTATTTTTATTTAGATAAGCAAAACTTTGGTTTTCTTTAAGCAATATAACAAGAGAGGTTGTCATTTTCCAAGTGTGAAATGTTAACCTAACAGGGGTAGGGGACAATATCAAAGTTAACATGTGGGTTACATTTGCATGTTTTCTTTTGCCATTGTCCTGAGAAACTGTAACTGATTTTCAGCTGTATGTTAAAGCCTGTCTGTGTATGTAAGAGTGAGACTTCAGCAGTTTTGTTAAGTGCCTCTTTCAATTTTGCTCCAGAAGAGTGGGAAGTGTTTACAGAAAGTATGAACCATGAGAGATCTCAATTGTTTTGTGTAAATGCCTTGATTCATACATTCACAGGATCTAGTATACTGAGAATGGGAAGTAACTCATCCCTTAGCTCCATAAATTTATTTTTATCAAAAACATCTGTGTGTGTGTGTGTGCACATGCGTGTGTGCATAGGAGAGAAGGAAGACTGCGATGTAGTATTTAATGTATTTTTATATTTAAAGTGGGTTTTTGTAGACAGCATATAGTTGTGTCTTATTTTGTGTCCAATCTGACAATCTCTGACTTTTCATTGTTATGTTTAGGTCTTTTATATATATTTAAAGTGATTATTGACACAATTGGATTAATAGGTACTATATTTATAACTTTTATTTTCAACACTTTTTTTCTCCCATTTTTCTGCTTTCTTTAATTTTAATCGAGAATTTTATATAATTTTTTCCCTCTTCTTGCATACCAAGGATATTTTTTAAATGTGATTTTATACTTACCCTATATATTTGCAATATAAACTTATTTACTAATCAAATTCCATTTTTCAAATAACACTATCTCACTTCATGTATAGCACAGATATCGCATCATTTTTAAAAAAAATTTTTATTTCATTTTAGGTTTTGGGGTACATGTGCAGAACATGCAAGACAGTTGCATAGGTACACACATGGCAGTGTGTTTTGCTTCCTTTCTCCCCTTCACCCACATTTGGCATTTCTCCCCAGGCTATCCCTCCCCAGCTCCCCCACCCCCCGCTGGCCCTCCCCTTTTCCCCCCAAGAGACCCCAGTGTTTAGTACTCCCCTCCCTGTGTCCATGTGTTCTCATTTTTCATCACCCACCTATGAGTGAGAATATGTGGTATTTCATTTTCTGTTCTTGTGTCAGTTTGCTGAGAATGATGTTCTCCAGATTCATCCATGTCCCTAAAAACGACACGAACTCATCATTTCTGATTGCTGCATAATATTCCATGGTGTATATGTGCCACATTTTCCCAATCCAGTCTATCATCAATGGGCATTTGGGTTGGTTCCAGGTCTTTGCTATTGTAAACAGTGCTGCAATGAACATTCGTATGCATGTGTCCTTATAGTAGAACAATTTATAGTCCTTTGGATATATACCCAGTAATGGGATTGCTGGGTCAAATGGAATTTCTATTTCTAAGGCCTTGAGAAATCGCCACACTGACTTCCACAATGGTTGAACTAATTTACACTCCCACCAGCAGTGTAAAAGTGTTCCTTTTTCTCCACATCCTCTCCAGCATCTGTTGTCTCCAGATATTTTTAATGATCACCATTCTAACTGGTGTGAGATGGTATCTCAATGTGGTTTTGATTTGCATCTCTCTGATGACCAGTGATGATGAGCATTGTTTCATATGATTGGCCTCATATATGTCTTCTTTTGTAAAGTGTCTGTTCATATCCTTTGCTCATTTTTGAATGGGCTTGTTTGTTTTTTTCTTGTAAATCTGTTTTAGATCTTTGTAAATTCTGGATATCAGCCCTTTGTCAGATGAGTAAACTGCAAAAATTTTTTCTCATTCTGTTGGTTGCCAATTCACTCTAGTGACTGTTTCTTTTGCCGTCCAGAAGCTGTGGAGCTTCATTAGGTCCCATTTGTCTATTTTGGCTTTTGTTGCCAATGCTTTTGGTGTTTTGGTCATGAAGTCCTTGCCTACTCCTATATCCTAAATGGTTTTGCCTACATTTTCTTCTAGGGTTTTTATGGTGCCAGGTCTTATGTTTAAGTCTTTAATCCATCTGGAGTTAATTTTAGTGTAAGGTGTCAGGAAGGGGTCCAGTTACTGCTTTCTGCACATGGCTAGCCAGTTTTCCCAACACCATTTATTAAACAGGGAACCCTTTCCCCATTGCTTGTTTTTGTCAGGTTGATCAAAGATTGTATGGTTGTAGATATCTTGTGTTCCCTCCGATGCCTCTGTTTTGTTCCATTGGTCTATATCTCTGTTTTGGTACCAGTATCATGCTGTTTTGATTACTGTAGCCTTGTAGTATAGTTTGAAATCTGGTAGTGTGATACCCCCCGCTGTGTTCTTTTTGCTTAGAATTGACTTGGCTATGCAGGCTCTCTTTTGGTTCCATATGAAGTTCATGGTGGTTTTTTCCAGTACTGTGAAGAAAGTCAATGGTAGCTTGATGGGGATAGCGTTGATTCTGTACATTACTTTGAGCAGTATAGCCATTTTCACGATATTAATTCTTCCTAACCATGAACATGGACTGTTTCTCCATCTGTTTGTGTCCTCTCTTATTTCGTTGAGCAGTGGTTTGTAGTTTTCCTTGAAGAGGTCCCTTATGTTCCTTGTGAGTTGTATTCCTAGGTATTTTATTCTTTTTGTAGCAATTGTGAATGGCAGTTCGTTCTTGATTTGGCTTTCTTTAAGTCTGTTATTGGTGTAGAGGAATGCTTGTGATTTTTGCACATTGATTTTATATCCTGAGACTTTGCTGAAGTTGCTTATCAGTTTCAGGAGTTTTTGGGTGAGGCGATGGGGTCTTCTAGGTATACTATCATGTCGTCTGCAAATAGAGACAATTTGGCTTCTACCTTTCCTATTTGAATACCCTTTATTTCTTTTCTTGCCTGATTACTGTGGCTAGAACTTCCAGTACTATATTGAATAGGAGTGGTGAAAGAGGGCATCCTTGTCTAGTGCCGGATTTCAAAGGGAATGCTTCCAGTTTTTGCCCATTCAGTATGATATTGGCTGTTGGTTTGTAGTAAATAGCTTTTATTACTTTGAGATACGTTCCATCGATACCGAGTTTATTGAGGGTTTTTAGCATAAAGGGCTGTTGAATTTTGTCGAATGCCTTCTCTGCATCAATTGAGATAATCATGTGGTTTTTGTTTTTGGTTCTGTTTATGTGGTGAATTACATTTATAGACTTGTGTATGTTGAACCAACCTTGCATCCCCGGGATGAATGCTACTTGATCATGATGGATAAGTTTTTTGATTTGCTGTTGCAATCGGCTTGCCAATATTTTATTGAAGATTTTCACATCTATGTTCATCATGGATATTGGCCTGAAGTTTTCTTTTGTTGTTGGGTCTCTGCCGGGTTTTGGTATTAGGATGATGTTGGTCTCATAAAATGATTTGGGAAGGATTTCCTCTTTTTGGATTATTTGGAATGGTTTCAGAAGGAATGGTACCAGCTCCTCTTTGTGTGTCTGGTAGAATTTGGCTGTGAACCCATCTGGATCTGGGCTTTTTTTGTGTGGTAGGCTCTTAATTGCTGCCTCGACTTCTGACCTTGTTATTGGTCTATTCATAGTTTCAGCTTCCTCCTGGTTTAGGCTTGGGAGGACACAGGAGTCCAGGAATTTATTCATTTCTTCCAGGTTTACTAGTTCATGTGCATAGAGTTGTTTGGAATATTCTCTGATGATGGTTTGAATTTCTGTGGAATCTGTGGTGATTTCCCCTTTATCATTTATTATTGCATCTATTTGGTTGTCCTCTCTTTTCTTTTTAATCAATCTTGCTAGTGGTCTGTCTATTTTGTTGATCTTTTCAAAAAAACCAGCTCTTGGATTTATTGATTTTTTGAAGGGTTTTTCGTGTCTCTAACTCCTTCAGTTCTGCTATGATATTAGTAATTTCTTGTCTTCTGCTGGGTTTTGAGTTTTGTTGATCTTGCTCCTCTAGCTCTTTCAATTTTGACGATAGGGTGTCAATTTCGGATCTCTCCATTCTCCTCATATGGGCACTTATTGCTATATATTTTCCTCTAGAGACTGCTTTAAATGTGTCCCAGAGATTCTGGCATGTTGTGTCTTCGTTCTCATTGGTTTTGAAGAACTTCTTTATTTCTGCCTTCATTTCATTGTTTATCCAGTCAACATTCAAGAGCCAGTTGTTCGATTTCCATGAAGCTGTGTCGTTCTGGGTTGGTTTCTGAATTCTGAGTTCTAATTTGATTGCACTATGGTCTGAGAGACTGTTTGTTAGGATTTCAGTTGTTTTGCATTTGCTGAGGAGTGCTTTACTTGCAATTATGTGGTCAATTTTAGAGTAGGTGTGATGTGGTGCTGAGAAGAATGTATATTCCTTGGATTTGGGATGGAGAGTTCTGTAGATGTCTATCAGGTTTGCTTGTTCCAGGTCTGAGTTCAAGTCCTGGATATCCTTGTTGATTTTCTGTCTGGTTGATCTGTCTAATATTGACAGTAGAGTGTTAAAGTCTCCCACTATTATTGTGTGGGAGTCTAAGTCTCTTTGTAAGTCATTAAGAACTTGCCTTATATATCTGGGTGCTCCTGTATTGGGTCCATATATGTTTAGAATCGTTAGCTCTTCTTGTTGTATCGATCCTTTTACCATTATGTAATGACCTTCTTTGTCTCTTCTGATGTTTGTTGCTTTGAAGTCTGTTTTATCAGAGATGAGAATTGCAACTCCTGCTTTTTTTTTGCTCTCCATTTGCTTGGTAAATCTTCCTCTGTCCCTTTATTTTGAGCCTTTGTGTATCCTTGCATGTGAGATGGGTTTCCTGGATACAACACACTGATGGGTTTTGTTTTTTTATCCGATTTGCCAGTCTGTGTCTTTTGATTGGTGCATTTAGCCCATTTACATTTAGGGTTAATATTGTTATGTGTGAATTTGATACTGCCATTTTGATGCTAGCTGGCTGTTTTGCCCATTAGTTGATGTAGATTCTTCATTATGTTGATACTCTTTAGCATTTAGTGTGATTTTGGAATGGCTGGTACTGGTTGTTCCTTTCTATGTGTAGTGCCTCTTTCAGGAGCTCTTGTAAAGCAGGCCTGGTGGTGACAAAATCTCTGAGTACTTGCTTGTTTACAAAGGATTTTATTTTTCCTTCACTTCTGAAGCTCAGTTTGGCTGGATATGAAATTTTGGGTTGAAAGTTCTTTTCTTTAAGGATGTTGAATATTGGCCCCCACTCTCTTCTGGCTTGTAGAGTTTCTGCCGAGAGATCTGCTGTGAGTCTGATGGGCTTCCCTTTGTGCGTGATCTGACCTTTCTCTCTGGCTGCCCTTAGTATTTTCTCTTTTATTTCAACCCTGGTGAATCTGACGATTATGTGCCTTGGGGTTGCTCTTGTTGCAGAATATCTTTGTGGTGTTCTCTGTATTTCCTGCATTTGAGTGTTGGCCTGTCTTGCTAGGTTGGGGAAATTTTCCTGGATAATATCCTGAAGAGTATTTTCCAGCTTGGATTTATTCTCTTCGTCACATTCTGGTATGCCTATCAAACGTAGGTTAGGTCTCTTCACATAGTCCCACATTTCTTGGAGACTTTGTTCATTCCTTTTTGCACTTTTTTCTCTAATCTTGGTTTCTCGTTTTATTTCATTGAGTTGATCTTCGACTTCTCATATTCTTTCTTCTGCTTGGTCAATTTGGCTTTTGAAGCTTGTGCATGCTTCGCGAAGTTCTTGTATTTGTTTTTCAGCACCTTCAATTCATTCATATTCCTCTCTAAGTTATCCATTCTTGTTATCATTTCCTTGAATCTTTTTTCAAGGTTCTTAGTTTCTTTGCATTGATTTAAAACATGTTCTCTTAGCTCACAAAAGTTTCTTATTATCCACCTTCTGAAGTCTAATTCCGTCATTTTGTCACAGTCATTCTCCATCCAGCTTTGTTCTCTTGCTGGTGAGGAGTTTTGGTCTTTGTAGGAGGCAAGGTGTTCTGGTTTTGGGTGTTTTCCTCCTTTTTGCGCTGGTTTCTTCCCATCTTTGTGGACTTATCCACCTGTCGTCTGAGTAGTTGCTGACTTTTCGATTGGGTCTCTGAGTAGATGCCCAGATTATTGATGATGAAGTATTTCTGTTACTTGGTTTTCCTTCTACCAGTCTAACCCCTCCACTGTACAACTGCTGAGGTCCACTCCAGACCCTGCTAGTCTGGGGTGCACCTATAGCAGCTGTTGAACAGTGTGGGATGCTACCAGTTTCTTTTTCTGCTATCTTTGTCCCAGAATGATGCCTGCCAAATGTCAGTCTTCTGGATATAGAGGGGTCAGGGAGCTGCTTGAGGAGACACTCTGTACTTTATAGGAGCTCAAGTGCTGAGCTGTGAGCTCTGTTGTTCATTCAGGGCTGTTAGGCTGCTACGTTTAATTCCGCTGCAGCAGAACTCATAAAAAAAAAAACCCGAGTCAGGAGGACTCAAGATGGCGCTGTGAGAACAACCCAGGATTGGAGCTCTTCTCGTTGAATCCGCAAACGGTGAGTCAGAGCGGCATTTCCAGACTGATCTTTGTTGCCCACAGAATGGGGAAACTCCCAAGTATAAAAAAGACACGGGACGCCAGGCAGACCTACTGGGTAGGGCGGCCGGCCCTACCCAGCAATCCCCACAGGGCGCGCTTGTCCGGGTGCCCTGTTGAACCGGCAACCTGAGACTTGAGAGGGCTGGACTTGAGACTGAACGAGACTTGGACAGTAGGCCAGCCCAGGGGATTGCAGGGATTGGGATACCCAGTGGGACGAACAAAACCGCGATTTCAAACTATCCCGAGCAGACGGTCCGAGACGCTCTGTGGGGGAGGGGCGTCCACCACTACCGAGGCAACCCACCCCAACTGAGATACACGCCCACTGCTGACGCAGCCAGCCGTTGCCGAGGCAACCCACCCCAACTGAGATACACGCCCATTGCTGACGCAGCCAGCCGTTGCCGAGGCAACCCGTCCCTACTGAGATACATGCCCACTGCTGACACAGCCTGCCGTTGCTGAGGCAACACGCTACAATGAAGAGACTCCGCCGCAGGGCGTGGCGGAGACCACAGCAGAGCCGGCAGGAACAGCGCGAATCACACAACAGCAGGGCGGAGCCTCGGCAGCCAAACAGTGGCTAGTCTGCCTTCTAGCTGGGCAGGACACCTGATCGGACATCCAAAAATAAAGCCCAAACCCCTCAACACAGAGCATTTGAGAAAAAAAAAGGGTTTTTTAATGAGCTCTGTTGCAGCAGAATCAAACATAGCAGCCTAACAGCCCTGAATGAACAACAGAGTGCACAGCTCAGCAATTAAACCCCTATAAAGTACAAACTGTCTCCTCAAGCAGCTCCCTGACCCCTCTATATCCAAAAGACTGACATTAGGCAGGCATCATCCTGGGACAAAGAGAGCAGAAAAAGAAACTGGTAGCATCCCTCGCTGTGCCACAGCTACTAGAGGTGCACCCCAGACAAGCAGGGTCTGGAGCGGACCTCAGCAGTCATACAGCGAAGGGGCTAGACTGGTAGAAGGAAAAGCAAGCAACAGAAATACTTCATCATCAACATTCTGGGTGTCCACTCAGAGACCCAAACGAAAAGTCAGCAACTACGCAGACGACCAGCGGACAAATCCACAAAGATGGGAAGAAACCAGCGCAAAAAGGAGGAAAACACCCGAAACCAGAACACCTCGCCTCCTAGAAAGGACCAAAACTCCTCACCAGCAAGGGAGCAAAGCTGGACAGAGAATGACTGTGACGAAATGACGGAATTAGACTTCAGAAGATGGATAATGAGAAACTTTTGTGAGCTAAAAGATCATGTATTAAATCAATGCAAAGAAACTAAGAACCTTGAAAAAAGATTTGAAAAAAGATTCGAGGAAATGATAACAAGAATGGATAACTTAGAGAGGAATATGAATGAATTAAAGGAGCTGAAAAACACAATACGAGAACTTCGCGAAGCAAACACAAGTTTCAATAGCCGAATTGACCAAGCAGAAGAAAGAATATCTGAAGTCGAAGACCAACTCAATGAAATAAAACGAGAAACCAAGATCAGAGAAAAAAGCACAAAAAGGAATGAACAAAGTCTCCAAGAAATGTGGGACTATGTGAAAAGACCTAACCTACGTTTGATAGGTGTACCAGAAGGGGACGAAGAGAATGAATCCCAGCTGGAAAATACTCTTCAGGACATCATCCAGGAAAATTTCCCCCACCTAGCAAGACAAGCCAACACTCAATTGCAGGAAATACAGAGAACACCACAAAGATATTCAGCAAGAAGAGCAACCCCAAGGCACATAATCGTCAGATTCAACAGGGTTGAAATAAAGGAGAGAATACTAAGGGCAGCCAGAGAGAAAGGTCGGGTCACCCACAAAGGGAAGCCCATCAGACTCAGCAGATCTCTCGGCAGAAACACTACAAGCCAGAAGAGAGTGGGGGCCAATATTCAACATTCTTAAAGAAAAGAACTTTCAACCCAGAATTTCATATCCAGCCAAACTGAGCTTCAGAAGTGAAGGAAGAATAAAATCCTTTGCGAACAAGCAAGTACTCAGAGATTTTGTCACCACCAGGCCTGCTTTACAAGAGCTCCTAAAAGAGGCACTACACATAGAAAGGATCAATCAGTACCAGCCATTCCAAAATCACACTGAATGCTAAAGAGCTTCAACATAATGAAGAATCTACAACAACTAACAGGCAAAACAGCCACTTAGCATCAAAATGGCAGTATCAAATTCACACATAACAATATTAACCCTAATTGTAAATGGACTAAATGCACCAATCAAAAGACACAGACTGGCAAATTGGATAAAAATCCAAAACCCATCAGTGTGCTGTATCCAGGAAACCCATCTCACATGCAAGGATACACAAAGGCTCAAAATAAAGGGATGGAGGAAGATTTACCAAGGAAATGGAAAGCAAAAAAAAGCAGGAGTTGCAATTCTCATCTCTGATAAAATAGACTTTAAAGCAACAAAGATCAAAAGAGACAAAGAAGGCCATTACATAATGGTAAAAGGATCGATACAACAAGAAGAGCTAACGATTCTAAACATATGTGGACCCAACACAGGAGCACCCAAATACATAAGGCAAGTTCTTAATGACTTAAAAAAGGACTTAGACTCCCACACAATAATAGTGGGAGACTTTAACACTCCACTGTCAATACTAGACAGATCAACCAGACAGAAAATCAACAAGGATATCCAGGGCTTGAACTCAGACCTGGAGCAAGCAAACCTGGTGGACATTTACAGAATTCTCCACCCCAAATCCACAGAATACACATTCTTCTCAGCACCACATCACACCTACTCTAAAATTGACCACATAATTGGAAGTAAAGCACTGCTCAACAAATGCAAAACAACTGAAATCATAACAAACAGCCTCTCAGACCATAGTGCAATCAAGTTAGAACTCAGAATTCAGAAACCGACCCAGAACCGCACAGCTTCATGGAAACTGAACAACTGGCTCTTGAATGTTGACTGGGTAAACAACGAAATGAAGGCAGAAATAAAGAAGTTCTTCGAAACCAATGAGAACAAAGACACAACGTGCCAGAACCTCTGGGACACATTTAAAGCAGTCTCTAGAGGAAAGTATATAGCAATAAGTGCCCATATGAGGAGAATGGAGAGATCCAAAATTGACACCCTATCGTCAAAATTGAAAGAGCTAGAGGAGCAAGATCAACAAAACTCAAAACCCAGCAGAAGACAAGAAATTACTAAGATCAGAGCTGAGCTGAAGGAGATTGAGACACGAAAAACCTTTCAAAAAATCAATAAATCCAAGAGCTGGTTTTTTGAAAAGATCAACAAAATAGACAGACCACTAGCCAGATTGATTAAAAATAAAAGAGAGAACAACCAAATAGATGCAATAATAAATGATAAAGGGGAAATCACCACAGATTCCACAGAAATTCAAACCATCATCAGAGAATATTACAAACAACTCTATGTGCATAAACTAGTAAACCTGGAAGAAATGGATAAATTCCTGGACTCCTGTGTCCTCCCAAGCCTAAACCAGGAGGAAGCTGAAACTATGAATAGACCAATAACAAGGTCTGAAGTTGAGGCAGCAATTAAGAGCCTACCACACAAAAAAAGCCCAGGTCCAGACGGGTTCACAGCCGAATTCTACCAGACACACAAGGAGGAGCTGGTACCATTCCTTCTAAAACTATTTCAAACAATCCAAAAAGAGGGAATCCTTCCCAAATCATTTTATGAGACCAACATCATCCTGATACCAAAACCCGGCAGAGACCCAACGAGAAAAGAAAACTTCAGGCCAATATCCATGATGAACATAGATGCAAAAATCTTCAATAAAATATTGGCAAGCCGATTGCAACAGCAAATCAAAAAACTTATTCATCATGATCAAGTAGGATTCATCCCGGGGATGCAAGGCTGGTTCAACATACGCAAGTCTATCAACGTAATTCACCACATAAACAGAACCAAAAACAAAAACCACATGATTATCTCAATTGACGCAGAGAAGGCATTTGACAAAATTCAACAGCCCTGTATGCTAAAAACCCTCAATAAACTCGGTATCGATGGAATGTATCTCAAAGTAATAAAAGCTATTTATGACAAACCAACAGCCAATATCATACTGAATGGGCAAAGACTGGAAGCATTCCCTTTGAAATCTGGCACTAGACAAGGATGCCCTCTCTCACCACTCCTATTCAATATAGTACTGGAAGTTCTAGCCAGAGCAATCAGGCAAGAAAAAGAAATAAAGGGTATTCAAATAGGAAAGGCGGAAGTCAAATTGTCTCTATTTGCAGGTGACATGATAGTATACCTAGAAGACCCCATTGCCTCAGCCCAAAAACTCCTGAAACTGATAAGCAACTTCAGCAAAGTCTCAGGATATAAAATCAATGTGCAAAAATCACAAGCATTCGTCTACACCAATAACAGACTTAAAGAAAGCCAAATCAAGAACGAACTGCCATTCACAATTGCTACAAAAAGAATAAAATACCTTGGAATACAACTCACAAGGAATGTAAGGGACCTCTTCAAGGAGAACTACAAACCACTGCTCAACGAAATCAGAGAGGACACAAACAGATGGAGAAACATTCCATGTTCATGGTTAGGAAGAATTAATATCGTGAAAATGGCTATACTGCCCAAAGTAATTTACAGAATCAACGCTATCCCCATCAAGCTACCATTGACTTTCTTCACAGAACTGGAAAAAACCACCATGAACTTCATATGGAACGGAAAGAGAGCCCACATAGCCAAGTCAATTCTAAGCAAAAAGAACACAGCGGGGGGCATCACACTACCGGATTTCAAACTATACTACAAGGCTACAGTAATCAAAACAGCATGGTACTGGTACCAAAACAGAGATATAGACCAATGGAACAAAACAGAGGCACCGGAGGCAACACAACATACATACAACTATACAATCTTTGATAAACCTGACAAAAACAAGCAATGGGGCAAGGATTCCATGTTCAACAAATGGTGTTGGGAAAACTGGCTAGCCATGTGCAGAAAGCAGAAACTGGACCCCTTCCTGACACCTTACACTAAAATTAACTCCAGATGGATTAAAGACTTAAACATAAGACCTGGCACCATAAAAACCCTAGAAGGAAATCTAGGCAAAACTATCCAGGACATAGGAGTAGGCAAGGACTTCATGACCAAAACACCAAAAGCATTGGCAACAAAAGCCAAAATAGACAAATGGGACCTAATGAAGCTCCACAGCTTCTGCACGGCAAAATAAACTGTTACTAGAGTGGATCGGCAACCAACAGAATGGGAAAAAATTTTTGCAGTCTACCCATCTGACAAAGGGCTGATATCCAGAATTTACAAAGAACTCAAACAGATTTACAGGAAAAAAACAAACAAGCCCATTCAAAAGTGGGCAAAGGATATGAACAGATACTTTACGAAAGAAGACATATATGAGGCCAACAATCATATGAAAAAATGCTCATCGTCACTGGTCATCAGAGAGATGCAAATCAAAACCACATTGAGATACCATCTCACGCCAGTTAGAATGGCGATCACTAAAAAATCTGGAGACAACAGATGCTGGAGAGGATGTGGAGAAAAAGGAACACTTTTACACTGTTGGTGGGAGTGTAAACTAGTTCAACCATTGTGGAAGACAGTGTGGAGATTCCTCAAGGCCTTAGAAATAGAAATTCCATTTGACCCAGCAATCCCATTACTGGGTATATATCCAAAAGACTATAAATCGTTCTACTATAAGGACACATGTACACGAATGTTCATTGCAGCACTGTTTACAATAGCAAAGACCTGGAATCAACCCAAATGCCCATTGATAATAGACTGGATTGGAAAAATGTGGCACATATACACCATGGAATATTATGCAGCAATCAGAAATGATGAGTTCGTGTCGTTTGTAGGGACATGGATGAATCTGGAGAACATCATCCTCAGCAAACTGACACAAGAACAGAAAATGAAACCCCGCATATTCTCACTCATAGGTGGGTGATGAAAAATGAGAACACATGGACACAGAAAGGGGAGTACTAAACACTGGGGTCTATTGGGGGGAAAAGGGGAGGGCCAGTGGGAGGGGGAGGTGGGGAGGAATAGCCTGGGGAGAAATGCCAAATGTGGGTGAAGGGGAGAAGAAAAGCAAAGCACACTGCCATGTGTGTACCTACGCAACTGTCTTGCATGCTCTGCTCATGTACCCCAAAACCTATAATCCAATAAAAAATTAAAAAACAAACAAACAAAAAAAAACCCTTTTCTTCTCAGATGATCTGTCTCGGGGGGTTGGGGCTTTCTTTATGAGTGTTTGTTGCGCTGTCCTGCCCAGCTCGGAGGCAGTCTAGTCATTATTTGCCTGCCAAGGCTCCGCCCTGCTGGTGTGAGGTCTGCCCTGTTGCTGCAGTCTCTGCCCTGCTGCCATGGGCTACGCCCTGCGGTGGAGTCTCTCTGTTGTGGCAGGTTGCCTCGGCAATGGCAAGCTGCGTCAGCAATGGGAGTGTACCTTAGTAGGGGTGGATTGCCTCAGTAATGGCGGATGCCCCTCCCCCACCGAGCTGCACTGTCCTGGGTTCAGGTGTGCCCACAGTGAAACTCTCCACCAAGAGCGTTTGGAATCGCCGTTTTGTTTGTCCCACTGCGCTGGCTCAAATGCCATTTTCCTGGAATCTCCTGGCCTGGCTCACTGTCCAAGTCCCGTTCAATCAGATGGATATGCCAATCTGCCCTCTCAAGTCTCAGATTGCTGATTCAACAGGGCACCCGGACCCATGCACTTTGTGCAGAGCGCTGTGGAGCGCCGCTGCGCTGCAGCACCGGCCGCCGGCTGCACCAGCCAAAACTGCTGCGCTGGTGCCCCACATCTCTTTTATACCTGGGTATTTCCCCATTCTGTGGGCAACAAAGATCCATCTGGAAATGCGGCCCTGACTCACCCTCTGCGTGTTCACTGAGAGCTTCAATCCTGGGTTGTTCTCACTGCACCATCTTGAGTCGGTCTCCCAGATATCGCATCATAACAGAGTATTTTCAATTCCTGGGATGTAGACTTTTTTCCTTTGTTCAACATAATTAATGTGGAATAAATTCTATGTCAGGTACTGTGCTAGTTTTGAAGAGTACATTGGTACATTGCAACACTGTCACAGTCTGCCCTTGTGGGAACTGTTCTTCAATGGGGAGACTGACATGAATGCATCTATCACATAGGTACAGATTTACAAATGCTGATCAGCTTTATTTAGTCCTAATGCAGGGCTGAGACTGTGAGGGCAGTTTAGAATCTCTTCCTCTGGGAAACTTCTCATTTCACTGGGCTCATGTCTCTGTAGCCACTGGTTTTCCTGAAGATGGCAGAGAAAAGCTAGATGACTTCTTGATCAATAGTGCTGAGAATCTTTATTTCTGAATGGAATCAATTTTCAGGGACACAAGGAAGTATAATCTGTCTTTTCTTTTGACAGCTTTATTTTCACTACCTGCCCCACTGCTCCCTCTCCCCCCCAGATTGGATTACTCTTTTTCTTCTCTTCTCTCTCTTCCACTTCTCCTCAAATCTGTAATAACCAGTAGTGGCAGGAGGGTTGATGAATTTCACATGGGAAATGGGCACATGGTTTTGGGTACTTCTTTTTTCCTTTCCCTAAAATTGATTTAAAGCTTATTTCAAATGAAATAACTTCCATAATTTTTATAGAGCATTTTTGAATAGATAGCATGATAGAACAACCAGTTTAATACAAATGATGATTGTGAAACTGGGTATTGCTGTGAAAAATGTCATCTTTATTTTTCTGTAGCTCACTTTACCCTGATTTTGAGCTTTTATATATTATGCCTGATGCAGAAAGCTTAATCTTGTTACCTCTTTCCTTCATCATCGAACTTGGATTGTGTTTCTTTTATTGCCATCTTTCCTCCCCATTGATAATAAGTTGTCTGGGATGGCTGACACTCTGATATTGTTAGAAAAAACTTTTTAAAAAAAAAAAAAACTCATCTATTTTGTTACTATTTTGTTGCCTTTGAAATGTCAGGTATCTCTTCTGACCCTTGGACATGTTGTCCATTCACTCTGGCATATATCCCATCCAAGATGGTACTTTCTTGGATCTGGTCTTTGCTCTCTGTCTCACTGCACCCATTAAAGGGGTCTCCCTTTTGCATCCATCACCATGTCTGCTGTTCATTCTCCAGACTGAGAGGGAGAGGCAGAGCACCGTAGGTGAAAGGAGTGCAGGGGAACCTAAACACACCAACCAGCACTTCACAGGAGCATTATCAGGGTAGCTTCTGGCTCATCTCTAATGGTCTACAGTTTTTTGAAAAAGGCATTGGCTTTATGGGTTAGGGCTATTTATGTTCAAATGATTTTCTTTTTGTTTGACCATGGTGAATTAAATTTATCTTCTTGAACATTAGTTTCCCCATCTATAAAATGAGTACAATAAGATCTACTTCAGTGGATAACTGTAAGTTTAAATGAGATACTATTTGTAAATTACATCGTATACTTCCTGGTCTATATAGACTTATATTCAACTTCTACTCTATAATACTGATCTACAGAATCTTAAACAAGTGACTTATTTTCTCTGGTTTTGAATTTCTCCCTTGGCTAAATAAGGTCTATGATAAAGATGGGAAGAAAATGTGGGAGTGATGAAAAAGAGGAAGCCATTAAACCAAGTAATATTTGAGGTTCTTCCCATTTTTGAAGTTCTATGATTGTTAGTTGAGGGCACAGAGGGAGTCTGTTTTATTAAGAGAATTAGTCAACCCCCTGGAACATAAAACCATGCTTGCCATGCACTTCTCTGTGGTTTCCTGGCTCTGGGATTTCAGCAAAGGCCTTGGCCATGTTTTGGAGCTACCGAGTTTCTCTGGTTGTACTGGTCACTCACAGCATTGAGCGCACAGAGAAATGATGACTCTGCAAATGGAAAAAACAAAGATGATTTATTTTAGAAGCTCCTAGGCTTTCTTCTTTCTTCTTTCCTCCCTCAAGCAGAACTTTGAGAGGCATTGGGCCCTAAGGCATCACTGCCAGCCACGCATGGTGGCTCATACCTGTAATCCCAGCACATTGGGAGGCCAATGCGGGATTACTTGAGGCCAGGACTTCAAGACCAGTCTGAGAAACATAATGAGACCCCATCTCTACAAAAAATTAAAGAAATTAGCCAGGCATGGTGGCCCATGCCTATAGTCTTGGCTACTTGGGATGCTGAGGCAGGAGGACTGCCTGAGCTCAGGAAGCAGAGGCTTCAGGGAGCCATGATCATGCTACTGAACTCTAGCCTGGGAGACAGTGAAATCATGTCTCAAAAAAAAAGACATTGCTGTCATTCAACCACCATGTGCTACTAATTTTCCATGAGTCTTCTTTGAGTCACTTGTGTTCAACTTATGGCAATGTTTCCTGAGAAACACAACCCTGTGACTGAGCTAAGCACAAGGGCTTCCCTGGTAATAGCCTGACGTGGGTGGAATAGAGCCAGGCAAAGCTGGCATGAAACATGCCCCTGACATTTGCTGGCTCTGTGACTTTGGAAAAACTTCTTAGCCTCCCTGATACTCAGTTTCTTCATCTAAAAAATGGAGATGTTGGGTATCATGTACAATCAAGCTCAATAGTACTACAGAGAGTTGTGGTGAGGACCAGTGAGATCATGCCTGGGCACTATAAACCTGAGTCCTAATTCTCATCAGGGAGAAGGCTGCCATGGTGGTGGTTGCAGCTCTATCATCTGTAGATGGGCTCTGGAGCAGGGAGCAGTTACCGAGATGTGCCCCCTTTCCTGTGGTCCTCATCACTGTCCTGAGGCTTGCTATTCCTGGGCTGCACTGCAGGATACAGCTCTGCCTTCTCTTCCTCCTGACTCACAGGGCCTGGGCAGACCCTTTTAGTTACATGATTTCTAGTCGTGATCATCTTACTCATGAAAAAGAAGCATGCTTTAAAATCATCTGGGGCTCTGCTGAATAGGTAAATACTTTCCTCACCAGGGATTTTTAACCTGGCATTGAAGGGCTTTGGGCTGCATGTCTGTGACTCCATGAAGTGGTCACCAAAATTTGATGTGAAAGACGATTTTTCTGAGGAGAGGTCAATGTTTCCCACAGTTTTCAAAGGCAGCTGTGTCCCCGACGAGGCTGAGGGCCACTGTTTTCTGGGCAAAGTAGGCTTCGTTGATGATAAAAGTGCATATGGCATGTTGAAAATCTTAGAGTTCTGCTCTTCCCACAGGTGTGGGAAGAGCAGAACTCTAAAAGGATCCTGGTGGTGAGGCCCAGAAACCAGGAAATGATGTCAGAGGTGATTCAATGGCCCAAGTGTGAGTGACTGGTCTCTGTCATCCTCCAGAGTGAGTGGAAAGCTGTTCTTTCACTTATGAACAATTGAAATCTACCATGCTCCGAATGCAAATTATTCGGTGGCGACCTCCTAGGGCAGCATGGAAAAGATAATTATTTTTTGGACTTAAAACTACGAGGGAGCTGGGGGTCGGGCACTGGGGAGAAATAGCAGGGAGTGGGGGGATTGGGGAGGGATAGCATTAGGAGAAATACCTAATGTAGATGATGGGGCAATGGATGCAGCAAACCACCACCATGGCACGTGTATACCTATGTAACAAACATGAACAATCTGCATATGTATCCCAGAACTTAAAGTATAATAATAATAAAAAGAATCAAGAAAAAGGAAAAAAGCCTACAAGGGAGCTTAAAAATTACCTAGTCTATGACACAAAGGAGGCCTGAAGAGGCTAAGTGACTTGCCAACAAGCTAATGGCAATACTTGGCTTGAGTTGGACTCTCCTAACCTCTCCTTTCCATTTTCCTTTCCTGAAAAAAATTCTTGTAATTATTAGCTCCTGTAGAATCACAAATTGTAAGTAGTTGGCTATTCGGGAAAATGCACAGAAGTCTTCAAGAAACTGCAGGAAAACTGCAGAGATCATCTGGTAGCAGAAGGCTGAGGCAGGAGGATTGCCTGAGCCCAGAATGGAAAGGCTGCAGTGAGCCATGGTTGTGTACTGCACCCCAGTTTGAGTGACAGAGTGAGGACCTATCTAAAAAAAAACACAAAAACAAAAAACAAGACAAAAACAAAAACAAAAACTTATGGCAATTACATTATGGCAATTGAAACTGCCGGAATTTAGCACATCTCCTGTTCTCCCTACAATTAGACTTCCTAACCTGGTTTGAACAGTTAATTCTATGACTCAAAAAAATTATTTTTTTCTGACTATAAAAATAAGCTGGGAATATATAACAGGACATTTAAAAAAGATGAAAGAAAAAAATCATTTGTAACCTCATTAACCCCTATTGTAACTTGGAATGTTAACTTTTGATTTTCTCTTTGTGTGTGTCTCTCTCTTCCTGTAGCTCTTTCTCTGATACAGATTTTGATCATCCTGTGTCAAGTGCATTGCATTTTGCTTTTTTCATGTATGATTATATCATCAAATATCTTCCATGCCATTAAAGAAACTTTAAAAAATACCGCATTTAATGGTCACTGGGAGGCCATTGCGTGACTTGACTTTGATCCTAGCTTAATTTAAAGTTGACCCTGTGGCTTGATATGCATATCCATGAATACTGATACTCTAAATAGTGCTGTGATGAACATCTCCACCATAAATCCTTGTTCATACCTCTTATGACTTCCTTGGGGGCAGATAACTGGAAGTTGAGCTACTTGGGCAAGAGGCATGACCTTTTCCAAATCTCTTGATACCTACTGTCAAATTCAGAGACACTTTAAATGTGAAGAAAAGGTCAATGGAAAAGGCTCTCCTCAAACTTATGAGACAGACTGACTGAACTTGCTCACCCAAACCAGATATTTTTCCTAACATTAACATATCTGAAACTTCATAATTATAAAAAAGAATCCTATGTATATGGCAAATACTCAATGAACTGCTTTCCTATACCTTCAGAAGGTAATTACTAAGTGCTTACTATGCTGAACAATGAGGGCAGCTGAGGATAAACAGATGATGAGAAAAAGCAACTCCCTAAATGATGGTGTGTTTGAATGCTATTGCTGCCTGAGTGTAAACTATGCCTTAAGTGAGGTTTCAGAGGCTTCTAGGATTAGTTACTGTATTTATGTACATAGTTTATTCCTTTGAGTATTTTTCTGACCCTCCCTCAATTCTGAAGAAATTATATAAGATCTCTCTTTTCCTCCTTTCATATGCTTTTCCCTACTGAAGGACTGCTTGCAGGGAATAGTATGGAAATACTTAGTTTAGTGAGAGGTATTTGGAATATATATATATATAAAATCATGTTATTATATATTATAATAAATTATATAATAAATATATTTCATATATATATATAAAATCATGTTATTATATATTATAATAAATTATATAAGAAATATATTTCATATATATATAAAATCATGTTATTATATATTATAATAAATTATATAAGAAATATATTTCATATATATATAAAATCATGTTATTATATATTATAATAAATTATATAAGAAATATATTTCATATATATATAAAATCATGTTATTATATATTATAATAAATTATATAAGAAATATATTTCATATATATATAAAATCATGTTATTATATATTATAATAAATTATATAAGAAATATATTTCATATATATATATATATATATATAAAATTTGCTCTTTTTTTCCAGAAAGACAAACTGCTTACCCTTTCTCATGCCTCTCCTTTTACCAAGGGCACCGAAGTTTTAGAAGGGTGCAATAATTCACTTTGTTTCCCACAGTAAGTCAGGAAGCAGTTAGTAAATAGTCCTTTCCTCCTGTTGTACACTCTGCTCTGTCCTTCCCATTTCCTTTTTCTTCCTGCCTAATGGTACTTATATTATTTGGATGGAAAGGGGGCAATTACCCACATAAGCATGACCACTATAGCGATAAAAGTCATCTATAATGTGATAATGGGTGAACAACAAACTAAACTTCCTTCCAATAACACCAGCCACAATCCATGTTTAATAAGGTTAATGTCTTCATACTGCTATTGGCTGAGCTAAGAATGCCAAGTACAAAAGAAAGACCAGCCTGAACCACGGTTTTCAGAAATGACCGAACCTGTTTAGCATGCAAGCCCAGAGAAATGGCTAAGTGAGTGATATCTGGATAAAGCCAACCTCATTCTTCATGCTTAGGCCTCCAGTCCAATCTGGGAAACCCAATATCTATTGAAGAAAGGTGTGGGCTTTTGTTTTTTATTTTTATGTATTTTCAGTTTGCTTATCTAAGAGGAAAGCGAGCATGTGCCTTTAATTACATTATCTTTCTGTGTATCCCTTTGCTAGAATCCCGTTTTACTGAACATTTAGAATGCCTTTGCTCTAAAAGCAAAAACTTGTTTCAATAAGGACTAATTTTTCAGCATGTAGACAAATATTTGAATAACTGGTGAAAATAATAAATTACCAGCAGAAAGTGATTTCATTGCTTTTAAAAGCAAAAAAGCACCCTTGGGAATTTCAGAGAAATGACTCCATTTTCCTATCACTCCCTGTGGTAGCCATTTGATCTCACTCTGGAGTAGACTGGGATACGAGTTTATTTTTAACAAGAGAGCACCTACATATTTTCTCTGGGGAAACAAGCAGAGGAATGGATATTGGGGGAAATCAACGAAGATCTCTAAAAGTAATGATTATGTTCTAGTTATTTTCTTCAAGCAAAACTTGCTTGTAGGTGCCGCCTTGAAGCAGTGTTGTTCTTTCCAAGGAGTTTAACGAGTGCTCATTATTTTGGCCATTTGCACTTTCCTGTTTCTCAGATTCCAACTGCATAATCCAATTACAGTTTGTAGATCTGGTTGGAAAGCAGGCCGACAGGGGACTTCAGCTTTTGAACCGTGTCAGTTTTCGGGAGAGACAACTATTATTGGATCCGGGATGGTGTTAAGAAGCAAAGCTCTGACAGAGTCAGGCCATCTGGTTTAATCTTGCTCTGGTTCATCCCAGCTTCAGGTTGGGTTCCAGGGCAGTGACTTAGCCATTCTTTGCATAAGCTCTCTGTGCCTCAGTCCTTCGTTTGCAGGAGTGTCTGTCTTGTAGGGTAAAGGAGGGGATTAAACGAAACAATGCACCTGAGGTGCTTGGCGTAGAGCAACTGATGAGTCGGTGTTACCTGACACTATTACACTGAAAACACAAAAATGGTAATCTTCTTGTTTCCGGGTTGGCAGAATAGCACTCAGTTGATAAAACCAATACATTTGCAATCCATGTGTGGCCTTTTCTCTAACCTCACACACATGCAAACCACTCCTCACACATATCACTGAATTTTCTTTCTCTGGTACACAGACATTTTTACCATGTTGCCTCTAGAGTACGTTAAAAAGTTTATATTCTCTTTTAAGATGTTTTCCTTTTATCTGCCCAGTGATAATCATTTCCTGTATTCTGTCTACGACATCATTTTCAAAATATGTTAGTGGCTGGTGTTTCTGGCATCAAGCCGACATTGCTGGCCTGAAGTTTCTGAAATCAAAACATGGATTTCACAAAGTCTTGCTAAAGGTTGGGCATGAGATGTGTACATAAAAAACAAAGTACGTGAAGTTGAGCATCCTAAAACACATGCCACCCCACCACTCGGATGAAGCCCAAGTTTTCTTGCATTTTCTGGCCCTGAAGTCTTTTGGACTGGCACCCAAACCTGGCATGTTTCTTTAGCTGAGGTCTCTGGATGTCATCCCCCTTTAGGTTTCATGAGTTCTTCCAAGTGTCTAGAAATAAATGCAAACTTTTGCTTGTTTGGGCATTTTTCTATGAAGACTTATCAGATTTCATTAGATTTTCAACATGGGCTTTGACCTGGAAAGGATAAACATCTTTGTCTTAACTGAGGCTTCCTTCTACCCTTCTTTTGCTGGCATCCCACTGCTGTCCGTAGCCACATGCTCATCTCTACCCCAGGGTCTTTTCTCACAATATTTAACATATTCTGCTTTTCCAAATGCCCACCCCTCCAGCTGCATCAGCATTTTATACCATCATTTGTTCTGTGACCACCTCCACAATTTTTAATTTATCCTCTTATTACCAGAACAATTTTTTATCTAATATTTTTCCTTCAAATCAACTATTTTGTTCACTTAAATATATTTTTAAAAGAGACTAGTGGATAAGTAACAAAAGGTAAGTGTGAAAGTTGGAGAAGACTGTGGCCTCAGAGAAAAAGTATTTCTATTGTAGCAGAAATAAAAACCAAAGACTGGTGATGTCAGAGGAGGGGAGAGGATGTCAGAGGAGGAGAGACCCAGAGAGGACTGGGTGTGGGGCTGGTAATCTCTGTTCTAGGGGATGAGAACAAAACTCATCAGGAAAACAGTGGGAACTGGGGAAGAGCAGCAGATGGGGGAGTCTGGCTGACCTTGGGAAAGGAGCTAGCACTCATGTGGGAGAGAAAATGTGCATAGGGTAGGAGGGGGAAGGAGGGGAGCTGGGAGACAGGGTTTCAGAAAGGGACACAGGGTGTTGGGCGGAAGATAGTGCCTGAGGTGAGGCTGTAAACGCAAAGGCTTCGGAAGCTGCAAAAAGATAGAGGCTGAAGAGGGGTAGTGGGAAAGGGGTGAATATGGAGGCTAGAGGTGATACAGGCTGGAGGCTAAGATTTTAAAAAGTGCATTTTATAGAGGAGGGTATGGGAAGGGAATGCAGAATGTCCCAGAATAGGGGACATTCTGGGGAGCTGGGGGAGACACCCTGAAGTAGGCAGGGACAGCGTGTGTGTGTGTGTGTGTGTGTGTGTGTGTGTGTGTATGATGGGAGAGGGTATGAAGACAAAATGGTTTTATTTAAAAAATTTTTTATTTATTATATTTTAAGTTCTGGGGTACATGTGCATATCATGCAAGTTTGTTACATAGGTATATACGTGCCATGGTGGTGGTTTGCTGTATCCATTGCTCTATCATCTACATTAGGTATTTTTCCTAATGCTATCCCTCCCTAATCTCCTCACCCGCTGCTATTTCTCCCCTAACCCTCCACCCCCAGGCCTCGGTGTGTGGTTTCCTTCCCTGTGTCTGTGTGTTCTCATTATTCAACACCCACTTATGAGTGCAAACATATGGTATTTGATTTTCTGTCCTTACTACCTTACTGTCTGTTCTTAAATCTGGCACAAAAATCTGAAGACCCAGCCTTACTATTGGCAAAGACAGACACTCTACCGATAAATGCCACTGTTTGGTTCAGATGGTGAAAAGGTACTGAGGAAGTCCTGGCAGTCTCTAGGAGGCCAGGGCAGTGGTTTCCAAATGATAGAGTGTACAGAAATTCCCTGGAGGACTTGTTACAACAAAGATTGCTAGGCCTATTCCCAGGTTTCTGATTCAGCAGGTCTGGGATGGGGCTTGAGTATCTGCATTTCTAACAAGTCCCCAGTGGTGCTGATGCTGCTGGCATGGACCAGTTTTGAGAACCATCCTTGGAGAACCACTTGGTTAAGAAAACTATGCCTGTTACAGATTGATCAAAGGGCTCTTAAGTTCCATTTGTACAATAAATCACTGCGATATAAAATGAGGTAAATGAACATACTCTTTTAACTCTAAACTTCCAGACCAATATAAAGACTTCTAAATGTGAAATGGAAACATTTACAATTGTTATTGATTCTCGACAATGCAATGGTCAATAAAGATAAGAATCACGTTATTCTTCACTCTTGGTTTTCTGCTTTGATATGGATTTTCAGTTTTGCTTTTTTCTGATATGCTGTGATTTCATATTTAATTTGTGGTGGTGGCCCCTTTATGGCATGAAGGAATGGGGAATGCAGGGGAAGGCCAGGGAGATTTATCTCCCGAGCCTTGGATTCACTACAATTTTACAAGGATGCTATATCCTTGTATCTATGACCCTCTCTTCTAGCTCTTCAAGGGCAGGATAGCCGATGATGAGGGAGAAGTCTGCTCCTGTGAGCCAGGATGCTCTTTTGGCCTAATAGTCATACCATGGGTGTCTGTAAAGCCCTTTTCTCTGACCTCTGCCCACCATGGTGGCTCTGGCCCTTCCTCTGAGACTAGGCCTGAGCTTGGCATGCTGGGAAGATGCTCTGGGGAAGGATACGGCCCATTTCCAGAGCTTAACCAGAACAGATTTGACTGTGTCAGAAACCACTGCATCTCCTTGTGCACGTCTCATGATAAATTCACGCAATATGCTTACCTTGATAGATGCTGGCAGGGTAAACAAGAAGCTTTTAAATATTAGCATATATTTCACATTTTTCCTTGTTCAGCCTGGATAGAGTTGTCCTTGATCCTGATAAAAGATTCCAGGAATTGAGGCGATGATTAAGAGAGTTGTTTAATCATGAAAAGGGAAACGGGCCAATCAGTAACTAATAAAAATAAACAGCAGAAAGAATGATGGATATTGACTTCTTAGTGCTCATTCTTTCCAGCCATCAGTGACCTGTGTATGTTGTTTGCCGTAGCTGTTCATATTTGAAGTTTCTTCTGTAGAAAAGAGAAAAAACAGATAATTAGGGCACATCAGAATCAGAGATTAAGTGCTCGGGGGTAGAGCTGCCAGATAAAATACAGGATGACCAGTTAAATTTGAATTTCAGATAGATAATGAATAATTTGCTGTATGGGACATACTTATCCTTTTGAAATTCAAATTGAACTGGGCATCCTGCATTTTTTATTTGCTAAATCTGGCAGCTTGAAAGGGCGAACTTTTGTTTTGGAAGCAGGCTTGACCAACACTCAAGACTCAGTTACCACTTGTCCTGCTTTGCTCCATCCAGAATGTTGACATTCTCTATGTAGAAAGATGCAAATCTGCAGGTGATATTTATGCATTTAGGTTGACTTTAAGAATTCAGATTCATGATCTTAGAGAAGGAAGAAAAAATCAAGGCTAGTATTGACAGGAAGCCAAAAGTGACCCTTTGTGCCCTTTTTATGGCTGTCAGCTAATAGTTGGACAGAAGCTGTAACAGTTGAGTAACAGACGGGCCACCTTTGGATTAGCTGTGCTGCATTCAACACCTCTTTGAACAATAATTATAATCTGTTCGGTGGAAATATCAATTTAAAGGTCAAGTGCTTTCATAGAAAAGGTGATTATTCAGTATTTCATACTTTGAACCAAAGCACACACCAGAATTCACTGTATCACTGTCTTCTGAACAGTGCATATATGCTGAGAAATGGATTGCTTAATTATATGATTATCTGTCTTTAGGGAGGATATGTGAACATGAATGGAAGCTGTCAGGAGAGGTACATTGCTTTACTCGTGATCCTTAATCTATATCTATAGCCATTACAGGTTACAAGTTGACTTTTAAAACAAATATCTAAAATATAAATTACTTTTACAATGCAAAGTAGGCATTTTGGTGTAAAAGAGCTCCTTCAGCTGAAAAAGGTACACACTGCATGAGTGGGGCTCCAGGCTAACATCATTCCTTTCCCTTCCTCTGGTTTTTAGCAATAAACCAGTCTAGAATTAGGGGCTTGGGGGAAGACCTGTCCTCCTAATTAACCAGGGCCAGGGAAAAGGCCATGCAGTTAACCTTTGCAAGCGAATCACCAAGTATGATGATAGAAAGAAAGACCTTCTTGTAGTGCATGAGAATTCCAGGAAAATCAATGACGATCTCCGGAGCCATGAGAGCCAATAGACTGGAGATGTTTAAGGATGCGTAGCCAAATGCCACCAGTCTCTTTGTGTTTCCCTCATCCTCTGGAGTTCATTGTTGAGAGGGGCTTCAGTATGTAGGAGAAAATTAAGACTATAATGTGAATGTAAGCTAAAAATATCGTAGGGAAGCTGCAGTGTCACATGAGGTAGGTGGTGAAGGTGCAACCAGGCGCCACAGTTCTCCTTCCCAACTCCAAATGACACCTTTGGCAAACTATTCCAATGGCCTTCTGATTTTTGGGCTAGT